>NC_136270.1:32968888-33327303 GCF_964187855.1 Myxine glutinosa | reverse complement strand
CCGCAATGAAGCCCAGTCAATTAGGCCCATCACTTCGCCATCGCAAACAGGCCGGTGGACTCTGTCTTCTACCAAGTCCTTTCTAGTCTTGCACCCTCTGCTCTTTCCGTGCTTTGTCTCCCCACCCCTAGGTTTCTGCAGGGCTCACACGGTCCACCATAAAAATCCAGGATCACTGCTCACCTACACTCATGGGTTCCGCGTTGTTCCTGCCTGTGGAATCAATTTCCACATTATCCTCCACCTCATTGTTTCCTCCAGGTCTTCAGGCCAACTGTTCACCAGCATCTCAGATCGTATCACACCAGCATCAAACCCCCCTCCCTCCACTCACTCCCATCACAAATCCCTCCTCCTTCCACATTTCCAGTTTTCCATCCTTAGTGTTTCCTTCTGTATCCATCCTGTCCACCCCATTCCTCCCCACACTCATTATTTGTCCCAGTCTGCCTCCATCTTGGCCTTCGACTCTGCTGATGGTGTTTCCTCCATCTCTCTACTATTCCTCTTGTCCTGTTGCGTCCTGATCCGTGGAGTGTTCGTGTACCAGCACGAGCCCTTCCACGAGCCTCGACTGCGTATACAAAAAGTAAAAATTTAAGAGGACATATATTTATTTAAATGCCCCCCATAAAGTAATTGAAATATTCAGAAAAATGGACATATAAAATTTTATTCTTGGAAATGACAGTAATGATAGCAAATGTAATGTCATTCATTAAGGCATCAGACCAAGGCCAAATTTTACATATGCTTGGTCAAATGATGCAAAGCAGGTAAAGGTTGGAACACCGGTGAGAATCCTTGTTACCAGGCGTACGATAATCATCAGATCGCAATTCTCGTATATCGCAATTCTTAAAATTCTCTGTACTCAATTTCCAGTTTTAATTTCCTAAGATTTTTTTTTCAGTCTGCTGCGCAAATATTACTAGCTTCTACGTCACACGTCACACGGCATTTTCTACGCAGGTGTGACGGCATTTAACTGGAAATTGAAGGGTGGCCAAACTTTCATGATGCCACTTTAGCCTGTGAAGCTTCCTGGTTCGGACAGATGCAATCACGCATCGTTCGCCATCGACTACCTGTCTCATGGAGTGCGACTGATCGCTACTTCTAGGCGGTGGAGTGTTACGATGGAAAAATATCTTGGTTGAAATATTTGAGTATTTGAAAGCTCTACGAACAACATGATGATGAGTAAAATTACATTATTATTATCATTATTATTATTATCATTTTGCTTAAAGGGGAACCCAAACGCAATTGTTTTTCCTGAAATCCATTGAAAATCATTAAGCATGGGCTAATCCGAAAGGAAAAAAAAATAGAATTTTTTTTGATAATCAGAAAGTGTCGAACGATTTTCGATTTCGCCAATGATGTCACATTTTGAACTCACCTTGATCCAAAGGGCGACTTGCATAAATAAATGGTGCACATGAAGATCTCAGACTCCGACACGAATTACGGTGGGGGGGGGGGGGGTGGGGGTTGGAGGAATGGGGTGGTTGTGGCTATTGCTAGCTAGGGTGATGGTTGACGGTTGATGGGGGATGGTCTTGGGATGGTGGAGAAGGGGGGCAGGGTGGGGTGGTCATGTTATTGTGGGGGTGATGGTTGATGGGGGATTGTGGGAGGATGGTGGAGGAGGGAGGGTGTGGGGTGGTTGTGGGGTATTGTTAGCTAGGGTGACCATTGATGGGGGATTGTAGCAGGGATAGAGGATGAGGGGGGTGATGGGGTGCTTGTGGCTATTGTTAGCTAGGGTGATGGTTGTTGGGGATGGTGGGAGGAGGGTGGGGGGGGGGGGCTGGGGTGTTCATAGGTATTGTGGGGGTGATGGTTGATGGGGGATTGTGGGGGGATGGTGGAGGAGGGAGGGTGTGGGGTGGTTGTGGGTATTGTTAGCTAGGGTGATGGGGGATGGTGGGGGGGGGGGGGTAGGTTGGGGTGTTCATGGGTATTGTGGGGGTGATGGTTGATGGGGGATTGTGGGGGGGGGGGGTGGTGAAGGAGGGAGGGTGTGGGGTCGTCATGGGTATTGTTAGCTAGGGTGACCATTGGTGAGGGATTGTGGCAGGGATGGAGGATGCGGGGGGGGGGGGGGGGGGAGTGGGTGTGGCGTGGGGTGGTTGTGGCTACTGTTAGCTAGGGTGATGGCTGATGGGGGATGGTGGAAGAGGGTGGGGGGGGGGGGGGGGGGTTGGGGTGTTCATGGTTATTGTAGTGGTAATGGTTGATGGGGGATTGTGGCAGGGATGAAGGATGAGGGGGGATGTGGGTGTGGGGTGGTCATGGGTAATGTTAGCTAGAGTGACAGTTGATGGGGGATTATGAGGGGATGGTTGAGGGAGTGGGTGGAGTGTGTGTGGTGTGGTTATGAGTATTGTTAGCTAGGGTTTTTGAGCTCTTCAGATGCACAGGGGAAGGTGGCGGCGATGTTAGCCAGCACATCTAGTGAGGAGTGATCGGTCGCTGGCAGACCAACACAAGTGTTTGATTCTCCACTCAAATCGCCTGTGTCAATATGCTGGTAGCTCGTTAGAGATGGTGTTACAGATTTGTGTGACGGTTGTTTCTTCTTAATCGTGGGGATGGCACCCTCTCTCAATCCTGGCGGATAACCACAAGATCTATCACCATCTCTGATGTTTCATAACAGTGCTCTGTAAAATGTTCGGAGCACAAAAGCGAACATTTTGTAGGCCCAATCCACACTCGGGTATTTCGCACAAACCTCATCCAATTTCTGGTAACCATCGGCTCTTTCGGCCATTGGTGTAGTATGAAACCATCTCGATTTGTATTGCTACAACCACCAAGGACGCATCGACCCCGCATATTTGTAGAAATTCGAAAACTATTCGCCGTTTGAGTTCAATCATACCGAGAAGTAACCCGTAGAAAATACGGAAGTGGCGGTCGTCTTCCTGGTGCGACGTCATGGATAATCGTGAAGAGGAAGAAGATTTCGACTTTACCACTTTACCCACTTTGCCCACTTTGCCACTCGCAAAATTACCCACTTTATAAATGGGAACCGGAAAAAGACACATCATATCTAATTTGTTTTGTAGGGTTTCAAGGGATAGATTAGCGTCGAGGTAGTCTGAGCGTTTGGGTTCTCCTTTAAGATTTGACAATTTAACAATAACTTCGTTCTGAAAATACAATATTTCCTCTTTTCAGATCTGACAATGCTTAAAAGTAAGATAAAGGCATGATTCTGCAACAAAACTCCACACCAAATCAAGATCCAGCTTATGGCTTAGGTCCATTAGTGAGGGGTCTTCAGAGCTACTGTGAGGTTACTTCCATTCGCAGCAGAAAACCAGGATATCTTGCCTTACTTCAACCTGCTGTTGCTGTATCCGCTGCGCTGAGCATAAGTGTCCATGTACGATGTAGAGCGAGTCCCAACGCGAGACGAGTCGTGTCTGATGGCTCGAGCTGAAGATGTGAGCAGAGCACCGACTGCGATGTGGTCATTGAACGGATTGTGTCCAAATTCCAAGCGTAGCCAGAGACGCATCTGGGAAGAGATTAGACGAAAGAGGGAAGGGGATAGAAATAAACAGTATAAAAAACAAAACAAGTAGAGCTACATTCAACGTTCATCGCCACCATGCCAAATAAATAAATAACATATCCTACAGCGACTGGCATTGCCCTCCAGACCAAAGGTGCCCGGCGATGCTACCGTGCAGCACATAGAGACGGTATTGGGAGGGAGAGGTGTACAATAATTGATTGATTAATTGCGTAACTAAAATAAATAAATAATAATAGTAAAATAATTAATTTCTTAATCAAATGGCTAAAAGCATACCGAAACCACCAGTGTTTCATCCGAAGCTGTAACGTTTTGAAAATAAATCAAATTCTTAATCAAATTATTTTTATAATTGATGGATTGATTGATTAATCAATAAATAATTAATCGATTAATTGATTAATGAATAAATCAAAAATATCCTTCATAGGCAAATCACAACATATCTCAAAAGGTTGTGGACGGATTCAAACAGAATTTGGCAGAGACGTAGTGTATGTCACAAGGACTAAATGATTAGATTTTGGTGAAGATCCGGATTCGGATCCGGCTACTAGAATATTTTTGGTGATTCTTCAGCATTGGAAGATCGGACCAAAACCGATACATAGCAGGATATCTCAAAAAGTTATGGATGGATTTGGACGAAACTTGGGGTACCGGTTGGGAGTGTGACAAGGACAAAATGATTCGATTTTAGTAAAGATCTGAATATGGATTCGGATCTTTAAAGGCAAAATCTATAGGCTTTTGGCGCCCGGTGATGACGTCATGCAGCACCTGGAGATGGAATAGGAAAGGAGCGGTGTACAAAATAAAGTTTGTGATAACTAAGCAGGATGATTTTTTTTCCATAATGAGGAGAAAAATGTTAGAGGACATGCATGATGTACTACTGTACATAAACTGCTCTCGGACTGGGGTAGATCATTAGGAAAGGTGAATTGGTAGAGGGGAAGGTTCAGGTGTATGGTCCAGAGATTTTAGAACCCTGATTAAGGAATACATTATATTCACCAATCATTCACGGTGTTTGGGTGAGTACGACATCAATTACTGATAAATTGTCAGAAAATAAACAAATACATCATGCTTTTTATAGCAGAAAAAAATTAGTGAACAATTTTGTTTTCTTCCTTGTCTTCCTTTTCTTCTTGAAAGGCAAAGGTGTGAGGCTGGAGCCAACGATGACTAATTACATTTCAGTCATCAGTATGCAGCACCTGGCTGCAGGAAGTTGTTTGCTATGCTGCTTATGCAATGATCTCCCCCACCCACCTGCACACCATCCCCGTAAACCAGGGTAAGATTTTAGAATTCCACAAGGATACAAGCACACAATGTCCCCTCGAAAACAACAGCACACTCAATGATGCACACACTCCGTTCAGTGCTTCCACATTCTCTTCAATCCCACTCTTCCCTCCAAGTCTTAAAGACAACTGTTCACCACAATCCCAGAACACCCCCATCCGAAGCAATCATCTTTTCTTCCCCCCAGTCAACACCCATAATGATAATGATAACAATTGTACTAACAAACTAACAACCTCTCTCTCTCCCCCACTCATCTCTACCTCCCACTCATCTCTTTCCCACCTCTCTCTCTCCAGCTCATCTCTCCCCCACTCATCTCTCTCCCACTCACCTCTCTCTCCCACCTCTCTCTGCCACCCATCTATCCCACATCAACCACTCATCCCTCTCTCCCACCTGTCTCTCCCACTCATCTCTCTCCCACCTCTCTCTCCCTCTTGCTTTTCCTTCCTGAGAGTTTGTTTGTGTGTCCATCTTGTCCACTCCATGCGTCCTCCTCTACCCCTAATTCCTCCCAACACCCATTGTTTGTCTGTCTCCCTCTATTTTGCCCTTCAACTCTGATGTTGGTGTTTCCTCCCTATTTCAATGTTCCTTTTATTCTGTTGCGTCCTGATCTGTTCAGTGTTCTAGCTTTTCCACAAGCCTTGACTGTATACAAAAAAATAATATATATATATATATATATATATATATATATATATATATATATATATATATATATATATATGTGACCCATAGTAACTCAAAGCACACCTTGTTCCAACCTTTCATCAAAATTAATGGATTAAACAGAAAAAGGTGTCGTTTATGTTCTTTATCTGTACATGAATATTGTGTATTGGCAACTTCACCTTCCTTCTTGTTAGACATCTCTAATTTACGACAATAATAATCCTTCCACTAGCTATCCAGACAAGGGTTGCAAAATGATACCTCACCACAACCTATATAGATCAAACTAGACAGACATTAGTTTGGTATTTTTTCATGTGCGGTATTATCCATACCTAGTGATAATGGGGTAAGCAACTAAAGACGGGGGGGGGGGGGCGGGGGGGGCAGGGATTTGTTAAAAATGCACAAAATACATTTTGGAAGTGACCTAGTTAATGTCATGGTGATGTTGGAAATTCTGGAAGAGTGGTACAATCAGGGGAATTGCCAACAGCACGGTGGAGCTCAGTAATAAAAGGCAATCATGGCTCGCACTTTAAGTCCCACTCACGTCCTTAAGGGAAAACCGCTCAAAATGCCGCAGCTGCTCCTGGAAGCCGCAGTTTGGGCAGGCGTGTGTGCGCACGGTGCGGACGGCTGCTAGGGTGTCTTGAAATCCAAGTTCAGATACTGTCATGAGGTAAACCAGCACCACGGTGGTACTTCGTGAGATTCCTGCCATGCTGCGGTGCACACAGACAGAATAATATTTCACAAATATGAGATGTCTTGAAAGCAATAAGCGGCGTTGTTGCTCGGCCTACAAGTAAAGGGCAGCAAAGAGATAAATAGTTGGTGTCAAGTATGAATTCATGTTCAGAAGTACAAACAAGAATGACGTGTTTTGACATGCACTTCCTGATTTCCCTTCTGAGGACCACACCTTACAAAGGTAAAAAAAAAAAAAAAGTTCATTTCAATGTATCATGAGTGGAGACCGAGTACCAGAAGCATGTTATTAAAGCAATCCTACGAGGAATTTTCTTGGAAACACATTGTGTCTGCTCTTCACTGTATTAGAGTGCTCCACTACAATAGGTTGTACACTCGAAATTTACTGGAAGTTTTGTGGTAATACCAGAGATCCAGCAACTTCCTGTAAAAAAAAACAACAAAAAAACAACAACCAGCATTGCCTGCAATCTCCTTTCCTGATAAAAGAAAATAATTAAAATAAGAAAAGGTGCATTTCCAATGCTTCCATAAACAGAAAATTTGAAAAACTTAAAGGATGTGGTAAGTGGTATGCTTACAGCATTGCTGGTGAAGGCTAGCGTGTCTCTGCGTTGGCGCACAGGTAGAATAATGCATGCGATTGATAGGACGTTGATGGACATCTTCTAAACGCAGAGGGAAGCGATGAAAAGCTGAGGTTTTGGGGATTAACCCTTTACCGGAAGAAAAAAAAAAACAGCAATGCCATTTGCTCACAAAAGAATGATTTGCTCTTGCCTATGGAGTGTACGTCAGTGCACAAACATCAAAAAAACAATTCCTATAGATACACGAATGGCCTAACACTTGCATCTCTATACAGACAGGGTTCTCAAAGTCCTCTTGCTATGTGGAAAGGGTGAAAATCCTTTTCTTCTGCCACGTCTCACAGTGTGGAGTCGGCAGTTCATAGAAGGTGGAGGATTGATCCCGTTCATTAAGAAACCTGATAAAAAGGCCCGATGTTTGACTAGATGAGAGAGGAAATTTGGAATTTGTACAGGATGACCAAGCACACAATGGTGGACTCTTGAGAGATTATATGGGATCTTAAAGGTCCACTGGAGAATGCTACCAGATGGGATAGCAACCGTAAAATACCTCCTTATGACAGCACACTCATCGATGCAATGTCCTACCTGCAACCTGTGCACGGTGGAGAATGACGTTATATCCAGGTAGCGTTTAGGCAAATGGCAAGATTTGTCCATGCTTTTTACTTCTAGACCGATGAAGTTTTTTCTCCCGTGTGTGGGGCGGCCATAATATCAATCATGTTCACCGCATGTAAGGTAAACCGAAGTATTCTGCAACGCTCACCAATGAACCAAACATCCTCCTCGATTCAAGCGACATTCGTGGATGAACTTCACACAGTCCTTGAAATACCTTGTTCTGAAATGAGAGGACACCGATCAACAATGACATGTTCTGAATGTGGCAGATAAAGAATCTGTAAAAGAACATTTGTCTGGCGCGAATGTGGCTAAGATCACAAGTCACCAAAAGCTACCCGATCCGCATACATCAGCATTTCATTTGGCCTTTCAATACTTCTAGTTAACACAAATTCAACATTTTCTGGAAGTTTGTAGTGATAAACTTAATCTTACTATAATTCACCAAATGTCTGTCCGTCTGTTCGAAGGTAGCGCAAAAACGGCTGAACCGATCGCAACGATATTTCGGGTGGGTAATCCTGGGATCTCCTGGAGTAAAATAGGCTATATTGTTTTTCCAATTTCAGCGTTGGCCTCCAGCATTTTCAGGTTTGGACTCCCGGATAACGTTATTTTCCCGGGTACCGCACAAACGGCTGCACCGATCGGACTCGGTGACCTTGAGTTCAATCTGCAAAGACCTTTTATAAGGACATGGGTTGAATCCCTGCTTGAGAGAATGCCAACCCACCCTCCCCCCTCTCCGCCATCACGACTGTCTCTCCAACTCACAACCCCACGAGATATGCGGAAAGGACGACCCAAAACCAATTATCTTCTTTTTGATTCGTATATAAACATCATTAAAAGTAAATAATGACCTCGGCCAAAGTTCAAACGACGTGAGTTTAATCTCTACATGAGAGAATTCCACATAGCTATTTGGGCGGTGTATAAGCCAACGTATCGCTGTCTCCATCGATCTTGCCAAGGCCGTAACACCTATCGGCTCAAAATCCTTTTAACTGTTGACTTGGTAGTTTTTACAATGAAGGAAACATTAACAATGTTGTTAAAAGTTTATTTTGTGATTAATTTGTGATTGGAGTTATGTTGTTTCGAATGAAAAAAGAGATATCGAGTTCAAGTAAATGACGACATGCCATGATGGTTTCTACTTTCCAAATGTGAACTTCGCGGATCGCCATATGCAGATTCGCCACGGACACACGATCAATGTTTCTATACATGAACGTACCCGATTGCTTGCGAACGGGTACGTTTTTCATGGAAGTCCTTCACGAACTTGCTGTCCACGTCTGACGTGCGACTGAAGGTGCTACACGAATGTGGAATTTATTGGTTTCATGCTTTAGCATTCGCCGTATCTGCATTGCCTGTTTGTTTCTGGCCTCCCACCCATGCGTAGCATGGGTACCTCACGAGTAAACTCCAATTCATCTAAGATGGCATCATCTTAAAATGTGTTAGAAGCAATTTTTTTTAAAGTCGTTTTTCGCAAGTGGCTAGACGGCAAGTTGCTGGTCAGCTCCACCACATCAGATGAGCACTGCCCAATATAGGGAAAAGTATCTAGACAACAAAATGAAGTATTTGGCTGACAGGATGGCCTAGAGTTATGCACACTCGCTTCAAAGCCATTTAACCTGGGTTTGAACTTGAGGCAGCAACAAACTGTCATCCTGTCATCCCGCCCCTGCCATCCAGAACCGCAAAGCGTGGGCGAGCTTTTTCCGACATTATGGCCTCATTCCAAATTCCTGCCAAAATTACAACTGCAAATCGCACAGCATGCCCCTTGGCCAAAAAACTGCTTCGGCCGAACTAATGCTCTGTGACGCAGGGTATGGCACATTGGATCGGACATAGCGTCACCAAAATGTATTTAGCCAGCAATAAATAGTCAAGTTGATGGTGTTCTGGCCATTGAGCTCAATTTGGGTTCAATGGCGAACTGCGTCGAACCTAAGTGATTCCTGCTGTTGAGGTGTGCCAGCCTCATCAAGTGCACATTGCATGCCATTCCCATCAGCAAATGTTGTCCTCCTCTTCGAGGAGAATTTAAGTTAGAGATGTTCAAAATCTAATCCTTTAAAACGAGTTGGCCATTGTGCACGGGTATTGTACACAAATTATCTGCTTGTAGTAGGGTGGCTATAAGCATAGTGCAGATGTCAAAGCCACATTTTCAGCTAAACTGTGAAATACAGTAGGTCTGAAGTTTTTTTTATGGTTTCCCCGAAATTTCGAGATTGCATAATCGGAATCTGGATGATGCCACCTCGGCACTCTTGGGGAATTTTGAGACATCCAAGATTGACACAAAACCCCAAAGCACTCATATCCTGGCATTCCTACTAACTAAATAGGTTTTTATGTGCTGCGGTGGGGCTTGGGGATTGGGAAAGTCATTTGTGACATTATCCAAGTCATCAAAGTCTTCATTTTCACAGAAGAAAGCATGGCTTCTAAAATGGCAACAAAATGGCCGATGTGTCCCTCTCTCGCCTTAACTGTGGATCAAGCATTTAAAAATTTACACACGAGGATACACAGATGGAACTTTGGAGCAGGAGCTGATTCTAAGGGCCTTTCTCTCTTTCACCGCAGGCAGGTTGGTGGTCTTTCTGTCTTATACCGACTTCTCTCCAGCCTTGCTCCCCCTGCTCTGTCTGGGCTCTGTCCCCCAAATATTCCTACAGGTCGCACAAGATCTGCCAGCAACCCTCTTCTGGTGAAATTGCCAAAATCAAGACTCTCTGCTCACCTTCACTCCTTCATTCCTCTTTTCTCCTGCCTCTGGAACAAACTCCCTCACTCTATTCAATCCCTCTCCTCCCTCCAGGTATTTAAAACAGCTGTTCACCACCATCTCTTATCTTCCCCCATCCAAAACCTTGATCTTTTCTACCCCCGTTAAAACACCCCAAATCCACCTCTTTAAATCCTCAACTTCTTTCCTGAAATTCCTGGAAGTGTTCATTTGCTTTATATCTGTACCCCTCCCTCCCCAGCCCCCCCCCTCCTCCCCCAGCCCTCTCCCTCCCACAGATCTACAGACGTCCCTGTTCTCTTCTGTTGTTGTGTGTGTGTGTGCTTCCCTCTCTCTCCCCCTCTTGTCTCCCGCTCCCTTTATTATGTTTGATGTGTCTGTGCATGTTTTTTTTGTCATTAATGTTAGCTCTTACACGAGCCTCGATCTTGTATAGAAGAGGGTTGCTGGCAGATCTTGTGTGTCCTGCAGAAATATTTGGGGGATTTGCACATTAAGGTCAATCCTTGGTACAAGATAACCTTTGCTGACCATCTGTAGAGTACCAGATTGTGCTTGAAAATCTTCATATGATGCTGACAACGTTTCTGTTGTGGCTAGCAGGTGTTGGCAGATAATTTTGACGAGCTGAACTTTGTTGTTTGTCACAGTTAGGACAACATTTCGTTTTGGCAGGAGAGCATCTGGCCTCAGTTTACTCTTTCTATTTCCAGGATGTGCACGTCAGCTCCATGTTCCATCTTCGATGCTGAAGTGGTAGTCGCGATCAAAGACATCAGTGTGTGTCAGCTAATGCATTATGGAATCAATTAATCAATCAACAAAATATAGACAGTTACCTAGCTAGTCTATGATCAACAGCATCGCACATCGGTCAATGATGTTTACCTGTGGTGGTTCGTTCGATCACATGATGTGTGACAATTTTCATGCTTTTATCAGAATGTGAACTATGTATGGGAAGGTCGTCCTATTGAGGTTGGATATATGTTTTTTCTTGGTTTAATCATCAGTTAGTGTGCTCAATTTGCACACTGTGGTGAGTGGGTGAGTGAGTGAGTGTTATTTGATTAATAACGTGTTTGTGCAAACTTGGTTCTAAGAGGGATAATTAATTACTTTTAAATCATGCCTGTGAATAGCTGGCAGCTGGCAAGATGGCCTACAGGTACGCACACTCACCAGCCTGGGTTTAAATCTGTCTGGGTACTGTCCAGCCTGGGTTCAAATCTGTCTGGCTGCTGTCCAGCCTGGGTTCAAATCTGTCTGGCTGCTGTCCAGCCTGGGTTCAAATCTGTCTGGCTGCTGCCCAGCCTGGGTTCAAATCTGTCTGGCTGCTGTCCAGCCTGGGTTCAAATCTGTCTGGGTGCTGTCCAGCCTGGGTTCGAATCCCGACCCAGCTAAAAACTGTCATGCAGTTGTTTCACAGGCAGGGTGATCCATCAATGTGTGTACCATCACTGGGATATGGATGTTAAACCTCAAATGTCCTCCCTGAGTGCTCATTCTCCCCACCATTCCTTATTTGGCCAAGTCCTCCTCTGTTTTGTGCCTCTTCCCTACACTTGGTGTTTTCCCCCTCCCTTTATACTGTTGTGGATCTCGCCGCCGGCCTTCTCCCCTTACCAAGGGGGGATTAGTCCCCTTGTCTTTGACTGGCCGACAGGACCCGGGACCTATGATGTCCTTCCCGGACAGCGCGAAATAGGGTCGTAGGCCGAGAATCACTATTACCTAATTACTCGCGCTGCCCTGAAACGAGGAAATAAGCCCCGCACGAATCACACGTGATGAGACGCCGAGCGGTGCGTACACGTGATCCGTGCCGTTTATATGGTGCGTTTATATGGTTTATATGGTTCTAGCGATCTCGTTCGTACCATGCTTAGCCAATGGAGAAATCACAAAGGCGATCGAATTGGGAAGAAACGAATAACAAGATTTATTTACACTATACAGGGATTCCAGAAAAGAGGGGACACAGTGCAGCCTTAAAAACAGTCAACTTAATCCCCAGGACAAACGGGCCCGTCTCACACACAGACACACTCACACGGGGCTTGCAGCTGCGGGATGATGTTCACCACGTCCCGGGATGGCTCTCATGCAGCTCCCTCCGGCCTCCGGTTCGTCCCGGGCAGATGGTAAGTAGAGGGGCAGGAGCTCTCCGCGTGTCGTTTGGCGCACACGGGATAATACGAGGCGAATGGTAGGGTCTGGGCTCTGGCGGTTGGCGGTTAACACTGGCGGCTATTGCCGCGTTCACTCGCATGGCTGAATAGGCGATATTCGCCACCGGCGCGTCTGGCTGCCTTTCCTCCGGCACGTACGTTATACTGAGATATAGTGCAATGCCTCCAAAGCGAGCACTGCGAATCACGTTCTTCACAGTCCTCTCGCGTGCGCTCTCCCCTTGCGAGTTCTCTCGTGCCAATCAGTCCTCATCGTTCTCCCTCGTGCTCTCTTTGTAACAAGTCCGCTGCGAGTCCTGACCGAGTCCTTTCGTGCGAGTCCTCCGCTTCAGTCCTGTTCAAGGGCTTTGTGCAATCACTTATATAGGCACGCCCCGCAAACCTTCTAGCACTTACCAGATGCGCCTTACCATGCCCTGTCACGCCATGCCCTTAGAGTCCTGGTTGGCTGGTGGCTCTTACCGTCATCGCCTCTGACGCTCCGCTTTGACGCCGCCCTACCCCGACCTCGCGCTCCTCCTTCTCAGGCCTACCTCGTGTTACTCGACTAGTGAGCGAACAAAGGGCAGCAAAATGCTGCTGGCAGCCAAAGCGTAACAAACTGAGCGGGTCAGCCAAATGGGGCGCGGGATCAATTATGTCCATAGAGGTGGAATTGGAGGGTGGACGCAAAATGAGCGGGACCTAATCTCATGTCTTTACACAACGCAGATATTACTAGGGGAAATGGCCTATTCTTACACATACTATGACATAACTAATACTACAGGGTGGCCTACGTGTTGCTCGTGGAATAACTATGGGGGGCAACCCTTTAACCTTTAATGATCAATATGTGCCAATCTCAAAACCGTAGCAATACTGTTTATTTTGTTCTGTTATGTTCTGATACATTCTATGTTTTGGTTCTTCCATGAGACTCAACATTTTATACAAAATATATATATATAGGTGCAACCCTGGTGTTGGGCTAGCGGCTAGGGTGCCGGCTTAGGATCCCAGGATCCTGGGTTCGAATCCCGGTCGATCGCTGAATTAACGCCAGGGGGGTTGACTCAGCCTGTCATCCTTCCGAGGTCTGCTAATTGAGTACCAGTTCACTGGTAATTCCCTGTTTGTCGTTAAAGGCGGCAAAAAGGGTTGGTGTCAGGAAGGGCATCCGGCCGTAAAACATTGCTTCAAAAAGGGGACCAAAAAACAACAACAACCACGATTCCCGAAAAAGGCCAACCCCCGCTTTGCAGGGAAAAATGGCCTCTAAAGGTGGTTATTTTTTTTTATAACCAACTGCTCACTCAAGCAAACATTAGATCGTTCTATTTCATTTACTTTCGGATAAACAAAATATAGGGTCATGGAATAGCGGAGAAGAGAACATATTGACAGTGGCCAACACTTGTACAGACCAAGCAGGATAAACAGGAGGAGAGACAGAGGAGATGGAAAGAAACACATCAACTAGCAAGTAGATGTGGAGAGGTAGAGGAGGGTTTACAATGAGGATAGAAAAAAAAATTCCCAGGGATAGGAATGAAGGATGACTTGATGGCAGAAGAACTTGGTGTCATATTGTTCCAACACTTCTACACTCAGTGAGCAGATCACTGCTCTCTGCGTTCCCCCGGTGCGAGATGAACGATTCGTGGGGTATGGGAACAAAATAAATAAATAAATAAATAACAACCCTCAATCTATGGGGAGGAGGAAATTCCTGATTAGAAAATGTCCTTGGTGCCATTGCTGTGGCGTCGCTGGTATCGAGACCACCAGCGTGCCCCGGGGAGTGACGGACTTCCCCGCCCAGTGGCTCTGTTTGTCTCGTCTCGTCGTCTGAAATGAGTGTGGCACCTGCAACACGCGTCTTGGATCCTCTTTAAAAAATGAATTAATTGTTCAAATTAAAGAATAGTGAGGAGTTATTTGTTTCAATGAAAGATC
This sequence comes from Myxine glutinosa, assembly GCF_964187855.1. Taxonomy (NCBI): domain Eukaryota; kingdom Metazoa; phylum Chordata; class Myxini; order Myxiniformes; family Myxinidae; genus Myxine; species Myxine glutinosa. The sequence continues at coordinate 33,312,912 of NC_136270.1, read as the reverse complement.
GATTGTTCATTTGCAGTTACATTTTCTGATACTTTTGTACTCTTTGAAGTTTCACTTTTTGACACAATTTGTTCACAAACGGACAGACAGACAGACAAACGGACAAACAGGGGTGAAAACATAACCCCCATCCACCTTTGATCAAAGATTTCAGAACTCCTGTTTGGATAAATTGTGGTTTATTACTCCTGCCAGGGAGTAATGAATTCCATCGTGTCCGTGTGTGTGCGTGTGCGTGTGCGTGTGTGTGTTCATGAACAAGATATCTGGAAAAGTTCTGACCGGATTTGGAATGAAAGTTGGTGGGATGATTGCCCTTGGGATATTGAAGAATTGATTAGTTTTTGGTGAAGCTCAGGATATTATTCCGGATCCAGGAATTTTTTGAAGGATTGTTTACCATTGGAAGATGGGGCTCTTTTTTTTTCAACATTATCTTCTATATATTCTATATTTAACATTGTGATATGAAAATACTTTTCATATTTGTTGTAAATGTAGTTTAAACTCGTGGTTATGCGTTAGAGCGGTGTATTTTTTTTAGCAGCGTCGTCTTCAAGGTTCTTTTTTTTTCTAAATAAAGACATATTCTGTCATTTTAAAACCACCAAAGTGTGTATTAGGTTTCCCCGTTTCATAAAATGTATCGGTTGATACGGATAATGCTTTAAAATTGTTTTTTTTTTTTTTTTTACCTCAGAAGACATGTATCAACATTTACCTCAGCGAATGTCAATCGCGGTGTCAGTATTTGATGAACTTATAAAGACTTAGGTGAGTTATAAGTGTGACCAGCATGTGCACGGGATTCTTCCCAGAAGAATGAGTGGTCGCATTAGCTTGTACGACTTAAAATGAGCGAGTTTTGTTTTGACGTTTGGGCCAGTTTTACATGTTGTATCCCTAAGGAATGAAAAGAACGTTTTCCTGGCTTACAATTTTATTTGAAGTCACACATGCCTCAAAATACACTCACTTATATAGAATTGAACGCTGAATCCGAAAATGTAAGTGAAATTGCCTTGTTTTTTTTTAACATTATCTTCTATATATTCTAAATATATATCTGTGCAGTGTCTGTCTTGTGTTGTCTTGTCTTGTGTTGTCACTGAACTACTCCCTCAAACTTTTGTGAAATCGTACTATTCCGACTTGACCCACGGCGGGAGTATGCGCTCTACCGAGTGGCGTTCTCGTTACCTTCGCAAAAGCGGAAGGTTATGTTTTGATCGCTGTGTATTTATTTGTATGTCTGTGTGTGTGTGTGTATGTTATTCGCATAACTCAAAAAGTATTCAACCGAATTGCATGAAATTTGGTGGGATGATTGGTTATTATACGGGACACATTTGATTAGATTTTGGGAGCAATCGGGTCAAAGGTCAAGGTCAAGGTCACGAAAAGGTCAAAATCGTATTTTTGTTGTTCTGTTCCCTACACTCCCATGCCAAGTACAGAACAGTAGCTGCGGCGAAGGTATGCGCTCTACCGAGTGCCCGTTCTAGTTGTCATTTATTTTCATGTTGATGTAATTGGTGGAATTTTCTTTTCAGTTTTACAATCACACTCATTTAAACATTCGATCTGATTGTTGTAACGTTTTAATTAATATATGAACGTGGATTTACAATGTGTTAAAACTGTCCATGTTGGATTAAAACTCTGGTGTGATAAAGGTTGCCGAATCAAAGAATAACTTCAAATGGGTTCAGAATTTGACATTGCACTTTTATTAGGTGAGCAGTGACCCACAGTAGACTATACTGGAGTATCCGGAGCTCCTATGCAGGAGAATGTTTTTGTGTTGGCCAAAGGGCCTCACATGTATCACAAGACAACTCACGTCGCCAATGCAAAAGCTTGATCTCCTGAAATGCTCCGAGATGGAAAGACACATACTTTTATGTCTCCGTTGACGAAGTCGCCGGAGCCATTATGTTTTCAGGTTGTCCGTCCGGCTGTCCATCCGTGATAGGTTTTCGTTACCGCGATAACTTGAGAACGGCTGAAGGTGTCTTAGTCAAACTTGGTGCAGGTATGTACAATGAGGTAAAGATGAATTGATTCGATTTTGGGGTCACGGGGTCAAAGGCCAAAGGTCAGAGGTCATGTTAGGCAAAAATCCTGTTATCGCGATAACTTGTGAACCAGTGATGGGATTCTGACCAAATTTGGTAAACTTCTGTAGAGTGATGTAAAGATGAACTAATTATATTTTGGGGTCAAGACGTCGAAGGTCAAAGGTCAAAGTCTGTAATATGTCTATAACTTGAGAACGGCTGAAGTGATCCAATTCAAACTTGGTCCAGGTATGTATAATGATGTAAAGATTAACTGATTAAATTTTGGGGGCAAAGGTCAAAGCTCAAATTCCGTAATAGGTCTATAACCTGAGAACGGCTGAAGTGATATAATTCAAACATGGTACAGGTATGTAGAATGATGTAAAGATTAACTGATTCGATTTTGGGGGCAAAGGTCTGCTTAACAGAAACTTTCCTCCTTCAAGATGTCTCTGATTCTTTAATATCTCTTCCTGGTTACTCCATCTTCCGATATGATAGATCTGAGCCTCGTCCTGGAGGTCGGGTTGCTATCTTTATCAAAAACTCTCTTCCTCACTCTCCCTGCACTGCTCTCTCACCCCCAGGAGTACCTCTGGCTACGGCTTCCCCTTCGCTCCCACCTTTTGTTCATATGTGTTCTGTAATGTCCACCAAACAGTGATGACTCCATCTACATCTCACTGTCTGATAACATGGATCAACTTCTATCGACTCATCCCAACTCTCTTCCTCATATGTGGTGACGCCAATTGTCACCATGCCAGTTGGCTGGGTGTGGGTACCTCTCTCACCAGCCATGGCACTTCAGCAAAGGACTTCTGCGACTCACTGGGACTGACACAATCTGTCAATTTCCCAACCAGGATCTCAGTCAACGGAGCATCTTCTCTTCTAGACTTGGTTATGACAAACTTCCGTGCAAATGTCTGCTGCTCTTCTTCTGCTCTAATCGGTTCATCTGATCATGTGCTTGTTAAAGTGGACATCTCTCTGACCATTCTCAGAGAGCCTCCTCAGCGTCGACGAGTCTGGCATTTCACTCAGGCTGATTGGCACGGTCTTCAAGCAGCCATAAATCATCTGGACTGGTCTCCCATCTCTACTGCCTCTGACATCAACTCATCCTGGGAATTCTTCCAAAGCAAACTGCTCTCTCTCATGCACAGATTTATCCCATCCCGTCTTCAGTTGTCATACCCTTCCTCCCGTCCATGGTACATGGAATATTGTGGTGAGGCAGTTGCCCTGAAATAACTTGCCATTGCCTCTTGGAAGGCTAATCCAACTGAAGGCAATCTCAGTTCCTTCCACAATGCCCGGAACAAGTGTGTGTCTACCCTCAGGAGAGCCAGGAAACACCATCTCTCTACTTTCAAGACTGAACTCTCAAACCTGTCTCCTTCCTCCAAATCCTGGTGGCATCTGGTCAAATCCGTTTCTGGTGTTTGTTCCCCCTCCATCCCCTCCCTCACCTCAAATGGCTACACAGTTGACACCGCACGTGACAAAGCCGAATGCCTCAACTCTGTGTTTGCCTCTAAATCTTGTGTCCCAAAGCCATCTCTCTCTGTTCCCACCTTACCCAATCGTACCCAGCTGCTCCTGGACTCTGTGTCCTTCTCTCCTGACAAGGTGGAGAAGTTTCTGTCAAACCTCGACCCTGATTCTGCAAATGGACCAGATGGCATCAGCCCACGGGTCCTAAAATCTTGGTCTGCCGCTCTTTCACACCATCTCTCTGTTCTCTTCACCCTCTCTTTTGCTCAAGATCATCTGCCATCAGCTTGGAAATCAAGCAACATTACCGCTTTACACAAAAAGGTGCAAAAACAGATCCTTGCATCTACAGACCAATCAGCCTTCTCCCAATTATCAGCAGTCATGGAATCCATCATTGCTTCGGATATCAAATCCTTCCTTTTCTCCAATGGCTTGATCTCTGATCATCAATTTAGTTTCAGACCAGGTCACTCTACTCTGGACATGCTGCTTCTGCTGCCTCAACAATGGATGGAGGTCCTCAATGCCAAACAGGATATCAGAGCTGTCTCCCTTGACATATCACGTGCCTTCAATACGGTCTGGCACCCAGCTCTGCTCACCAAACTCTCCTCCTATGGTATCCATGGAAATCTCCACGCATGGCTTGCAGACTTCCTCTCTGGTCGTAGTCAACGTGTGGCCCTGAATGTAATCCTCTCATCTTCCCTTCCTGTTCAGGCTGGAGTTCCCCAAGGTAGTGTTCTGGGCCCTGTGCTTTTTCTGGTCTTCATCAATGATCTCTCCGACTCTCTGGAAAATCCTCTCTATCTCTTTGCTGATGACTCCACTATCTGCCGCTGCATCTCTCAATCCTCAGATCTGCAGTCTGCAGCCTCCTCACTCTCTGCAGACCTGGATAAAATCACAAACTGGTGAATCAAGTGGAACATGTCTTTCAATCCTGACAAATCTCACACTCTCACTATGTCTCTCCGAAAATACCGTCTGGAAAAACCTCCCATCTACTTTCTCAATCCTCTCCAAGAAGTTCTGTCGCTCAAGCTTTTGGGTCTCACTATCTGCCATGATCTTTCCTGGAAAAACCACATTTCCAAGCTGGCCTCCAAAGCCAGTCACTGATTGGGCATCATGTGTCGTGCGAAGTCCTTCCTTGGCACACCTGAGCTCCTCACCACATACAAGGCTTTCATCCGCAGCTCAATGGAACACTGCTCTCCCCTCTGGGCTGGTGCTCCTGTCTCACACCCAGCGCGACTTCACGCTGTTGAAACCAAGGCTTTCAGAATCATTGGAATCTCCCGCAATGAAGGTGATTGTGAGGGCCTTTCACTCACTCACCACAGGCAGGTCGGTGGTCTTTCTGTCTTCTACCGACTCCTCTCCGGCCTAGCTCCCCCAGCTCTATTTGTGCTCTGTCCCCCAAATATTCCTTCAGGTCACACGAGATCTGCCTTCTTCTGCCTTCTTTTGTCTTTTTCTGCTCTTCTGGTGAAATTGCCAAAATCAAGACTCTCTGCTCACCTTCACTCTCATTCCTCTTTACTCCCACCTCTGGAACAAACTCCCTCACTCTCTTCAATCCCACTCCTCCTTCCAGGTCTTTAAAACAGCTGTTCACCACCATCTCTTGTCTTTCCCCATCCAAAACCTTGATCTTTTCTACACCTGTTAATTCACCCCAGATCCACTCGTTTGAAATACCGACTTCTTTCCAGGAAGTCCTAGCAGTGTCCATCTGTTTTATACCTTCCCCCCCCCCCCCCCCCCTTCCCATGCCTCCTCCCCCCAAGCCCTCTCCCTCCCACAGATCTCCTGATGTCCCTGTTCTCTGCTGTTGTACTTGTGTGCTTCCCTCTCTCTCCCCATCTCATCTCCCGTTCCCTTTATTGTATGTTTTGTGTGTCCGTTTATTATTATTATTATTATTTTTTTTTGTGATTGATGTTAGCTCAACTGGACCAGACGGCATCAGCCCACGGGTCCTACAATCCTGCTCTGCCGCTCTATCTCACCCTCTCTCTGTATTCTCTTCACCCTCTCTTTTGCTCAAGGTCATCTGCCAGCATCTTGGAAATCAGCAAACATTACCGCTTTGCACAAAAAGGTGCAAAAACAGATCCTTGCAACTACAGACCAATCAGCCTGCTTCCAATTATCAGCAAAGTCAAGGAATCCACCATTGCTTCGGATATCAAATCCTTCCTCTTCTCCAATGGCTTGATCTCTGATCATCAATTTGGATTCAGACCAGGTCATTCTACTCTGGACATGTTGCTTCTGCTGTCTCAACAATGGATGGAGGTCGTCAATGCCAAACAGGAAATCAGAGCTGTCTCACTTGACATATCAAGTGCCTTCGAATTGGTCTGGCACCCAGCTCTGCTCACCAAACTCTCCTCCTATGGTATCCATGGAAATCTCCACTCATGGCTTGCGGACTGCCTCTCTGGTCGTAGGCAACGTGTGGCCCTGAATGGATTTCTCTCATCTCCCCAACCTGTTCTGGCTGGAGTTCCCCAAGGTAGTGTTCTGGGCCCTGTGATATTTCTGGTCTTCATCAATGATCTCTCCGACTCTCTGGAAAATCCTCTCTATCTCTTTGCTGATGACTCCACTATCTGCCGCTCCATTCCTCATCCCTCAGATCGGCAGTCTGCAGCCTCCTCACTCTCTGCAGACCTGGACAAAATCACAGACTGGTCAAACAAGTGGAACATGTCTTTCAATCCTGACAAATCTCACACTCTCACAATGTCTCTCCGAAAGGACCGACTGGAAAACCCTCCCATCTACTTTCTCAACAATCCTCTCCAAGAAGTTCTGTCGCTCAAGCTTTTGGGTCTCACTATCTGCCATGATCTTTCTTGGGACAACCACATTTCCAAGCTGGCCTCCAAAGCCAGTCGCCGACTGGGCATCCTCCGTCGTGTGAAGTCCTTCCTTGGCACACCTGAGCTCCTCACCACATACAAGGCTTTCATCCCCAGCTCAATGGAATACTGTTCCCCCCCTCTGGGCTGGTGCTCCTGCCTCACACCTAGCTCGGCTTCACGCTGTTGAGGCCAAAGCTTTCAGAATCATTGGAATCTCCTGCAATGAAGTTAACTCCGAGGGCCTTTCACCCACTCACCGCAGGCAGGTTGGTGGTCTTTCTGTCTTCTACCGACTCCTCTTCGGCCTTGCTCCCCCAGCTCTCTCTGTGCTCTGTCCCCCCAATATTCCTTCCGGTCGCACAAGATCTGCCTGCAACCCTCTTATGGTTGAACTGCCAAAATCTAGGCTCTCTGCTCACCTTCACTCTTTCATTCCCCTTTTCTCCCGCCTCTGGAACAAACTCCCCCACTCCCTTCAATCCCACTCCCCCTCCAGGTCTTTAAAACAGCTGTTCACCACCATCTCTTATCTTCATAACACATCATAACACTTCATAACACATCTTCATCCCCATCCAAAACCTTGATCTTTTCTACCCCCGCTAATTCACCCCAGAGTCCTTGCAGTGTTCATATGTTTTATACCTCTCCCACCTCCCCCCAAGTCCTCCCGATGTCCCTGCTCTCAAATGTTGTGTTTGTGTCCTTCCCCCTCTTTCCCCATCTTGTCTGCCGCTCCCCTTGTTTTTTGTGTGTCGGTTTGACTTTTTGTGTGATTAATGTTAGCTCTTTCACGAGCCTCGATCTTGTATACAAAAAAAAAAAAAAAGAAGCTCTGACACGAGCCTCGATCTTGTATCCCCCCAAAAAAAAAAAAGGTGCCAATATTTTTGACCATGCCTGTAGGTTTTTGGTTAAAATAATATACATATTTGCTTTCTCTTCAAAGTGTATGATTTGATTTTACCTTAGCAAGCACCGATAAAGTCAGATGGAGTAAGGCATGAACCTGAATGAGGCCGAGAATGTGCGAAACTAGGTTCTTGCTTCTTGTTCATAGCCGCTCGGAAGGGCTGGATTAACATGGTGCCAAAACAAATCATTGGCACCATTTGCCCCCCACCTCTTCCGGTAGTTGACCACAGTGAGGAAATAAAATATAATCCACAACGACATGATTACACGGCACTGATGGTAGGAAAGCATCAACAACAACATCACCCCCCCCCCCCTCCCCTTCCCACGCCTCCTGCCCCCAAGCCCTCTCCCTCCCACACTTCTCCCTGCTCTCAAATGTTGTGGTTGTGTGCTTCCCCTTCTCTCCCCATCTTGGCTTCCGCTCCCTCTTTTGTATATTTTGTTTGTCTGGTTGATTTGTTTGTGAAATAAATGTTAGCTCTTTCACGAGCCTCGATTCAGTATACAAAAAAAAACAAAAAAAAAAAAAAAACAGGAAGTGAAAGATATTCTTATGCAATAAAGTGAGAAACCAATCAGCAGATGACAGCCAGGTATGTGTTTTCAGGGTGTGGTTTGACTGTACTTCATCTTTATGCCTGCCTAACTTCATGTTCATAAAATCTATCTATAATTCCAGTAATCTCTGTCTGTACGTCTGTACGTTTGTTTGTCTGTGACCGCTGTTTCTCGACAACCACGGGTCCGATATACTTTTGAGCCTCCCACCGTCACAATTTCGGTCTTTGAGGCCGGCCGATAGGCACGAGGTTCTCCTGACCACGTGGCCCTTGACTTGGTTTGTCCGCACAATGTGGGCGCTTTCAGGATGAACTTTAGCCGGGGAGCGTTTGGGTGCGTGGCGCCTTTGGGCGCCCCGGTCTGATACTGCCGCCCACGCACAGAACACCATGTGAGTGCACGTGGGTCCCGGCGGTCCCACTGGCCTAGCGCTACCATGTTTAGACAGCGAGATCCGTCCCCGGGCACCGGCAAGCCAGGCACGGCAGGACACCCGCGGAGCCCCGGCGGACCAGGGGCGCGCGAGCCTACGCGTTAGCGTGCTACGGCGGAATCAACGGCTTCGGCCACGGCCGGGCCGATACTCGGCCCGGTCGCACCGGAAATGAACTGGTTCGACGCCCGCGCTAGAGAGGTCGCGGGCGACTGAGATGTTTTAACAAATAATTAATTAATTTGAGACGTCCGATTTCTAGTGTTTGGAAATTTGGAGGAGCTTGACCCTAGCCTTTCCCTTGCGAGGGCAAGGAGGAACTTAACACTTGACACTTAAGCTTAGTTTGAAGTACACCCTGCCGGCGCTCCCGGTGGGACGGCAGGGCAACCAGAAGGGACGAGGTTCTCCTGACCACGTGGCCCTCGATCTGGGAAGCGAGAGGCGTTCCATTAGTGGACGCGCCCCTCACGCCCGACTTTTGGGCGGCCCCGGCAGGCCGTTTGTTTTGACGTTCCGTGACAGGCCCCGCACCCCCACCTCAGGGCCGACCGGGCGACCGGAATGAATCCCGGTGTCCCGATCCGAACCTTCAGAGCGGGCCGGCTGGGGAGTGCCAAGCACCCCGTACCTGCACTTTCCGTCCCTGCGGTCCCAAATACCGGAACCACCCGAATACCACTTTATTTGACAAAATGAGGTGCGGCCTACAGCCTTAGAAAACTAATCCTATATCAGTCAATACCTCCAACGAGAGGGTGGTGGGAGGGTGATGGCAGGGTGATGGGAGGGTGATGGCAGGGTGATGGGAGGGAGATGGGGGAGGGTGATGGGGGAGGGTGATGGGGCAGGGTGATGGGGCAGGGTGATGGGAGGGTGATGGCAGAGGGTGATGGCAGAGGGTGATGGCAGAGGGTGATGGCAGAGGGTGACGGGGGAGGGTGATGGCAGGGTGATGGGGGAGGGTGATGGCAGGGTGATGGGAGGGTGATGGCAGGGTGATGGGGGAGGGTGATGGGGCCTCCCTATAGATGTCAGTATCTCCCATGACACAGGCGCGCATTCGTGCCGCGTGACGTGGTGACGTCATCACACTTTCCCCTCAAAAGACCCATTTGATATAAGTTAATATTCTGATATTAGCTTTAGAAAACCAACCCTATATAAGTCAATACTCCAACGATACAGGTGCGCAAAATACAAAATCACAAAAGATTTATTTGATATAAGTTAATATTTTGAATAACTCGGTCAATATCAGTCCGAATTTCGCCAAATAAAGGTTCCCGTTATCCACAGATACCCCTGTATCCTCCTAGAGGCGAAGTCAGGATGTATTTCGCAAAAAAATAAAGTCCTTCGGCAACGAAAATTTAGCATGGGGTTTTCCTATGTAAATTTACCCTGAAGTAATTTTACCAAAGATCATCGACATTTCGCGGGGCCAGTTCTATCGAGTGTTAAGCTAATCTAGCGACTGCGAAATCTGGAAACAGAATTAAAATCCGACCTATCGTTGGCCCTGGAAGGATTAAAAAAAAACTAGGATTATTTTTCCTCTGCAAGAATGTACGGAGCTCTTAAATCTCCATCCCTTAACATCCATTGACAATCCATCATGTTCCCCATAGCTATTTATGTTATGCATCTAACGGTGAGCATAAGAACCATCAAAAAATATTTTGTGACCACTTTATTTAACAAAATGAGGTGCGGCCTAGCATCTAGTCGAGACCAAGTCATCCCGGCCTACCACCCATTCCGACCCCAAATTCCTCATCGACGATAACTAAACAATATATTATATGAATCGCACCGTACATACATACCTCCTTCTAGATCTTGATCTTGTCTTGATATACTCACTCAGGCTCACTCTATCACGACCGAGTCCTCTCAGCTCTTCCAAATGGCGTCCGTTCCGCCTGGGTCCGATACTCAGGTCTCCTACAAATCCTACCCTGTCGCCTCACCGTGGCGTAGGAGTGGCAATGGTCAATGGCATCGAATGTCATGGCTAGCAAAGACAGGGAGGTACACTTGATTTAACTTTGGAAATTTTTTTTTTTTTTTTTTTGGCCACAGAACGGGCACCCACGTACGGGCACGTCCTAGTCTATCTATAATTCCAGTAATCTCTGTCTGTACGTTTGTACGTTTGTACGTTTGTCTGTGACCGCTGTTTCTCGACAACCACGGGTCCGATATACTTTTAACTTGCCAGGTATATTGCTGGGGACCCGAGGATGTGCCTTTTCAAGGTTTCATATTAATCGGACAATTACTTACCGAGCTATGTCCAAAAAACGATTCAACCAATCAGAGAGCAGCGAACGATCGCGTGTGCCGAACGTGGCGGGCACACTCTGCCTCGGATGGCACATTTGAGAGCGTATTCATTTATTTCACGTTTGCAAACTATGTTGGCGTTAAACTATGTTTTACAACTAATAAAAACGAATTTGCGATTCATTCGCTTTCCTGCGCGTTTGTGCACGCGATGGCGATTTCTTTACCAAACTCCGGAAGCCGTTCGCTTTGGACCAAACCATTGCATGTAAATAGAGGGGGGGGATTGTCACCACTCGCAAGCCGTTCGCTTTGGACCAAACCATTTCATGTAAATAGAGGGGGGGATATAATTTTAGATATAGATATAGTACGGGCATGCCCTAGTAAAAACAATTTTGGTAACTATGCACCTCTTCAGGCAGCATGGTAAACCCAGTGTTGTTGTTAGGGTGGGAGGTTAAAGGTGAAGATGCTTGGTTAGTTGGTTAGTCACTTCTGCTTCTTAGCCTTAATTCACTTCTGAACCATGGCTCCTAAGAACATCTTGCCTTAAGACATTTTTCACTCAATAATTAAGGACAATATGAGGTAGTAAGGCATTCTTGGGTGGGTGCACAGCCTCACGGGTTGATACAGTGCCTTCAGAAAGTATTCACACCCCTTGACGTTTTTCACATTTTGTTATGTTACAGCCTCCATTTAAAATTGACTAAATTGAGATTTTTTTTGTCACTGATCTACACATAATACCCCATAATGTCAAAGTGGAATTTTCTTTTGAGATTTTTCTTCCAAAATTCTTAAAAATGAAATACAGAAATATCTAAATTATATAAGTATTCAACCCCCTGAGTCAACACTTCATATTCAACCTTTTTGCTATCACACTACAAATTGAGCTCAGGTGCATCCAATTTCCATTGATCATCCTTGAGATGGTTCTACAACTTGATTGGAGGCCACCTGCGGCCAATCGAATTTATTGGACATGATTTAGAAAGAAACACACCTTTCTATACAAGGTCCCACAGTTGACAGTGCATGTCAGAGCAGAAACTCTACCATGAAGTCCAATGATTGTCCATAGATCTCCCAGATAAAATTGTGAGGAGGCATAGATCTGGGGAAGGGTATAAAACAATTTCTGGAGTGTTGAAAGTTCCCAAGAGCACAATGAGCTCCATCATTAGGAAATGGACAGAATATGGAACTACCGAGACTCTTTCTAGAGCTGACCATCCAACCAAACAGAGCAACTGGGCAAGAAGGACGTTGGTCATGGAGGTGACCAAGAACCCAATGGCCACTCTGACAGAACTACATAGTTCCTTGGCTGAGATGGGAAAACCTGCTGGAAGGACAACAGTCTCTTCAGCACTTCATAAATCTAGGCTTAATGGTAGTGTGGCCAGACGGAAGCCACACCTGAGGAAAAGGCACATGACAGCACACCTGGAGTTTGCAAAAGGGCACGTGAAAGACTCTGAGCATGAGGCAAAATATTTTGTCATCCGATGAGATGAAAATTGAACTCTTTGGTCTGAATGCAAAACGCTACATTTGGTGGAAACGAAGCACAGCTCATCACCCATTTACCACCATCCCGAACGTGAAGCAAGGTGTTGGCAGCATCATGCTATGGGGATGCTTTTTAGCAGTAGGGACTGGGAGACTTGTAGGGAAAGAGGGAACATTGAATGGAGCCAAATACAGGGAAATCATAGAGAAGAACCTGCTTCAGAGTGCAAAAGACCTTAGATTGCGATGAAGACATGTTCCAACAGGACAATGACCCCAAGCATACACCCAAAGCAACACTGGAATGGCTTCAGAACAAGAACATGAAAGTCCTTGAGTGGCCCAGCCAAATCCCAGACTTGAATCCCATTGAGAATCGGTGGGAAGACATGAAGATTGCTGTTCACCGACGCTCCTCATCCAAATCTGCAAGGAAGAATCAGAGAAACTCCCCAAATCCAGATGTACGAAGCTGATACAGACATACCCAAGAAAACTTGAAGCTGTAATCGCTGCCAAAGACGTGTCTACGAAGTGTTGCCTCAGGGGGTTGAATACTTATTTAAATTAGATATTTCTGTATTTCATTTTACATGATTTTGTAAAGAAATTCTAAAAAATACAATTCCACTGAAATTATGGGGTATTTATTATGTGTAGATCAATGACAAAAAAACTCAATTTAATCCATTTAAAATTCAGGCTGTAACACCACAAAATGTGAAAAAAGTGAAGGGGTGTAAATACTTTCTGATGGAACTATGTATTGCACAGAGCATCAGCAGTTTTGTGGTGTTATGGTGATAGAGTTTTGCAGGTGATTCAGAGTCCAAGGGAGCTATGGTGATGGAGTTTTGGATGTGACATTGAGTACAGTACCTTAGATATTTGAAAAATAAAAAAATAACGTGGTGTGCCGCAAAAATGTATTCCATTTTAATTTTTACCAATGATGTGAAGAAGACCAACAGGCAACCAGTGTTGAAAATAAATTGAGGTGAAATGTCTAAAAAAAGAAAAATTAGAATTCTACTCAGAACCATTTATTTATTGAGTGCAGAAATTATTTAATTTATATTCCCACCTGGCTGATTCCGATAAATGTTTCTTCCTTCCTCTCCCTTACTCTTACATCCTCCCAATCTTCTCCTTCTCTCTCTGCTCTTCCTAAAGTTCCTCACCTTACTTTCTCTTCACTTTCTTATTCCTCCCACTTCCCCTCTTATTCTTAGTGCTGATTTTGTCAACTTATTTAGTCTCTCCACGCCTTGTGCACGTAATATATAAATGGCCCCTAATTGCTATTAATCTTGAACAACTCAGGATGGATTTTAAAGAAGTTCTCCACCGATCAGCAAAGCACAACACACATTCAAGGCTAGAACCTCACGGCCATCTTGACAAGTGAAATATTTTGGAAGCAATTAAATGATGCACACTGTTAAATTATAGTAAATATGACAAGAATGCAAAGGTCATCAAACACAAATCACTTTTTACTTACAAATCTTGAGAAGAGCAGTCAGAAGCATTCAAACAGAGATATTTCATATCCTTGTAACATAAAACAGAACATACACGGGACAAAGGTATTAACACCGGTCATTGTTATTGAAAATCAATCCCAAAATTTCCAATTATCTTATTATTTTCAAATATTCAAATTATTTTCAAATTATCAAATTATCAAATTATCTCAGAAAATCAATCCCAAGATTTCAAATTATTTCAAATTATCAGAAAATCAATCCCAAGACTATGAGCTGCATCAACTGTCTCCAAACTATTAAATCTAGCTCCATTGTTTTTTTGTATACTGAATCGAGGCTCGTGAAAGAGCTAACATTTATTTCACAAACAAATCAACCAGACAAACAAAATATACAAAAAGAGGGAGCGGAAGACAAGATGGGGAGAGAAGGGGAAGCACACAACCACAACATTTGAGAGCATGGAGAAGTGTGGGAGGGAGAGGGCTTGGGGGCAGGAGGCGTGGGAAGGGGAGGGGGTGGGGGGGGGGGGGAAGTGGACTTAGTGTTGATTCACTTAAAGCTGTTCTTTGCAAAGCTACGGCCTTTAAAAGTCATTTTTCCCCAAAATATGTCTCATTTCTTTGAGGAGCATTCCAAAAAAAAAAAGGAGCATTTCAGTTTTTTTTCTTCCATTTTTAAATTTAGTACAAGCATGTATGATTGGGAAGAGAAATATTTTCTTACTAATTACATATATGTATTTTAAATGATTTTCTTTGACAGTGATTGGATACTCGTGGTGTAACATATATTTATCACATGCTGGAGACAAATACATTGGTATAGATGTTAAATTATAAATTGAATGAATAAAAATTATATCAGTGTATTTGAACATAAATGACAACGACACGAGTAGATGATGGACAAACACATATTGTATATCGGATGTGGACTTAGTGGAACCGGCATCATGGGCCATGGGTTCAAATGGGAACACCAACAGGTCAAGCCATTGTAATAAACAAGACAAGATACTCATTAGGGGAGACAATGGTAAGTGAGCATCTTGTTTGTAGATTTGTACATTGGTCATTGGACATTGGTACTCTCTTCACCATTTAAAGGGCACATTACCACAATAAAAAATATATTCCTTAAATATTTCCTGGGTGCTGTTTATGAATTATTATTCACAGTGATTTGAGATTTTAAAGCAAATGGAGGAGCTTGTACCTGTATGACAAACATTAGTAGCCATTGGTGTAGTTTTCACATAAATATGGGACTTTCAAAATGACTTGCAACCTGCACCAGAATGCTCGGCGTGCATGCGCAGAACCCCTTAATAGCAACAATGCTTATTCAGGCATATTAATGTGAATTGTGTGTGCGAGACAAGGATTCTTCTATGGAATGGCTCATAAAGCTTCTAAACGAAGCTGAAAAAGTTTGGAAAAGTACCTGTGAGAAAGAGGTTTCCCTCTGTACAATATGAATGAAAGATCGTTTTAAGGCCATTTTCACCTAGAAAGGCCATTTTAAGTTTAAAGTTTTTAAAGTTTAAGTTTAAGGTTTTAAGGCCATTTAACCCTAGAGCAGGGGTTAGCCTTGCGGGTCCCATGACAATCATGGTTCCCTGTTTGAGGCAATGTTGTTTTTTTTATGGCCGGATGCCCTTCCTGACGCCAACCCTTGGTCGCCTCTTACGATGCGCAGGGATACGGTGTACCTATTCTAAATCGGGGTACACACCGTGATCATTCATCCCAGCAAGCTGGTCCTCAATTTGCCGACCTCGGAAGGGGAAGGATGACAGGCTGAGTCAACCCCCCTGGCGTTAATTCAGCGATCGATCGGGATTCGAACCCAGGATCCTAGGATCCCAAGCCGGCACCCTAACCGCAAAGCCAACACCAGGCTAGCACAACAAAACTCTGCACAACAAAAGATAATTCCACTTTGACATTGTGGTGTATTATGTGTAACACCCCGAAGACCCAAAAGACCCTTTAGACCCTTAAATACCCCTAACAACCAAAACACACCAAAGACCCAAAACACCCCGAAGACCCAAAACACCCCGAAGACCCAAAACACCCCGAAGACCCAAAACACCCCGAAGACCCAAAACACCCCGAAGACCCAAAACACCCCGAAGACCCAAAGCACCCCGAAGACCCAAAGCACCCCGAAAACCCAAAACACCCCGAAAACCCAAAAGACCCTTAAATACCCCTAATAACCAAAACACCCCAAATACTCTTAAAGACCCAGAGGAAACAAAAGACCCTTAAGACCCAAAAAGACTCTGAAGACACCAAAGACCCAAAACACCTCAAAGACCCAAAATACCCTTAAATGCCCAGAGGATCCAAAAGACCCTGGAGACCCAAATGACCCTGAAGACCCAAAACACCATGAAGACCCAAAAGACACCGAAATGGTCAAAGATGCCTACCCCTCTGAAGCGACGTGTGGTGAGGCACGCGGAGCGCGTCGAGTCAAGCTAGTATATATATAAACATACATACATACATGCATGCATATACATACAAATACAAATACATTGTAGAGCAATATATTTATATATGTATAGCATTCACATCCCCTTTCCCTCTCTTCCAATTATCCTTGTCCTCTCTCAACCTTATTTTCCCTCCCTTCTTCTAACCAATTCACTTACTATGCATTTCATCCCCTATCCTTCCTGCTACACAAAACATATTTACAGGCCTCACCATTTTAGGACTGGCAGGATTTTAGGATACAGACTCGAGCCAAGCTTCCCCTGGCCGACCCCACAAGAAAGGTGTGTAATGGCGGCCGTTAAAGAAGTCGAAGAAGTTATGCCTAAACATTTTAGCATAGTCAATGATGGGCTGCAATGCTCAAAACAAATGGAGATTAATGAAATTGTAATGGTGTCTAACCATGTGATGAAAAATAAATAAATATGGAGTGTATTTGTGATACTCATATCTAATTACCCTCACCAGAGGAGAGGGTATTGCATTTGAGTCCGTTTGTTTGTCTGTCTATCTGTTTGTCCGCACAGAATAAATATGATTTTCTCTACAACCGTTCGTCCGATTGACAGGAAATTTTCACCATAGGTGCAACTCCACCTGCATAATTTTGTAATGATTAATTATGATGTTATAGGTCACGAGGTTCGGCCGCCATCTTGGAAAAAAACAAAAAAACGTTGCACCTCTATATCTCCGAAAGCGCTGAATAGAAAAATTTGAGACGTGGCTCATTGTAAAGAACTCTCCATGGGGAATAAAATATGTTAATGATGATGTCATTGGTGCCTCCATTATGACGTCATAATTCGACAAGTACAAAACTTCATCCTATCAGGATGAAATTTCTTGAGCGTCATGTAGGCATAAATTGGTGTAGAAAAAAAATGATGACGTCATCTGTCACGTGGTTCGGCCGCCATCTTGGAAAAACCGAAAACATTTGCACCTCTATATCTCAAAGTGCTGAATAGAAAAAATTGAGACATGGCTCATTGTAAAGAACTCTCCATGGGGAATAAAATATGTTACTGATGATGTCATAGCTCCATTATGTCACTCCATTATGACGTCAAATTCGACAAGTACAAAACTTCATCCGATCAAGGTGAAATTTATTGAGCATAATCTAGGAATAAATTAGGGGAGAAAAGAAATAATGATGACGTCATCGGTCACGTGGTTCGGCAGCCATATTTGTTTTAACACAAAAGCCTTAAAAACCACAGAAAATACATCCTGCCGAGGGTTTGCAATCTCTGATTGCTCTTTCTTGTTTCAGATGGGATTGGGAATTTATCTCTATGCTGACATTAACTCAGCTATTGTTTCTTTACAAGTGATTGTTAATAATTAGACCACACCTCTCTGCCACACAAAGACTCAGAGTAATTTTCCGTGCAAAAGGTTGAGATAATACCGACTGTGCCAGTGTCTTCCTTACCGCCAATTCAGGCTTTGGGTAGTCGTGGATCGACACGATGTGGGTGATGTTGTTTCTGCTCAGTTGTTCTCTGTCTTTGGAGTCTAAAATCGAACATGCACGCACAATGAATTTTGGCACAAGAGGCGGCCATTCGGCCCATCATGCCTGTGCTACATCAACCACCAAACCATCAGCCATCTGCACATAAGCTATCTACTGTACAAGTCTTGCCAATATCCACATGCCCCCCTATCTCCAAGGCACATACAAATCAAATTCCAATTTAAACCCAACTATCCCTTTCTAGAAAGACCATTCTATGCATTAACTACCCTCTGACTGAAAGACTCCTGCCTTAATACGGTCCAAAGTATCATATTGTCGCGTCGCCCAGTGATTAAGACCACTGGGTGACGAATGACTGATCGCTTTTACTCCTGAGGCAGCAGCCCGAAAATTGGTGGTACTTTTTGGCGTGCGCAAGACAGAAGGCAGTGATGGGCTTACCTGAATAGAAGCCACACGGGTTTATTCCTGAACCAATGAACAAAGAAACACGACCAAGAAATTCAACAAATAAGGTTGAATGAAAATAAATCAAGAAATGAAAAGATCTAAATAAATGTTAAGATAAAACCTATAATTCCTAATGTGAGACATCTCCACTCAGTCACAAATACAACACACGGGGGAAAGTTAATAAAAAATAAAATCCCTTTAGCCGGCCGGCACTCAACTCTGGTCCAAAATATGTTTATGGGCTTGATGGTCGCTGCAGCTGTTGTAGCCACTTGTGCGGGAAACGCTCCAACAATGGCGCCAGCACAGCGTGTCGAAAATGCCCAGGCGTGAGCAAGCAGTCAAAACGGCCCCTCCTCACTTTCACTGCCAAGCGCAACGTGGCCCTCAGCTCCCCTGAAGAGCACCACTGACCAATAGCACCCCCTCCTCTAACGTTGCAAAGGTCCACAAGCTCCGAAAAGTCTCCTCACAAGCGCACACGAGCCAGCCGTAGCCAAAAGCCAGAGACAAAAGCGACCGAGAGAGAGGTTCTTCTTCCTCCTTCTCCTGCTCGAACCTTCTCACTCTCACGTCACCCTGACCAATCCTGAATTTTGGGGGTGTGGCCTGCCGGTTACGATCTTGTGGAGGTGGGGTTTAGTTTGGGAGCCTGTTTGCTTGGTGTGAGCGTCATTAAGGCGTGGCTTACTTACCGATCGGCAATGTCCATGCGTTGTTGGCGGTTCCGGTGGTTTAATGTTGGTTAATGAAAGTTTTGCATGGCCGGCCTTGTTGTAATTGTAAAAAAACATAAGGAAAAACCACCGAGGGCAATCACATACTGGGGTGGAAAACTAATCTTAACCCCTATCTAATTACCATAGCTTCACCCCTCGTGTGAAGACATGTAAACAACCTTAAGCTCAACTTTCCCTACTTAATACATCGAGATGTCTCCTACACGTCCACGGTCAATGCTATTACTATACAATCCTGCCTCCACTATGGTATTCCATCATCTACCCCCACAAACGTAACAATATTTTTACCCTCAGGCTGTGGCCCCTGGTCTTGACACTTTCCACTCTGCTGAAAAATTCCATGGCACCTATCTTGTCAACACTCTTCATCATCTTAAATATCTCTATCAGATCCCTTCACAATCACCTCCTTTCAAATCTATAAAGTTCTGTCTCCTTTGGCCGCTGCTCATAGCTTAGTCTAGCTTAGGCCTGGAATCATTTTAGTAACTCCACATTGTACTCTATGGCAAAAACATCGATGTCCTTCCACAGATATAGTTACCAAAACTGAACACAATGAATATCCCAGGTGAGATCTCTAGATTGAACAATGTCTCACTTTAGCATGAAGATGTAAAGGTTTCCAGGAATTGTGGGAAAGGGAGTTACAAATTTCAAACTATGAGGAAAGAAAGAGGATGCATGGAAGAAGGATTGGAATGATGAGCACAGCTCGAGTGGATTTTTAAAAATGCATTAATTGCTCTAATTTTCATAGTCCTAGCAGTCGGCCAACATCATGCAAAGGTGATGCAGCAGATATGACATGCAAAATTCTTCTTACCATGATAATTTCCAAGGTAGAGTCCATCTATAATCTGCAAAACAAGTAATACATCTCATTATAAAAATAATAATAAAAGAGAATGTGTGTCAGTCAGTTAGTTGTGTGTGTCAAATAAAATCCATAACTCCAAAAACATGAAACCTAGCAGTCCGAAACTTTGCATGCATACAAAGGGAACTCCAAAGGAGTGTATGAATGAAAACAGGGTACAGCATTTGGGTAAATTTAAACACACCTTTTGAAGATAAATTAACGGGCTTATTAAATTTAAACAAAAATAAGATTTATCCTTGGTCAGCCCGCTATCCCTTGCAGGGATCTTAAGCTTTTGTTTTAGCCTGTTCAAAAACACCTTGCCTTGGAACAGGCCGCAATGGTTTCTGCATTAATAATTGCTCAATTTTTCTTTTTAACCTTCCTTACTCACACCATCGAATGCCTGATCTTCATTCCTATGAATTGCTGTATGCACTGCTTTTGTAGCTGCTATCGCTATAAAATTAGGAGTTTGGAGTAATTTTACGCATTACTGGCATATGATGCTATTTTCCACGATGGCCTCTCACGGACTAATTAAAGCATATAATCGAAGTCTGTCTTCTGATTTGAGGATCGGAGCTGGTGGACTAAATAATTCAAAATTGGTGTGAAATCGGGAAATTTTAAGAAATTACCGATTCGTATAACTGAACGTATAAGCGTATTTATTTAAGAAAGTCTATACATCGACCTTCTCCATATTCAGCAATAAAAACCCAAATTGTTTTGGATTTCAGCCTGGATACCTATACAATTGCTGAGAAGGTGAGCTCCGATCATCAAATATTGTATCAGATGTTGAAAAATAACTGTTCCAACGATCAGTAAGATCGGCGAAGGAGTCAAGTGACCTCTTAAATGCGCTAATCAAAGTAGTACAAACACAACTTATACATCGCTTAAAAGGTAGTTTTACTGCTCATCTAACGACATAACTCTCAAGGGTGAAAGAAGAGTTTGTTACCACCTAATAAAAGGGTTACTGCCTAGGGCCTAGGCTAACAAGTCGAAATACAGTACACAACATGCAAAAACTTTAAAACAAGCGTTTTGATCCGTATAATTATATAGTTGTGAGAATGTGTTCTGATTGTCTGACAACAACACAGATTTTGAATATCTTTTTCACGTGGTCAACTAACTATATGTGGGCTGCTTTAGAGTTGGAACACCAAGCAATTTGTATGTTTTGGCCCTTGATGGAAAAACATTCAATATTGTCTACCCCAAAGCATTGCAATAATATGTTAAATTATTTGATATTTCTGTTCAATATTTTTCAGCTTGATAAATAAAATGTTTGTCTCCAAATATGTGCTTGTGGTAGTCCAATAGATGTACGTTATATCCTGGGCAATGCCAGGTACCTTTGTGGGAGGAGGGAGGGAAAGGGTGTAGGTTGGAGGAAGAGAGGGGAATTGGTGGGGTAGGAGCCCGGAGGAAGGCAGGGGAAGGGATGGGAGGAGTGAGGGGAAGTGTGGATGTTGGAGGACGGAGGGACAGGGTGGAGATGGGAGGAGGGAGGGGAATGGGTGGGGTGGGAGTCTGGAGGGAGGAAAAGGGGTGGGAGTCAGGAGGGTGGGGTGATAGGGTGGAAAGAGGGAGGGAAAGGGTGTAAGTGGGGTAAGGGAGGGTGGTGTAGGAAGGGGGAGGGAATGGGTGGGGTGGGAGTCTGGAGGGAGGAAAAGGGGTGGGAGTCTGGAGGGTGGGGTGATAGGGTGGAAAGAGGGAGGGAAAGGATGTAAGTGGGGTAAGGGAGGGGTGGTGTAGGAAGGGGGAGGGAATGGGTGGAGGTGGCAGGAGGGAGGGGAAGGGGTGAGTTGGGAGTCCAGAGAGAGGGGAAGGGTGGGAGTCCAGTGGGATGTGGATGTGGTGAGGAGGCAGGGAAAGGATGGAGGTGGCAGGAGGGACGGGGTGGGGAGGAAGTTGGAGAGAGGGGGGATGGGGTGGGAAAAGGGAGGGAAAGCATGTAGGTGGCAGGAGGGAAGGGAAGGGGTGAGAGTCTGGAAGGAGGGGGATTGGGTGGGAATAGGGAGGGAAAGCATAGAGGTGGGAGACGGGAGGGCTGGGTGAGAAAAGGGAGTGAAAGCATGGAGGTGGGAAAGGGGAGAGAAAGGGTGGTGGTGAGAGGAAGTGGAGGAAAGGGTGGTGAAGATTCACTTGAAAAATTAAAAAGAAATGTCGTATCCGGATTCGGAAATTCACCATAATCGAATAGATTCATCCTTGTCCCACACCCAACCCACCACGTTTCGTCCAAATGTTTGACATATCCTGATATATATCGATTTTAGCCCCATCTATCAATGGTGAAGACTTTAAAATTTATTGAAACCAGATCTGGATCATCACCAAAATCTAATCATTTTGTCCTTGTCACATTCCTAACTGTCCACTAAATTTTGTCCGAATCTGTCCACAACGTTTTGAGATATCCTGTTCACAAACAGACAAATGAAAAATCACTCATAAAGTGACACTTGGCAAAACAGAACAAAGTAGAATGGCACTCAGAAGAGCATCCTTTTGACCTCAAAAATAATTAGTGGTTGAATTCAGTGACCCGATATGCAAATAGTCTTCAAAGTTTAGGTTAATCAGATGAAAATTGTCAATTTTAGAAATTTGGCCTATGTTGACCTTTTGGCCTAAGTGGACCTCAAAAATAGTTGGTGGTTGGTTTCAGTAAGCTGATATGAAAATCCTTTTCAAATTTCAAGTCAATCGGATGAAAATTGAGGATTTTAGAGATTTGAAAAAAGTGGTTGACCTTTGGCCTATGTTGATCTCAAAAATATTTGTTGATTGAATTCAGTTAACTGATATGGAAATCCCAATCAAATTTCAAGTGAATCGGATGAAAATTGAGGATTTTAGAAATTTGAAATTGTTGTTGACCATTGGCCTATGTTGACCTTTTGGCCTATACTGATCTCCAAAATAGTTGGTGGTTGTATTCAGTTCGCTGATATGAAAATCCTATTCAAATTTCAAGTCAATCGGATGAAAATTTAGGATTTTAGAAATTTGGAAAAAAGGGGGTTGAACTTTGGCCTATGTTGACCTTTTGACCTTTTGACCTCAAAAATATATAGGATTTTGTCGGACCATAAACGCCACCATTTGGTGAGGTTTCGTGAAGATCAGTTTAAAATTGTGAGCTGTAGGCAAGTACAGGGTGAGCCAGAAATATGGTTATTTTTAACACTCATGTGAAGGTAATAAAAAGTTGTATTTCAAAACAAATTTTTACAAGAAAGTGAAGTACATAACATGCCATTTATTTGTAGAAAAGAACATCTAGGAGATGCGCACCATTTTGTCTCAAAAATATTTGTCAAAAATAACCTGTATGATAACCAATAACCTGTATATATAATAACCTGTATATATAATAACCTGTTTCCAATAACCTGTATGAAACATTCCAATCCGGATTCCGGTCCAACCACAGTACTGAAACTGCTCTCCTCAAAATCACCAACGACCTTCTCCTCTCCTCTGACGCTGGCAACCTCAACATTCTCGTCCTCCTCGACCTCAGCGCTGCCTTTGACACCATCGATCACACTATCCTCCTCACCCGACTTGAATCCACCTTTAACGTTACCGGCACTGCCCTCTCTTGGATTAAATCATACCTCTCTGACAGATGCCAGTTCATCTCCATCAATAACTGCAAATCCCCCACTGCTCCCCTCCCCCAAGGTGTCCCCCAAGGTTCAGTTCTTGGCCCCCTCCTCTTCATCCTTTACCTGTCCCCGCTCGGTCACTTAATCCGCCGTCATGGTCTCCAATTCCACTGCTTCGCCGATGACATCCAGCTTTTCATCTCCACCAAGTCCGTCTCCACCGACACCCACTCTATCCTGACAAACTGCATCACTGAAATAAAATCCTGGCTTCAAATCAACTTCCTCAAGCTTAACTGTGATAAATCTGAAATAATCATCATTGGCCCAAAAACGCTCACAAAATCCACCCATAACTTTGCCCTCAACATCGACGGTATCCCAGTATCCACCTCCCCTCACATCCGGAATCTTGGCGTCATCTTTGACCAAACCCTTTCCTTCGACAAATACACTAAACAGATCACAAAGTCAGCCTTCTTTCACCTGAAAAACATTGCCCGTCTCCGCTCATCCCTCTCCTCCACGGCTGCAGAAACCCTCATCCACGCCTTCATCACCTCCCGTCTGGACTACTGCAATAGCCTCCTCTATGGTTCACCCTCAAAAATCACCAATAAACTCCAATACATTCAGAACTCCGCTGCCCGTCTACTCACCCATTCCCGGACCCGTGACCACATCACCCCCGTCCTTTACAAGCTTCACTGGCTCCCCATCCCCCAGAGAATCCAGTACAAAATCCTCCTCTTGACATACAAAGCCCTCCATAACCTGGCCCCATCCTACCTGGCTGACCTCCTCTCCAGACACACTCCCACCCGCAACCTCCGCTCTGCTGGTACCAACCTCCTGACCCCCTCCATCCGGACCAAATTCAGATCCTGGGGGGACAGGGCCTTCTCCATCGCTGCTCCCACCCTCTGGAACTCACTACCTCACACCATCAGAGACACCTCCTCACTCACCACATTCAAAACATCACTAAAGACCCACCTGTTCAACACTGCATTCAACATTCAACCCACAGCATTTAACCCCTGACTATCTCTTCTCCTTCTCCCTCCTTTTGCTTTAAATATTTCCCTATTGATTCTTGTCTTTTTGCAATTGTTGTTTTCATGTATTGTTATGCATTATGTTTGCCACTCTGTCAAAGCGCCTTTGGGCTTCTGGAAAAGCGCTATACAAAATAAATGAATTATTATTATTATTAAAAAGAGAGGTGTGATTCCTCCAATCTTGGACGCCAATTATTATTCATGACGTTCTGCAACATGGCCACGACAATATCATTAATTTCGCGTCTGATATTTTCCTTAAGTTCATGAAGAGTTTGAGGACGGTTAACATACACTCTGTCCTTTAGATATGACCACAAGAAATAATCACATGCAATCAAATCGGGTGACCTAGCTGGCCGTGGAATATCGCTGTCTCTGGAAATGACATGCTTTGGAAAGAGCGCCCTTACAGTAGTCATGGACATTCTGGCGGTGTGGGAGGTTGCACCATCTTGCTGCAACCACGTCATTGGGCTCACTTCTGCTAATCTGTTTAATTCTCTGGAGAGGAAGGTTAGAAACCAGAAACCATGAATATCGAGCTGCAGTAACAGTGACGGCATTTCCGTTATCGTTCTTAAAGAAGTAAGGCCCTATGATGCCGAACAACGAAAGTGCACACCACACTGTGACTTTGGGACTGTGTAACGGTTTTGTGTGCATTTCTCTTTTTCGACCCAGTGAGTACCCCGGTTTAGAATAGGTACACCGTATCCCTGCGCATCGTAAGAGGCGACTAAAAGGGTTGGCGTCAGGAAGGGCATCCGGCCATAAAAACATTGCCTCAAAAAGAGAACCATGACAATTACAACTACATATGGGCAGGGTGCAGCCCGAAGTACCCCGTGGGGGACCCCACTCCCTCTCGTCAAAACTCAAGGTGGGGAACCCGATCGAAGCAAGACTGGAAATCACTCCATTTATGACGACGAAACGTCTGATGCCCGACGTGGAGATCGGTTTCTGAGGTTTGGGACATGGAATGTAGGGACAATGACAGGGAGATCAGGAGAAGTGGTGGAAGTATTGGTCAGAAGAAGAGTGGACATATGTTGTGTGCAGGAGACGAGATGGAAGGGAAGTGGTGTGAGAATGGTGAAGGGTAGGCAGGGACAGAAATACAAGTTTGTGTGGCAAGGGTGCCCAGAAGGCATGAATGGTGTTGGTGTCCTGTTTTCTGAGGAGTTTGTAGACAGTGTGGTGAGTGTGACTCGAGTGAGTGAAAGGTTGATGATGGTGAAAATGATGATTGGAAAGCTCTTGGTGAACATCATCTCGGGATATGCTCCGCAGGTTGGTCGGAGCGATGAAGAGAAGGACAAGTTCTGGTCTGCAATAGAGAAGCTGATAGAAAACGTGAAAGATGAGGAAGTTGTTGTGGTAGGAGGAGACCTAAATGGACATGTGGGAAGGAGTATGGACGGTTTTGTGGGAGCTCATGGGGGTTACGGATATGGTGTGAGAAATGGAGCAGGTGAAAGGATTTTGGAGTTTGCTGATGGAGCTGATTTGTTGATTTGTAATACTCAGTTCCAGAAAGAGGATAATAAGCTTGTTACATACACGTCAGGTGGGTCGACGACAACTGTTGACTACATGCTGGTGCTTAGGCGAGATAGGGGGCACCTCCGGGACACAAAGGTGATCCCGCGGGAGGAGGCTGTTTCACAGCACCACTTTGGTTGTCTGCGACATAAGGGTGAAAGGTGCGAGGAGAGCTCGGCAGGTGAAGTACCAACCGAGAATGAAGGTGTGGAGGTTGAAAGAGGTGACAGTGAGGGAGGCATGAAAAGAGAGGTTGAGTATGGTAGAGGATGATGTGGTTGAGCTTGAAAGTGGTTGGATGTCAATGAAAGATAGTCTGTTGGGAGCCGTTGGTAAGGTATGTGAATGGACAAAAGGACCACCGAGGCACTCGGAAACATGGTGGTGGGATGATTAAGTTGGAAAGAAAATTGACGAGAAGATGAAGAAGTTCAAGGAGTGGCAGAAGGCGAAGGGTATGGGGGCAGAAAAGGCAGAGCATGAAAGTTATAAGGCAGCCAAGAAGGCTGCAAAGAAAGAGGTAGCAAAGGCGCAGGAGGCATGTAGGAAAATGTTCGGAGAATGCTTGGATTTGGAAGAGGGTCAGAGAGCGGTATTCAGGATTGCAAAGCAGATAGCGAAAGAGAGGTGTGATGTGATGGGGGTGAGTTGCTTGAAGGATGAAGTGGGACAAATCGTTGTGGACCCAGATGGAATTAAAGGAAGATGGAAGAGATATATGGAAATACTCTTGAATGCAGAGAATGAATGGGATGGCAACATAGAGAGTAACCCAGTTTTAGGACCGGCAGAGAAGCTAACCGAGAAGGAAGTTGAGGAAGCGATAAAAGCAATAAACCACCGTTTAGAGGCCATTTTTCCCCGCAAAGCGGGGGTTGGCCTTTTCGGGGACCGTGGTAGTTGTTGTTTTTCGGTCCCCTTTTTGAAGCAATGTTTTACGGCCGGATGCCCTTCCTGACGCCAACCCTTTTTGCCGCCTTCAACGACAAACAGGGAATTACCAGTGAACTGGTACTCAATTAGCCGACCTCGGAAGGATGACAGGCTGAGTCAACCCCCCTGGCATTAATTCGGCGATCGACCGAGATTCGAACCCAGGATCCTAGGATCCTAAGCCGGCACCCTAGCCGCTAGCTAAACACAAGGGATAAAAGCAATGAAGAGTAGAAAAGTGGGAGGGCCGACGGGAGTTGTGGGAGATATGTTGAAGGCAGCAGGAAGTTGGGGTGTGAAGAGAATGACAGAGTTCTGCAATCTGGTGGTGAAAGAAGGCCGCATTCCAGTGGATTGGGAACTGAGTACCCTCGTCCCTCTATACAAGGGGAAAGGTGACCCTCTGGACTGTGGCTCGTATCGAGCGATAAAGTTATTGGAGCCTGGGATGAAGGTATTGGAAAGGGTGTTGGAAAGGAGGATAAGGAAGAAAGTGAAGATTGACGAAATGCAGTTTCGATTTATGCCAGGAAGAGGAACGACAGACGCGCTTTTATTGTGAGGCAGTTGCAGGAGAAGTACATGGAGAAGAGGAAGAAGTTGTTTCTTGGGTTTGTTGATCTGGAGAAAGCATTCGATAGGGTTCCACGTGAAGTAGTGACATGGGCATTGAGGAAGTTCGGAGTGGAGGAATGGTTGATCAGAGTAGTGATGGCAATGTACAAAAGAGCGCGCACAGCTGTAAGGACGAAGGACGGGAACAGTGGTGAGTTTGAGGTGAAGGTGGGAGTGCATCAGGGGTCGGTACTAAGTCCACTACTATTTGTAGCTGTGATGGAGGTGCTGGCTCGGAACGTAAAGGAGGGTTTACCGTGGGAGTTGTTGTATGCAGATGATCTGGTGTTGATTGCAGAAAGTATGGATGGACTGAAGGAGAAGATGAACAAGTGGAACGAATGTATGGAGACAAAACGTCTGAAGGTGAATATCGGAAAAAACGAAGGTGATGGCAAGTGGTAAAGCATGTGGTGAGGTGGAAAGAACTGGGAAGTGGC
This sequence comes from Myxine glutinosa, assembly GCF_964187855.1. Taxonomy (NCBI): domain Eukaryota; kingdom Metazoa; phylum Chordata; class Myxini; order Myxiniformes; family Myxinidae; genus Myxine; species Myxine glutinosa. The sequence continues at coordinate 33,284,963 of NC_136270.1, read as the reverse complement.
CGTGTGCTGTGTGCAGGAAGGGTGTCGGAGTGAATTCCATTCAATGTACAATGTGTGCTGAGTGGGTTCATCAAAAATGTAGTGGTTTGAGAGGGTCATTAACCAGTATGGCAGCTACATTCAAGTGTAAGGTGTGCACAGAGGGAGCTGCAGATGGAGGAAATGTTGAGTTGGATCTTGGAGATGGTGTGAAGCTGGAAGGTGTGAAAACAATTTGTTACCTAGGAGACATGCTGAATGGAGAAGGTGGATCAGACTCGGCAACGGTTGCTAGAGTGAGATGTGCATGGAAGAAGTTTCGGGAACTGAGTGGCGTGCTGACGAGGAGGGGAGTGTCGTTGAAGCTGAAGGGAAAGGTGTATGCTGCATGTGTGAGAAGTGTTATGATTTATGGGAGCGAGACATGGGTAATGAACGTAGAGCAGCAACGAAGGCTGGAAAGGGTGGAAATGCGAATGGTTCGGTGGATGTGTGGAGTATCATTGAGAGAGAGGAATACAAATGATGATTGCGAAAGATGATGGGAATAGAGCCTGTGATGGATGCTGTGAAGAGAAACAGTTTGAGATGGTTTGGTCATGTGTTGAGGAAGGATGAAAGTGACTGGTTGAGAAGAGTGATGGAAATGAATGTGGAAGGAAGTAGAGGACGGGGAAGACCGAGAAAGACTTGGCTAAAGATGGTCGAAGATGAAATGCGGGCAAGGGGGTTAACAAGGGGAGATGCAGAAAATAGGGCAAAATGGAGAAGATTGTCATGGGGACCGCAAGGCTAACCCCCACTCTTGAAGGGAAAATGGCCTTAAAATACCTGTTGTTGTTGTTGTTGTCTCTTGGGTTTTCGGCTGCCCAAAAACGAGTATTTTTCTTGTTGACATGGCTACACAGATGAAAATGTGCTTCATCAGACATGAACAAATTTTTAGCAATGTTTGGGTTTTCATTTCCGTCCATAAATGAAAGCATTCCCTCAAAAAAATTATTGTGGGCAATCTCATAATGTTGGCTTAATTCCTGGACAGTTTGAATTTTATTGGGATAAAAGTTTAAATCCTTATGCAATATGTGGCATAGTGACGTGTGAGAAATTCTTAAGGCTGATGCATGCTTTTGGCTGGAGAGATGCGGACTTCTCAAAACTGACTCCCTTACAAGCTCAATGTTTTGTGCCGTTCTTACTGATTTGGGTGCTCCCGGCAGTTTTTCTTTTAAAGTTGAACCGGTCCTCTCAAACTTCTGAACCCATAACTTGATAGCACAAACAGACAGCACATTTCCATGACGTTGAACATTGTGCTTCGATGTTCATTCTCGGCCGAAAAGCACTATCATTATTCTTGTAAAAAGCTTTGATAGCGAAAGCGCGTTCTTCACCCGACCAGTTCCACATGGTTACTCAAGTGTTTTGCCTGCAAAAAAATAAAACGAAATCAGTAAAATAAAAAAAAATAAAAAAAATGCATGTTATGTACTTCAATATCAAGACTGAATTTATTTTGAAAACAAGTCAGGAGACGACGATGGTTCACAAGCGAGCGGTATTCAATGACAAAGGACGGACTATAACCGAAACAGGCCCGGACAGGCCAGGCCCGGAAATGTCAAAACGTAGGTTACTGACCTTGAAATGAGATAGAAAAGAATGTATAATCAGTTATGAGGTTAGTTAGCTACACAATACCGAAAATTCGGTGAAAAATGAAATGAAAAAAAAATTAAAAAATTAAAAATATGAAACATCGAGCTCCGTGGGGCTAGACACATGACATTGGCCTAACCAAATATCGAAACCCCTGTCAGATTCCACCAAACCCCTCAGAGAAGATGTAGCTTGAACTTGATTACCCCCGAAAAAGACATCTTTTTTGGCCATGGCTCCGCCCACAATGGGTGCAATTCGCCCACTCTCGGCAGGGTACAACTAGATCATGATATCAACCTCCCACCCAAGTTTCATCAAGATCGGATGATATCATCGGGTAGTTATGCTGCGGACAGACAGACACAGACACAAACACAAACACACACACACACACACACACACACACACACACACACACACAGACAGACGTACACACATGACGAATATAGTGGTCACTTGATAACTCGTGAACCAATACAATTTTTTATTTCCTTCACAGGAATTTCGAAAATGACCATATTTCTGGCTCACCCTGTATAAGTGAGTGGACAAACACACAAACCGGAGTGATCAACATACTTGCAAAATGTTTTTGTCTTTTTGCCAAGTAACAAACAGACAGACAGAGACAGATAGGCAGACAGACAGACAGACAGGGGTGAAAACACAACCTTCATCCACCTCCGGTGGTAGAGGTAAAAAGACAGGTCCTGACATAATCAGTCAGGTATGCACCATTGAAGATTAAAATATTCCCACACCTTTGTTTTCTCAATGTCATTATTTTCATCATCAATCATCATCCGGTCCTGTGGACGGAAACTGTCAAATATGTTTCCAACAGCGAAATAAACCTACTAATATACCAAACAATCAATGACAGGACACCCTTTACATTGCGAAAGGTATTCCTGGTAAAAACAAATAATCTATGAGCTTGTTTAAATTATATGAAGATATTGTCATGCCATTTTCGTTACACACCCATATTTGTTCTTGCGTGTTTTCTAAGAAGTTGGAGATGCTGATTTATAATCGTCTGTTTAAATTTTTTCTGACTTTAACATTCTATTTGATCATTTTGGTTTCACAAGTAAGCACTTTACATATGTGGCTCTTATTCTTTTGACAGATTTACTTTCTAATTCCCACTTTGACAAACTGTGCACCGCTTGTGTTTTCATTGACTTGTTTAACATCTTTGATATCATATTGTTACGTTTATGGGGGATAGGCAATGAAATACCGTAGTCGAGGTGGAAGTGTATAGATTACCATGCTCCGTATGTTGCGATGAAGAAGAAGAACCCCCATGTACCACAGTGGGGAATCCGTTAGACCGGATGTCGCGTAAGTGTATAATTGTCCCCATGATGAGGGGTGGGGTTATGTTAATTAGTTAGGGATTAAGGGTAATTAATCCCCTGTATGCAAGTGCCTCTGTAATATTTTCCTGTGTTCCTTATGACACTGCAGCACACACACATAGCCAAGCCAAGCTATCGTGCATTAAAACAGTAAATAAAAACCAACCGGAACAGGACATTGAACAATAACGCTGGCGCCGCCACCTGCCACATCGAAACATCAAGTAGGCAGGTCCGTGAGGCCACGCCCTGAAGAGCAGTGATTGGTCCGGTATTGTCCAGTGATGAGAGGGACCCTCTGATAGGAGCACGCACGGTGATCGTCGGATGACATCAAAGCCTTGAGACCCGACATTTTGACCTCTTGCGCCAGGGACATTGCAAGTGAAGTCACATATACGATGCTCTATTGCGTTGGGTCCTCGTTGTGTGTGGTTGGAGTTTGGGCTCGCTCTTGATGGTGACATTCGCACTCCACCCCCTCTCGCTACCTGGTGTTCGTGAAAGGCGGACGCAGTCACGCATTTTGTCTTTGTGGTCAGTGGGTTTCATCTATTCGAGCGACCGCATTTTCCTTTCCTTGGCCCGTTGGTGCTGGTTGTGCGTCGTCTTCGGTGCGCTGAGAGACGTCAGTGCTGTGTGAAACGGCGAGCTAAGGGCACGCTCAGGCCTGCTTACCATGCACGGACTTCATGCCAGGGCGTGCGTTTTCCGCGCATGGACCTCCGGGACCCATTTGCGGACTGACAGGGTTCAAGAGCCGCTCAGAGCTAAGTACACAAAACACGCATTATTTTCCAGTTATTTTCCCCTTGTATTGTATACGAGTCCGTAGAGAGAGTCACTTGATTCGGAATTTTAGTTTAGCATGTATTCTTTTGTTACAGGCATTTCTTTCAATAAATCCGGTATTTTTACATTAGAATTCCGTGTCGGTTGAATTAATTATCGCAGGGTCGAAGACGTACAGTGGGGTCCGTGAAGATAAGAGCTTCGCTACCCCCCCCCCCCCCCCCCGCTGCCCTCCCCAGTGCATATAAAGAAGGTCCGCCATCGTTGACTGAGCGCCTCGGAGTGTAAAGCTCGTTCGGCTATCCGTCCCCAGGTGTGTTAACCCCAGGAACACGAGGATATTCTTCCCTCCAAATTTGATTTTGATGGTGTGAGAGATTGTGATCTTGAATGGTTTAAATACCATCTTATCAACAGACAACAATTCACAATCGTTCAAAGCTCGAATTCTTCATGGAAGGCTATTAGCCATGGAGCTCCTCAAGGGATTTATACTTTGCCCTCTTCTTTTCTTATTGTAAGTCAACGACCATACATGCTTGCTGTCCATTATTATATTTTTTATCTCTTTGCCAATGATACTGCTATAATCTCTTCCAATCATAGTCGTGACTCTTTGATCAATACTCTCAATCGTGAGCTCATCAAGGTTTCATCCTGGTTTGAATCGAACAAACTCTCTTTTGAAATGTGATTGACACAGACAATCCACATAAGCTGGAATGACATTACAGAATCTGGAAGTGAACAGATGATGACGGTTTGCCAATTTGATAATATCTCAATGCAATTGTGATTTAAACATTATATTTTGATATATCAATGCCATAGTAATAGTATTAATTTGTGATTGGAATGATGAATGATGTTGATTGGAATGAAAATGTAGATCAAATTGATTAGACTGAGATTGAGTAGACTCAAATTGAGTTTAAAGCAGAATGAGGAAATGACGTAAGGGTTTCCATCCGTGACATTCGCGGATTCCCCATTTGCAGTTTCGCCACTGACTGGATATCGCAACATTCAGACTGGGTACATTTTTTGTGCACGTCCTTCACGAACCTGCTAGGCTATGAGCCAAGGGGGTTGGTCGGTACCATACAGATGGAGTAAGGCTCATTGTGATTTTTAGCAAGATATATGTCCTTAGATATGAAAAAAAAAGTGATAGCAGTGTATAACTCTCGGCCATCTCTGTGTTATCACCCGAAATATTATTTCTTTGTAGAATGGGCATCTTTGTAGAATATTTGTAGAATTTGTAGAATGGGAGAGGGCATCTTTGTAGTGCTGTAGATGGTCCTTGTAGGCTTGGGAGTGAATTGTGAGACCTGTTTTATTGCGGAGTCTTTCAAGTTGGCGAGCACGAGTTTTCATCAGGCGGAGTTCAGGGGTAAACCAGGGAGCAGAATGGGTGAAAGAAACTGTTTTGGTTTTTATAGGCGCAAGCTGGTCAAGGCAGGAGGAGAGAGTGTGGTTGTAGTAGTCAGTGAGGTCAGAAGGGGTGTGGAGGTCAACGAAGGGAGAAGTGGACATTTTTTCAGAGAGGGTGGATGAGAATGAGGTAGGTGAAAGAGCGTTTAGCTTACGGAAGTTGATAGTGCGATAATGCCTTGGTGTTAGGGCGGGGATGTTGATGGTCATAGTGATGGCTAAGTGGTCAGAGAGGGTGAGGTCGGAGCCAGAGAGATGGTGCAAAATTAATCCAGTAGAGCAGACAAGGTCCAGAATGTGCCCACGGTTATGGGTAGGAAAGTTGACATGTTGAGTGAGGTTAAAGCAGGTAAGTAAATCAGTGAAGTCAGTGGTTATTGTGGAGTCAGTGGAGTCCATGTGGATATTGAAATCACCGAGGAGGAGGATTGAGGGGGAGAGGGAACAGAGCTGGGTCAGAAAGTAGGAGAAGTCAGACAGGAATGATGGGTGTGGTTTGGGAGGGCGGTAGACGACAGCCATGACTGACTGCGTGTGACCAGAGAGTTTAAAAGCCAGGTGTTCAAATGATGGAGCAGATGAGATGGAGATGAGGCTGGTCTTGATGTCCTGTCGGTGTATTACGGCAATTCCACCACCTCGGCTCTCCAAGCGTGGTTTATTGATGTATGAATATCCATTGGGTGTAGTGAGGTTGAGTGAGAAGTAGTCCAGAGGTTGTTGCCAGGTTTCAGTGAGACCACACCACAGTGAGACCACAATCATTTCAAATTTCTCAAATTTTTCTCAAATTTTCAAATTTCTCAAATTCCAGTGAGACCACAATGAGCCCACACCCTGGGAATAGAGGCCTAGCCAGAAAGAGACCTTTCTGACGACAGTCAGTGGCGTCACTAGGGATGGTGTCACCCAGTGCGGTAACTCATGGTGACACCCACACCCCTTCCCTCCCCCCACCCTCACCCCCCCCCCACCCCCAACCCCACCTCCACCCCCACCCCCAACCCCACCCCCACCCCCAATGGACCTCCTCCTGTACCAGACCAAACAGAATCCTTAGTAATGTTTTTTGTACTAATGTTACTCGTAAATCGTAATTCCCGTATATCACTGAATGTAGTGACAAACAACTAGCTAGTGACATAATAAAGAAACAAATGTCCTATAAACGACCAATGTGATAAACGTTTTATGTATCAAGGAAACGAATGAGATTACTGATTACATACCAACTATGGATCCTTAATTAATCTCTCGCAAGACTTCAGTGTTCACTGTCAGCATGATGTTCTCCGGTTCGTAGACCAAACATGGCCGCTACAAATCGCGTCACCACATGATCGCGCTCCAAATCGTGAAACTTATAAAGACTTCACTAATTAAAAGATAGAAATAGCTATGGGGCCTAATGTTGCCGGTGTACGTCACAAAAATCAATATGCAAAGTGCTGTTAAGAAAAACAAGGTGTGAACCACCGTTAAAACCTCATTCCCACAGCTGCTACACCGCCATAACCGTTAGCATGGCAAAACCGAAATGAAAGGTTTGCTTGGTTATGAAAACTCATCTGGTTGGCAGTCATTACAGTAATATTTATTTGATTATATGAATACTAACAACAAAATTGTTTGGTAAAATCTTTCTACATTGGATTACTACATTATTTAGTTACATTATTAGTTAATGAGTGGAAGCCTTTTTCTTATTTTCTCCTTCTTTTCCTTTAATTACTACTTCATTCTCAAAAAAGTTATTGATATAGGTTCACAAATACTAATTACCACAATATTGTAGCTAAAACACCAGAAAATTTGACAAAAGCAGAGACTATAAAAACACAAGCGGCAACGAAAACAGCGCGTGCTTGTAGCGCGTGCAGACGAAACCACGTGATTCGAAGCGTCATTGTAATTGGGTAATAATGACCGCTCTGACCGGAGCGCATTAGAAGGTTCAAAAAGTAAATTAGCATAGAGTTTTAGCCTTGTAGGTATATTGATACATGTAAGCTGGGCTTACAGAAAATGTTTTTGTTGTTATAACTAACTACAGGGATATTTTAATAAAAATTAATAAATTTCTGCTGAAACACTGCAAAAATTTGGTGTCACCCCCTGTGATAGTGTCACCCGGTGCGGTCCGCACCCCCTGCACCCCCCTAGTGACGCCAGTGCTGACGAGGCCTGCATTGTTGGTTGGATGCGCCTCATGCATTGAAGTTCCTTGTAAGGGAACATATTGTTATGGTCGTTGCCCGTGGATAACTCCAGAAGGACAACAAGTCTTTAAAGACCATAATCGCCTTTCGTACCGTTAACCTCGAGCCGGTTCCCAAGTCCAAAGCCATCTTCTACCTCTTCGTGTGTTGCAAAAAAGTCTTTGGTAGCTTGTTCCTAATATAATGCCTGGTTTCTCAAACCCCTTCCCCTACTATTGATTATAATCAGCGCACTGGATCCAGGTATCGCAGGTGCATCAAGGTGACCACAGAGCCTTTTCAAAAACGAGTTATTCCAGCCCGGAGATCCAACAACAATTGAACAAAGGGGCCAACATGGCCGCTCGTTGATGGTGAGCCTCCAGCCCATGTGGCTCGCAAAGAACAAATGGCTCATTGGCCTTCAACATACAAGTGCGACCACGTGGCCTCTCCATGTGGGAGTCTTCTTGGCCCAAAACAAACAGATGATCTTCTGGCATTTATGGCCCACCCACACAGGTCTTCATGGTCTTCACACCAATTGACATAGCAGGTGAGTGAACAACACAGATGAATGAACACAGCAGATGCATGGCAAGGCTGGCATGAGTGGATGGCATCACAGCCAGTGGCAGTGGCAGTGGCCAGTGGCCAGTGGTTGGCAGCGACATGGCATCACTCGGTTAATTACACGGTCTCAACGAGTATTATAGCGTGACAAACAGGTCCAGGCACTTGCTCCGGACTTAGCTGGTGGTTGTGGTCGTTTTGACATGACCCGCGAAAAAAAATAATGGGTACCCGGAATGGGCTACGACAATATTGGAAATAGGGTACATGCAAATGTTATTTTAAAAATAGCTCCTGGTCATCTAGGGCCTCCTGAATCAGAAACGACATGATGCCACTCTGTTATTGAAAATCTGAAAGATTGCATGCACATATATCATCATGTCATGAACACAGTGGTGTAATTAATTTGATCATAACATGTTAATTTTTCGAATTATTACCTAATTGTGCATTATGCTAATTTTATGGAGTTCTCAAAGAAATATACAATTCTGGTCTTTGCATACATGAGATTATATGAAAAGTGAATGATATAAAAATATTAATGTTTCTCAAGATGGAAATCTTGATGTTCAATGATTATTTTGGGTGGAACATGTTTCATATTTGTATAAATTATATGAATATGTAAATGACTTTCATATCATTTACATATTCTTGAATTTTCATGAATATGTTCTTGAAAAATTTCATGAATCAATAGAAATTTCTGAATGTGTAGGAAATATAAAAAATTGAAACAACCGGACATAGTTAACCGTCTGTTTGTGTTGACCCTAAAGAACATTGTTCATTACATGAGAATCATTATCAACAAGAACGACACTTGGTACAGAGCATACCTCCACCAGGCTTGTATTCCATTGATAGGCCCGATCTGGATTCGGACCTGAACCAAAAGCGAAGCGGCTTGTTCTTGTCGCTTAACCAAATCATCCACCTGGTTTTGTCATAACTTCCCCACAACTTTTTGAAACATCAAGATATACAGTATATAACTTTTGGCACAATCACAATGGTGAAGAATCACTTTAACAAAATGTAAAAAAATTCTCGTATACAGATCCGGATCCGGATCTTCACCAAAATCGAATCAATTCATCCATATCACACAAGCAACCTGTCCACCAAGTTTAGGCCAAATCCGTCCACAACGTTTTGATATTTCCTGCTCACAGACAAACAGACAGACAGACAGACGGGAGTGAAAACGTAACCTCCGTGTACCTTCCGTGGCGTTGGTAATGAGAAGCATAGCAAATTTTATGCAACTTTTCAGTATTTCCGTTGTGCTCGTACTTCAATTACAAAGTATAGAAATTATGTGAGTTTGGTATCAAAACATGCGCAAGACTCTAGGCCTAAGGGAAAAATCATGAAAGCAGAATCAAAAATCCCCAATGGTTGCGAAACAAAACCGCGAAAAATGTCAAGGGGGGCATATCGTGCTCTCCCCCCTCCCTCTCATCCATCCCTAAGCTCCCAGTGCAGTTAGAGTTAAAGGGTAAGAAAATTAGGTTAAGATAAATCCACTACTTATTTTTAGCCACGTCGCAGACGCTGCTCATAGAGTGCCCTCTGCTGTTGTTGTTGTTCTCCTTGTTCTTCTTCTTCTTCTTCTTGTTCTTGCAGAGAAGACAAAACCTCAAAGCTCCACCCATTCTGGGAACCATAGCTCCACCCATTCTGGGAGAGCCTTCATATAAACAAATATCCACCATTTTATTAACTCGCATAGCTTTGAGGCCTGTTTTGTAGGCCCGTGGTGTCTTCCTCTCTCACACAGTTTTATTTCAAATCAAATTCGATATATCATTTCATTTTTCACAGTCGCTAACATAGTTTTAGACTCGGTTGAAAAAAAACGGGAAGAAAATCCGATGAAAGTTGCCCTTTATAGAACGAAATGAATTCTCAAAGGCCTGTAACTTCAAGTCCATTGATATATTTTGTTTAAATCGCGGCATGGGCAGGCATACACCGCCTGAAATAACAGACGGGAAAATGCCGAGATATATTAAAAATTCGTCCATTTGATGACAATCGTCACGATGAAATATTTAATTTATACGTCGTCACAATAATGTGGAGAGAGGAGCATAGCTTCGTTCACGTGTCGCCACACACGGGAAATTGCCGAGATATATTTTTTTACAATCACGGCATGGTCAGTCATACACCGCCTGAAATAACAGACGGGAAAATGCCGAGATATATTAAAAATTCGTCCATTTGATGACAATCGTCACGATGAAATATTTAATTTATACGTCGTCACAATAATGTGGAGAGAGGAGCATAGCTTCGTTCACGTGTCGCCACACACGGGAAATTGCCGAGATATATATTTTTTTAAATCGCGGCATGATCAGTCATACACCGCCTGAAATAACAGACGGGAAAATGCCGAGATATATTTTTACTTTGCACAAAAATAACATCAAGTAATCGAATCAATAGGAATGTCCTGTGCCTATAACATCGACGTTATAAGCACAGCTGCATCTAGGCATTGTGTAACATCAACGCGGCTTTTGTTTTAATTAAAACTTTTTGTACTTGTTATTATTATTTTTTTGTATACAAAACATTGATCACAAAAAGACAACCGACACATAAAACATAAAACATATTGTTACAGATACGACTTTGATGGTATGGTGGGCCGAGCGGGATGGCCGCCGTATCCGTACAAGTTACCCGATTGTACTCGAACGTCGACGAAGCCGCGCTATGCTGGCTCAATAGGAAAGAGAAGACACCCGGCTGGGTTATAATGACACAATACGACACCAGGGTTTCGATTCTCAAGTATATTCGTACGGAAAAAGGTTAGATTACAGGGGCTAGAGGTATATTACAGGAAGACAGGCACTTAGACACACTCTTATATTATCCCCGGACAGACGACAGACACACGGGACAAAATGCTGACTCACACGGGGGTTGATGAAAAGGGGAGGCAGGTCGCGATGGCTCAGGTGCACCTGGCTCAGGGACAGAATCACGTACGGTGGTGTCCAGAGATGCGTGAAGGTATCACAGCGCTTGTGGGTCGCGACTTTGGTCTCAAGCTGGGGAGGTCGCTCAGCGCTCGGGAGGGTGGCGTCTTTTCCTTCCAAGCTCGGGGCGCATCTCCCGTCACATCCGGCGCGGGGCCGCGTATATCCGGCGGGGAGTGACACGCCCTCGGCTCGTTAGCGCCGCCCCAGATGGCATCGGCCCATGGCTTCTCATTGGGTGCGGGGGTTACCGGCTCCGCCCTTGACGAGGGGCCGACAGGGAGCCCCTTCGTGGTAACCCCGTGGAGCGCGTGGTCAATGGTGGCTAACCGAGCCGGAAGGAGGACGCCCACTCCCCATGCCGTCACCGCGCCGCCCCCCTCTTTTGTTGTTGTTGTTGTAGTTGGCGCTTCTTCATGGGGAAGAGATGCGGAGAGGTATGGGGAGGTCCTAAACTTCCTAACAGGTGCCATATAATCACATTCTGGTGCAACGAAGAGTCATAATTAATGGAAACAAGTCCTTAACTGACATAGATTAAGAATAACTAGCAAGATGTCCTATAATTGTCTACGTGTGGTGCGGGGGACCTGGGCACGACATTTAATGGGGGGATGAAGGGGAAGATCGGCTCTAATGGGTGTTGTTTACAGACAATGGGACTAGGGAATGGGGTAAGGGAGAGTTGGGGAGTATCGGAGAAAATAGGGGAATATTTACAAGCGGATATGGAGGCCAAATTCCATATTCGCAACATTGCACCCTTCTCTACCCTCGGGGCGTCCCGACCCGATAAATTTTTACCTACTTTAGTGTGGCACGCAATGTAGTTCCCTCTACTATTAACTCTACCCTGAGTGCGACAGTTTTACAGATATTCACAAATGAGTAAATATGTCCCCCTGCGACGTTGCACCCTTCTCCTCACAGAAACACACCCACAGGATAACCGAATCCGGAAAGAATTCTCAAACTAAACATACAGCCGGTAGGGAGCATTATTTACAAGACTACGCTGCTATTTACACTACGATCCAGGACCTGTTTTTGGAGGAACACATGCAGATGTTATGCATAGAGAGAGCGCGCTTGCCAACATCGATACACCAACCCACGAGTGCTCTGTGGCCGACGGCCTTTAATAACGTGCAGAGCACCCTTCCCGAGCATCAACAGCACCACCCCACCACCAATCGGTGCAGTCACCATTGTTCATTGGAATAAAAATAAATTCGACAACCCCTAACCCTGCAGGTGTCTCTTGCTCTTCTTGTGGTGCACTTGGTGGTGTTAACTATTAGTGGTTCACCTGTATGGCATAGGTGCCACGTTGATCCATAGGTCCATCCCCGGGTGGTGCTTGGCCGCAAACGAACTGCGGTCCATTGTGGGTGGCCACAAACATTGCGGTCCATATGGTGTACCGATCCAGGCAGCGAACAGCGAAAGTGCAGGCCCACAACTGCGTAGCCAGCACCTCTCTCTCCTCTCTCTCTACCCCAAAGCCAGATCCTCGGAGGTGGGAGACAAAAGAAGCAGACAAGTGAGTAAGGTGGTAAGGGCGCAAAAGTGCACGCAATGTAAGGTAATGCACACTGGGGGCACATGGGAACCAGGTGAGACAGGTACGTTCCTATCGTACGCCCCCCCCCCACCAGGTAACCTACATGGCCCCTCCCTTACCCCTTACTGCATCCACACAACACAACACTACTCATAAACATCTACTTTACAAATCAACAAACATCCCTACTGTCTTCCCCGTTCCTCCCATATACCAAATTCGTCTTCTCTCCCTCCTAACCAATCAAATTTGCCATTTTCAACTCTCATCAAAATTTGCCATCTCCAACTGAACATCAAAATTTGCCATCACCAATTCATCATCAGTCCCTCCTAGGGAGGGAGAGATGGAATCACCCCAATGTCTCATCCACGTCGTGATGCGTCTCACAAATCCTCACAGCAATCTCATTTCCTGCAACAAACAAAGAAAACACAGGTGTGGAGTCATCATCATCACCACAGGCAAGTGGCTGCGTATGGTGCGACAGGTTCATCAATCCTAACTATTTCCTAAATGACTTTAACAACTTTACACTACCCGGGGGCTTTCTCCGGCCAAACCATTGGCCCTCTTACACTATGGGTTCTAAAAACCAATTCCCATTGGCCAAACTGTGGTGCTCTTCAATTTGGGGTCTCACTCCCCCGATTCATCTCCCGGTGCCCTCGTACAATTTCTGGGCTGCGACGTGTACCTCTCCCAGTGGGTCTACCCACCTGCACACCTCCACCACTGCAGTTGCCTCCGAGCTTACCTGCTCCTTACCCTAACCTAACTACCAGGGGAAGGCCCTCTGGCTCTCTCCCCACTCGGTGCCCTCTCTGGCACCGGGCTACCCGGGTCCATCCTCCGGATCCTCGGGCCCCATCCACAACTCTACCGGCTCCCAGAGCCCACCTGCGGCCTCACCTGGCCGACATCCTCACAGTGGTGGAGTGCCCAACCAACTACACACACTAACAGGCTACACGCCCAGCCATTTCCACAACACTAATGCACCCATTCACAACACCATTCTGCAACCGCACCACAAATGCCAATATTCAACCACAATTTACCTGCACCCTCTACCTAACACTTACACTACCCGCCCCGGGTGCTCGTGAAAGGGGTCCACTCTTCCCCCATCCACACCTTCGCACCATGCACACCACTCCGTACCACTCACTCCAACTCTCTCCACACACCTGTACCTGCACACCTGTGCTCTCACACCTGGTGCCACCTGCACCCTTCTCTCCCCAAGCGCATTCGCGCTGATCCACACACTCACTACTCATACACTGCTCCACACACCTGTCCAGTTGCACCCCTGTGCAATCACACCTGTTCAATTCTCACAAACACGGCATCATCTCAGCTAACTACTCCCTTCTGAAACTTGCGCTTCCCAGTCGTCCCTTTAAACTATTGCGCTCCCTCGTCATTATAATCCACACTAATCTACCTGCGTCCCCACTACAGGTATCAGTCACTAACTAATCTTAACGTTACCTAATGTCAATCTTCGCTAGATCCCTACACACCATATCCTAACCCACCCGGGCTAGTTTTCACTGCCATACACCCCATAATCTATTGCTCCTTTGCCCCCCACCTGTGAAGGATGGTGGATTTGCCATCCCACCACATCGGGGGTCTCTCACTACCAATTTTGCACATCAAATTTCAACAAATTAAAAATTTGCCAATCACTACCCATCATCTGCCAATCACTACTGCCAATCCCTTGCCAATCATCAAATTTTGTTTTTCTCCAATTTTGGGGCCAAAACACTAACCTCATCACCCAGTCTACTCACTAATACCTCTCGGTGCGCCAATTCCCGTCCAAAGCCCGGCTTCGTAAAGCCAAACAATGAATGCTGGTTGTTTTGTGCCTGCGGCTGGATGCGTCCGGCATTCGGGACAGGGACGGGGGCTTACCCGTGCCGAGATCCCACACACCACCTCGGCGTGGAGCCATCCAATGCCCCGATCTAGACCTGCCGGCACGTCTCACCAAAAAGTGGTCGCCATGACGACCCTTTCTATCGGGCCGCCCGCTCCGCCTAGTGGAGCAAGGACGCGGCCGTTCAAAGCGAGGCCCAGCACGCACCGAGGGCCCGATTCGGCTAAAAGTCGACCTAACCTCTAACCCGTTTAATGTCGATGCTTCACCTGCATGCTTACACCCCGCAGCCCGTTCCTTGCTCACACATCCAGCCGTGCCCATGCTCCTCGTACCCTTCCTTACACACCCAGGTACCCTCATTCCACTCACAGCCTTGGTCACACACCTGACCACCGAACACTTTGGCACACACTCGTCGCTCGCACACCTCACCAACACACCGCTTCGCACCCCCTCCTCGGTCACCTCCTCTGTGACAATCACAGGTGTGCCCTCATTCGCACACCCAACCATGTGCCTCACCACCAACTCCAGCGTGCATTCCCACTCACGCTCTACCATTCCAGGTGTGCATCCTTCCATCCCAGGTGTACATCCTCGCTCACCTGTCACAACTAACTCACGCTCCATGTCACTCTCACTACTTTCACCTCCATTCCTGACAGCGAACTCACCCTTCCTCTTGACAGCGCACTCTTTCCCCATGCACCTGTCCGTTACACACCTTTCTCGCGCACACTCTCCCGTTACACCCTCTGTAACACTCACCACAGGTGGACACTCTTCCTTACTTCTGACAGCGCACTCTTTCCTCATGCACCTGTCCGTCACACACCTTTCTCGCGCACACTCTCCCGTTACACCCTCTGTAACACTCACCACAGGTGGACACTCTTCCTTACTTCTGACAGCGCACTCTTTCCTCATGCACCTGTCCGTCACACACCTTTCTCGCGCACACTCTCCCGTTACACCCTCTGTAACACTCACCACAGGTGGACACTCTTCCTTACTTCTGACAGCGCACTCTTTCCTCATGCACCTGTCCGTCACACACCTTTCTCGCGCACACTCTCCCGTCACACCCTCTGTAACACTCACCACACTGCGCTTCCATGTGCTCCCTCGCACACACGCTACGACCGACTCACTCTCGCCAACACCCTCACTCCTTGGCACACACTTTTTCCTCACACACCCCAGAGTCAGACTTTCTCGCACACCTCCTCTTTCGCACACCAGACCTGTCACACACCTCACCAACGGCCTTTCACGAACACCCGGGTCTATCTCGACCCCCAAGCTTCTTAAATCCCCTGGCGCATCATACGCACGACCATATTGGTCACCACTTACACCGGGTCCTCTTCCTCTTCGCTTCTCCTCCATCACCTGCGAATCCCTCATCCGGTTAATGAGCACATCATCACGATCCAAACACAGACTCTGGACCAATTCTTTTACCTCCTCTTTTATCTCTTTCTTATCCTCTCTCCGTCGCTTTTTAATTTCGCTCACCCCTTCTTCCACTTCTTCTAATTTTTGCTTCATCTCCTTCATCTCTTCGTGCGCCCCTTTAAGTTCTTCCTCTAACTCCACTTTATTTTTTTCTATGTGCTCCCGCACCTCCCGCTCTTTAACCTCCATTACCTCTACCACCTTGTCCATTTTCCTCGTCAGG
Source organism: Myxine glutinosa (assembly GCF_964187855.1). NCBI lineage: Eukaryota > Metazoa > Chordata > Myxini > Myxiniformes > Myxinidae > Myxine > Myxine glutinosa. Next base: position 33,268,808 of record NC_136270.1, on the reverse strand, counting down.
TCCTCATGTACCGTCTGACACTCTTTTTTAATTACCCCTACGTCCTTTTTCATCTCCTTCTGTGTCGATTTTAAACCCTCTATTACCGCTGTGTTCTTCTTTACCTGGTCCCCCAGCTCCTTTTGTCCCACTGTCAGTTGTTCTACTCCCAGCGTCAACTCCTCTATACCACCTTGCAATTTTACAGTCCCCTTTCTCACCTCTTTCTCCATGCGCTCCTTACAGTGCCTCACCTCCTCGCGCACTCCTCCGACCTCCTCACTCACTCCTCTTCTGATCTCCTCTCCCATCACTTGCATCTCCTGCCCAGATGCCACCCTCATCTGCTCCATTTCCTCCCTGTGAGCATCCAGTTTGGTTTCTACCCCCATTCTGACCCCCTCTATCTGCTGCTCCATTTGTTTAACTTCCCTTTCCGCTTGGTCCCTCATGTCCCTCAATTTGCCTTCCATACTGTTTTCTAACCCCTCTAACCCTTTTTGCATCCCTTCCATTTGATTCTCTTGAGCGGCCATTCTGTTTTCTACCCCCATTAACCCATGTTTCACCCCTTCTATCCCATTGTCTAACCCCTCTAATTTCTTGTCTAATCCCTCTATTCTACTCCCTAACCCCCCGATCTGCGCCCCCATGTCCTCCCTCAATTTCTCGCTATTGGACCCCATTTGGCCCTCCAATCGCTCACTATTCTTTTCCATAAGGGCCGTCATTTGTATAAAAAACAAATTCCAATCCACCGGGGGCGCTGCCACGGTCGCTGGCGCGGTGATCAGCGAGGCGCCATTTTGCGCGCCCGCTTCTTCGTGCGTGACGGCGCTATTTTGCGAACCTGCCGCCCTCACTGCTTCGCTCTCCTCCTGTCCCTCATTTTGGTCCTGGATCGACCCTACCTCACTCTCCCCTACCGGACCCCAGCCGTCTTGATCCGCCATAGCGCGACTTGCAAAATTCGAGTTTCGTAAAACAAAACAAATTTCGGCCGCTCCAAATTTTGACCAAATTTTTTTTTTCCTCTATTCGTTTTTTTCTTTTTTCTTCAAAATTTGGTCGGGCCTCGAATCCCACTCCTGACACCAATTGTTACAGATACGACTTTGATGGTATGGTGGGCCGAGCGGGATGGCCGCCGTATCCGTACAAGTTACCCGATTGTACTCGAACGTCGACGAAGCCGCGCTATGCTGGCTCAATAGGAAAGAGAAGACACCCGGCTGGGTTATAATGACACAATACGACACCAGGGTTTCGATTCTCAAGTATATTCGTACGGAAAAAGGTTAGATTACAGGGGCTAGAGGTATATTACAGGAAGACAGGCACTTAGACACACTCTTATATTATCCCCGGACAGACGACAGACACACGGGACAAAATGCTGACTCACACGGGGGTTGATGAAAAGGGGAGGCAGGTCGCGATGGCTCAGGTGCACCTGGCTCAGGGACAGAATCACGTACGGTGGTGTCCAGAGATGCGTGAAGGTATCACAGCGCTTGTGGGTCGCGACTTTGGTCTCAAGCTGGGGAGGTCGCTCAGCGCTCGGGAGGGTGGCGTCTTTTCCTTCCAAGCTCGGGGCGCATCTCCCGTCACATCCGGCGCGGGGCCGCGTATATCCGGCGGGGAGTGACACGCCCTCGGCTCGTTAGCGCCGCCCCAGATGGCATCGGCCCATGGCTTCTCATTGGGTGCGGGGGTTACCGGCTCCGCCCTTGACGAGGGGCCGACAGGGAGCCCCTTCGTGGTAACCCCGTGGAGCGCGTGGTCAATGGTGGCTAACCGAGCCGGAAGGAGGACGCCCACTCCCCATGCCGTCACCGCGCCGCCCCCCTCTTTTGTTGTTGTTGTTGTAGTTGGCGCTTCTTCATGGGGAAGAGATGCGGAGAGGTATGGGGAGGTCCTAAACTTCCTAACAGGTGCCATATAATCACATTCTGGTGCAACGAAGAGTCATAATTAATGGAAACAAGTCCTTAACTGACATAGATTAAGAATAACTAGCAAGATGTCCTATAATTGTCTACGTGTGGTGCGGGGGACCTGGGCACGACATTTAATGGGGGGATGAAGGGGAAGATCGGCTCTAATGGGTGTTGTTTACAGACAATGGGACTAGGGAATGGGGTAAGGGAGAGTTGGGGAGTATCGGAGAAAATAGGGGAATATTTACAAGCGGATATGGAGGCCAAATTCCATATTCGCAACAATATGATAAAGGGAGCAGGAGAACAAGATGGAGAGCAGGGACATCGGGAGATCTGTGGGAGGGAGAGGGCTTTGGGGGAGGAGACACGGGAAGGGTGGGAGGGGGGCGGGGGTGTGGGAGAGGTAAAAACTTCCAGGAAAGAAGTCAGTATTTCAAAGAAGTGTATCTGGGGTGAATTAGCGGAGGTAGAAAAGATCAAGGTTTTGGATGGGGGAAGATAAGAGATGGTGGTGAACAGCTGTTTTAAAGACCTGGAGGGAGGAGTGGGATTGAAGAGAGTGTGGGAGTTTGTTCCAGAGGCGGGAGAAAAGAGGAATGAAGAAGTGAAGGTGAATAGAGAGTCTTGATTTTGGCAGTTTCACCATAAGAGGGTTGCTGGCAGTTCTTGTGCGACATGTAGGAATATTTGGGGGACAGAGCCCAGAGAGAGCTGGGGGAGCAAGGCCGGAGAGGAGTCGGTAGAAGACAGAAAGACCACCAACCTGCCTGCAGTGAGTGAGTGAAAGGCCCTTGGAGTTAGCTTCATCGCAGGAGATTCCAATGATTCTGAAAGCTTTGGTTTCAACAGCAACAACAATGTTCTCATATTCACAATGCTGGTGTCAAATAAGTTGTAGTATTAACATAAAGTAGAAGTACAATATAAGTGTTTTTCAATTACTTTAATTTATGGGTCTTCAGAGATCAAAAGATCATTCAAATTAGCAGAAGGCCAAAATTGGGTTGAGTAAGTGTTTTTGTTTTGGGAAAATTATGGCTTCGGTTTTGTTTTGGAAATAATAATACTCCCTCTCCTCTTGGGTACCAAATGGTACACTGGGACACCCACTTTTCTGGGAACCCCCGAAGAAGGGATTTCCACGAATGCTTCATTCGGACACATGGGGAAACCTCCTAAGTAAGCCACATTGAAAATAACGGAATCATGGTCAAGTTGCTGTTCGATAAGTATTTTTTTTACTACAGGTACCATAAGTGTATTTTGATTTTTCTTCTTTGAACAAATATACGTCTAACATTTATAACACAAAGTCGATCAACTTATGTTATTTAAGGTGACTCCAAGTAATAATTTTTAGATGCAATGGGTCTTGTCAATGAAATATTTAAATGCAATGGGTCTTTCCCCCACCATTCCAAGCTGAAAGTGCTTTAATCTAAGATTGGACATCCAAATTGTTTGGTCAAATTGTAAACAGTTTTCTTTCTTTGTTGTAGGTGTGACCTGCTGCCGTGTCCGAACCTGTGTGTATATTTCCAAAATGCAAACTGACCAAAGCCCTGACCACTGCAGGCCCAGAGAGAGTAAAACGCATGACAGATGCCAGTAGGGCAAGGGGAGACAACATTAATGTTACCCTAAAAGAGAACTTGATGGAAATCCAGAGCGGACTTTGCAATGCCACAGAGACTGTGCAACTGCCTACATTTCCAAGCAGCATACAAGCAGAGCAGTAAAGAAATGTCGAAGTCCTGGAGTGCCCACAACAAGAAAGAGCTGATAAAAGTGTTCTGTGCTTAAACCGATTCCCAAATTGAGGATTATGGCAGAGGAAAGGGAACACTGTGTACAAGCACGAGCTGACTGCAACGATATAAGCTACGGGAAGTTCCTCGTCATCCAGGGACATACGCACATCCAGGTAGTGCCTTATGACACCGATATATTCGCATTGCTGGTGCTGTTCTCTCGGAACTGGTAATATACAGCATAAATATCAACTAGAGAGTTCATAGAACACCTTACCCCACGCAAACTTGAGAAAAAGGACATTGGAAGGGTCTTTTCAGCTGTTGCTTTGCGTTTTGGACCAACCAAACAGCCCTCGGCAACACCATATTTGTTTCAATGTTGAATCTCACTTCTGCCCTCAGGGCATGAGGTTGCGCAAATATTGTTACAAGTACTGCTAAGCAGAAGGTTTTTCAAAGTGCCAACAAGGCGATTTGTGTTCCACAATCAATATTCGACCATATAATTCAATTTAAATATAATAAAGGTTTAAAAGACTGTAGAAAGAAAGCAAAACTTTTTTCCCGTAAATTTACCGCTGTTGATGCACCGACTTTTATACCACCTTATTTAACACGTTACATTAACTATTCGTGCCTGTTGCGTTGCTCGAGTCCTTTATGACATATGTAAAAACAAGAAGGTTCCTGTTTGGAATGATTTTCAATTTTGTTTGACTGCTAAACAGACTTAATTAAAAAAGACGAAAATAAAAGAAAAAAAGACCTTTGTCTGTGTGCATGCGTGCTCAGGACAACATTCCATACAATTTACCAATTTCAAAGCCAAAATACTGCTAAACTGCAGGTTTATGTTCCGATTCATGTTCTACAGTGTTAAAAATATAACATTCAATTGAATGCTCCTCGACCGGAGACTGACGTCTTTGATTGACAGGAAATTTTCACCATAGGTGCACCTCCTGCTGTATAATTTTGATGAGAGGGGTGGTGTGTGAAAACCCATGACCGTGAGAGGGGTGGTGTTTCTTAATTAGCGAGGGATAAGGGATAATCCCCTGTATGTAATTGCCTCTGTAATCTTTCCCTGTGTTCCTTATGACACCGCACTACAGACACCGAGTAAGAAATCGGCCATTAACCACACTAATTAACAACTAACCGAACCAGGCATCAATCACTATCGCTGATAACACCGACTTGGTGAGCGCACAGGCAGGGCCATGAGCCACGCCCCGAAGAGCAGTGATTGGACCGGGATTTTATTGGCACAAGGACTGCTAAGATGAGACTCGCTGATAGGGGCGGAGACAGAGACGTCATGGGATGATGTCAGAGCCTCAAGTTCAAAATAGGTGGAGCGGTGGACATTTTCTTTTCACGCCCCTTCTCGTTCTGGGTCCCATAGCAAACGGTCGCATTTTGTCTTCTTGCACAAGTGAGATTCATCACGAGCAGTCGTGTTCCGATATCTTGATAGTGATCGTGAGGAGGAGTAACTGCGGACCGAGAACTGCGGTTTCCCAAGCAAGAACGACGAGTGGAAAGACGCTGCCTGCTCGCTGCGCCCTCGACGAAGCCAGGAGTGAGCGGACACGCAGCGAGGCCTAGTTCACGCCAACGAGTGCATTTTCCCACCAAGGCCTCAGACGATCTATGACGAGGCATCAATCTTAGCCGATTAGCCGAAACTTAGCCGATTTGAGCTAAGTGCCACAAACTACATGTAATTATTTTACAGTTCTTTTATCCTTTGTGTTGTAATTGAGTCTGTCTGGGGGCTCTCCAGTTAGGAATTTAGTTTTATCATGCTTTCCTTGTTACCGGCATTTATTTCATTAAACCTGTTTATTTTTGTACATTTTAATTCCGTGTCGGTTTGAGTTGATTTATTGCAGGTTCGAGGACGTGGGGCGGAGCCGTCCAGGTAGGTTCGTCATCCTCCTTTCCCTCGAGTGCAACGAAGGTCCGCCATTGCATTAAACGCCTCGGAGTGTAAAGCTCGTTTGGTCATCTGTGTCACCCTGTGGTGTTCACCACACAGGGTGGTCACATGACAATATGTTAATGATGTCATAGGTGCCTCCATTAAGATGTCATAATTCAACAAGTACAAAACTACATCTGATGAAGATGAAATTTCTTCAGTGTCATCTATGGATAAATTGGTGGAGAATTTTTTTTTAATGATAACGTCATCGGTCACGTGGTTCGGCCGCCATATTTGTTTTAACACAAAAGCCTTAAAAACCACCAAAAGCGCATCCTGGCGAGGGTCTGCAATCTCTAATTGCTCTTTCTTGTTACCCTCGCCTGAGGAGAGGGTATTGCATTTGAGTCTGTTTGTTTGTCTGATTGTTTGTCTGCAGAGGATAAATATGATTTTCTCTGCAATCGTTTGTCCGATTGACAGGAAATTTTCACCATAGGTGCAACTCCACCTGTAGACTCTTTTAATGATAATTATGATGTCATATGTCACGTGGTATGGCCGCCATCTTGGAAAAACCGAAAAACTTTGCACCTCTATATCTCCAAAAGCACTGCATAGAAAAATTGAGACATGGCACATTGCAAAGAACTCTCCATGTGGAATAACAGATGTTAATGATGTCATAGGTGCCTCCATTATGATGTCATAATTCGACAAGTACAAAACTTCATCCGATCAAGATGAAATTTATTCAGTGTCATCTAGGGATAAATTGGTGGAGAAAAAAAATCATAATGATGACGTCATCGGTCACGTGGTTTGGCCGCCATCTTGGAAAAAGCGAAAAAATGTGCACCTCTATATCTCCGAAAGCACTGCATAGACAAAATTGAGACATGGCTCATTGTAAAGAACTCTCCATGGGGAATAAAATATGTTAATGATGATGTCATAGGTGCCTCCATTATGACGTCATAATTGGACGAGTACAAAACGTCATCTGATCAAGACGAAATTTATTGAGCGTCATGTTGGCATAAATTGGTGGAGAAAAAAAAAGATGACGTCATAGGTCACGAGGTTCGGCCGCCATATTTGTTTTAACACAAAAGCCTTAAAAACCACTGAAAATACATCCTGGCGAGGGTTTGCAATCTCTGATTGCTCTTTCTTGTTTTAATTGCAATACTTTCTTTATATTGCCTTTCATATTTTGTTTTGCTTTTTTTCTGTTGACATAACCTTATATTGGTCTATGCATTTCATAATTTACATTTTGCTGCATCTTATATATATTATTGTAATCTCATATTATTGTATGGATCCTTATTTATCATGTTACACATGCCTGCATATAAACTTGTGATTTATATATTTTTTTATCTTGTAAGCAATTGTTGATTGTAAATTATGAATATGTATGCATGTGTAATTCAGCCATTGACTGCCAGACATGCTTTTAATAAACCATTTTTGATTGATTGAAAGTGGTGCCCGGAACCATCTTACACTCTCCGTGTCAGGATTGCTGGTTTTACTTTCTGTCTCGCTCAAACTACAGTAGTGCAGCAGATAAACACAAAAATTTTGCATTTTATGAGAAAAGCATGAAATTTTTAACATAGTTAGTGCATATCATAAGGTTTATTTTCAGATGTGGAGGGAAGTCAGATTTGACCTCTGAGAACCGTGAGAGGTCAAATCCAAAATGGCCGCCAGTCCACCGAGTCTAATGTTCAAACGCGCTTAATTTTGGAACCAAATAGTGTAGATAAACATTATAGGTGTCATTTCCAACTAAATTGGGGATGCCCAGAGGTGAATGATGCTTTCAATGAACTCCTAGGCATGCCAAGTGAGGTCAGTGAAGGCTCAATGTTACTGCCAGAGCGATTTGTGGTGCTGATGTACGATAGAACCAGTGAGAGCACGGAAGTGAATGATGCCAGGAAACAGCTCTTCACACAGAAGTGTAGAACTCTAGAGAACATTCCTCCAACCCAGGCAACACTCAAGCAGCACATCAAGCGCACTTGCTACCAGGCCAACTGTTGTAACCAAGCATTGGTCATGGATCCAGAGATGCCAGACCCACCTGACTGGGGCTGGACAAAGGAGACAACTGGGTGGCAGCCTCTTTGGACCACTCTTCCTGAAGCATCAAAATCGTGCCATGAATTGATCGACTGTGGCTGCAAGAAAGGGTGCACTGGACGCTGCAAGTGTGCCAAAGCTGCATTCAAGGGCACTGCACTGTGCTTCTGTTCTGGAGACTGTTAGATTTAGATCATTACCAATTTTCATCATTGCACTTGATTTAATGTAAGCTTTGGTGGACATACTGGTTGAATGAATGAATGAATGATCGTTTTAAGGCCATTTTCCCCGCTGGAGCGGGGGTTAGCCTTGCGGGCCCCATGACAATCATGGTTTCCTGTTTGAGGCAATGTTTTTTTATGGCCGGATGCCCTTCCTGACGCCAACCCTCAGTCGCCTCTTACGACACGCAGGGATACGGTGTACCTATTCTAAATCGGGGTACACACCGGGATCATTCATCCCAGCAAGCTGGTACTCAATTTGCCGACCTCGGAAGGATGACAGGCTGAGTCAACCCCCCTGGCGTTAATTCAGCGATCGACCGGGATTCGAACCCAGGATCCTAGGATCCCAAGCCGGCACCATAACCGCTAAGCCAACACCAAGTGGACATACTTGGTTAACTACAGTTATTTTTTCAGAGGTTATTGCATCATTCCTTGCAGTGTAAACACTTTTTTTTCAGCATTTCTGGTCTTTGGGTGTTCTGTACCTATCCCTGTACCTGAAAATAATAAAGTTTTAAAAGTTCAAATGAACTTTTTCCAATAGCAGTTCCAACTGCAGTATCATAAAAATAGATATTTAATGTAATTTGACCTTGACCGTGACCTAAATGCATGTCCCTGAGTTCTGGCGATCTCAAAAGTATCACCAAATGAATGGGCATCCCCAATTTAGTTGGAAATGACACCTATAAGCGCGTTTGAACATTAGACCTGGTGGACCGGCGGCCATTTTGGATTTGACCTCTCACGGTCCTCAGAGGTCAAATCTGACTTCCCTCCACATCTGAAAATAAACCTTATGGTATATACTAACTATGCTAGAAATTTCATGCTTTTCTCAAAAAAAGCACAATTTGTTAAAATATGAGAGCTTATCCGCTGTGCTACAGCTACCGGTCTAGCTTCAATCTCTCTTTCTTGCAAACAAACATCATACACTTTTCTTACTCATTTTCACTCCACACCTTTACATTCTCTCTCTTTTATTTCTCTTTCCTCACATTTGTCAATGCAGTTATGTATTTAAGGCCTCGATGAGGACTATATTGTCTGTGACTGGAGCCTTCAAAGTAAAAAAGAAAAAAAAGAAAAGTCGGATGACCTTCTGACCTCTTACGACCCAGATATTTAATTTACGCAAAATTATTATCTTGCACTTATACTTCACGGTAATACAATTCATGCGACACCATAATTGTGAATATAGGAAAATAAGTAGTGGGATGGTGCCGAACTTTAGTTCCCCTTCCCCTAAAAATGAGGCTGTCTTCGGACTCAAACATGGTATTTTTAAGATGGATGTAAAAAATATTTTCTCAAATGATGACAGTGGTGTCCTGCAGTTTCTAATTCAGGAGTCCCTCAATGAGCAGGCATGACCAAAAACAAGTACAAAAAGTTTTAATTAAAACAAAAGCCACGTCGATGTTACACAATGCCTAGATGCAGCTGTGCCTATAACGTCGATGTTATAGGCACAGGACATTCCTATTGATTCGATTACTTGATATTATTTTTGTGCAAAGTGAAAATATATCTCGGCAATTTCCCGTGTGTGGCGACGAATTTTTAATATATCTCGGCATTTTCCCGTCTGTTATTTCGGGCGGTGTATGACTGACCATGCCGCGATTTAAACAAAATATATATATCTCGGCATTTTCCCGTCTCTTATTTCGGGCGGTGTATGACTGACCATGCCGCGATTTAAAAAAAAAAATCTCAATGGACTTGAAGTTACAGGCCTTTGAGAATTCATTTCGTTCTATAAAGGGCAACTTTCATCGCATTTTCTTCCCGTTTTTTTTCAACCGAGTCTAAAACTATGTTAGCGACTGTGAAAAATGAAATGATATATCGAATTTGATTTGAAATAAAACTGTGTGAGAGAGGAAGACACCACGGGCCTACAAAACAGGCCTCAAAGCTATGCGAGTTAATAAAATGGTGGATAATTGTTTATATGAAGGCTCTCCCAGAATGGGTGGAGCTTTGAGGTTTTGTCTTCTCTGCAAGAAGAAGAAGAAGAACAAGAAGAAGAACAACAACAACAGCAGAGGGCACTCTATGACCAGCGTCTGTGACGCGGCTAAAAAGACATTGTATGTATCTTACTTCAAGGTTTAGCCCTAATGCCACCTCACTATAAAACGATTGACCTACTTGTGGTGGTTCGTGTGCAGACCTGTGGTTTCTGGTTGCATCATTTTCTGGGGATGCAGCTGTGCCGCTGATTACCGGTGATCATTTTGGCAACCTTGGAACTTGGAAGGATGACAGGTTGTGTTAACCCACCTGTTGTTAATTTAACGGCATGACAGGGGCTCAAACTCAGGACTCCAAGATCTCAGCCACCTTAACCGTTAAGCTAACACCAGTCTTAGTTGACAACAACTACAACTACCAACGACTATTCCAATTATTCCCACCTTTTTGTGGTTTGGCAAGGGAAGGTTTGTGCCCAAGCCTTTCACGAATCGACTTGCCAGGACTGACGTCTCACAAAAGGTGCAGGAATTTGGAATTCGTTCAGGATTCCGACGATAACTTAACTTGCATCTTTGTGGATATTTAATCTCACCAACTAAAACTAGCAGATTGGACACCCAGCTTAACGTCCAGCCGTGTAATGCAACAACACTCTACCTGCGAAAAATCCGACAGTTTAAAGTTAGGTGGGAAATCGAAACCAGACTCGACAGGTCAAAGGGCAAGTTTGCCACGACTGCACCAAATTATCACCTGAAGAAGAAGATGTACATATAACTATAACTTCAGATATAATTTCAGATATAACTCCACATATAACTTCAGATCACGTTCGAGAAATGTACCATAAAAGTGAGAAAGCATTTCATACGTCACACTACGTTGCGAATTGTAACACAGCAGTTAATAATTAAAACACGCTTTCACATTAACACCGAAATGTTGCCTTCGTCACTACGTGGAGACGCTTCAATTCCCACGGTATGACGCACGAGTGTCGTCATTGAATCCGCGCTTGGCAACCACGAGCTGAGAGAGCTAGGTTTGACTAGGCCCGAGGGTCGAGCAGAGTCTTCGTCCTGGTTAGAGGAATTACAAGCCAAGCTGTTTTTTTTTGTTTTTTTTATACGGTATAAATGTAGCAGAGTTAAAAGAAACAAGCGTTACGCCTAGGTCCCCCGTCGGTGAAGTGATGTGAGTTGACAAAGTGGAAGACGCAAGGCGGCCATTTTGGATTTTGACGTGGCGACCCAATTTTCAATAGCGTTCTTCCTTATGCGTAGATACACCCACATACCAGATTAGAAGTTAGTAGTTCGTTTATTTTTCAAGATATTTCGCTCACAAGGTTCAGACATATATATGGTGGCGGCCATCTTTGATTTTGACGTGGCGACCCAATTTTCAATAGCGTTCTTCCTTATGCCTAGGTACACCCACACACCGGATTAGAAGTTGGTACTTCGCTTATTTTTCATGATATTTCGCTCACAAGGTTCAGACATATATATGGTGGCGGCCATCTTGGATTTTGACGTGGCGACCCAATTTTCAATAGCGCTCTTCCTTATGCCTAGATACACCCACACACCAGATTAGAAGTTGGTACTTCGCTTATTTTTCAAGATATTCCGCTCACAAGGTTCAGACATACATGGCGTCAGACATACATGGCGGCGGCCATCTTGGATTTTGACGTGGGTTGCACCCGCACACCAAATTAGAATTCGGTCCTTGGCTTATGCAAGCACGCAGGGACGCACGCACGCACGCACGGACGAAGGGGAAACCCATAGTCCCCCTTTCGCTCCGCGGTGCGACGGGGGACAAAAAACAATTATTGATTTTCTCGTGTTATTAGTAATAGATTTAACTCGAGACAGGTAATAACATACACCGATACAAGTCTAAACGCGCTCACGGCGTGGCCTAGCTAATGAAACTGTTGAAATGCTGATGTCATTGTCATCACAAATGTGTCCGGACCTGCCTGTTGAAGGTGGGAGTGTGCAGGGACAAGGTATAAGGGAGGGGGCGACAGACACACTCCGGCGAGAAACGGACCGTCGCTCGGACATCGGCGCTGCCATAGCAACCGGTGACGTCACGGCGCACGTAAACACGGATCGGTCCCGAAACGACCACAGATTGAGTGCAACGTCGAACGGGCGCAGCAGGTTTAGGTGGCGCATTAAATCGGATATAGCACGGGCATTCACTTAAAATACAACGGACCCGATCGGACGGAACTTTGAACCCGACGGACAACGGTTTAAATGCGACACAAGCGCACGTCACTCGACGGGGAACCAAGGACGGTCCAGGGAAGGGCGCAAGCGACAAAGCGATACAAGCTGCTTTGTTCTTTTACAACATGGTAACCGCAGAGCAAGTAACCTCGATGCCGTTACCTTGGTCATGCCATTTCCCATGGTCGTGTCCGATCGTCGTCCCAGTCGTGGGGGGAAAGCGAGGATCGCTTCGCGTGGAATCGCTGCAAGTAAGGGGAGGGGATGGGGGGGGGATTCGCGGGGCGTTTGGGAGCAAATAACGACCCCGTAACACGATTTGCCTCCTGAAATAGCACTGATCATCGGGCTCGCTTTCTGTCACGTACAAACCGCTCTGCAAACGAGCAACATCACCGCCTACCTGCCGATGACCTGAAAATTACCTGTGCACACCTGCGACATGAGGATGCTGAATCCAGCGACTGTTAACTTTAACCATTAAACCCCGTGAGCGAACTGCATCGATAACCGTCTCCCCCAGTCTGTAGAATGTTCTGGAAGTTGACTTTATGATGAAAATTATAATTCATTCGTTCTTTTGAACCTTCACGTCCCCCTGTTGATGGTACAATTTGGGAACTCCAGGTAGGCCTCGGTGGTAGAACGAAAAGTTGGACCTCCTGGTTATTCGAAGTTATCTCATGGCAACGAAGTTGTATTTATTTAAAGCAGGTCGTGTCAACGGTTAAAAACAGCACAAGGTGGACGTGTTCTCATGCGGCGGCCGTGATGCAACGGCTTGTTGATCAAAATGATAGATTCGACTTCTCATGAAGCATATTGATAACACATGATAATTGCTGTGCAGCGCTCTCGCCAATTTGCTACCTCGGGAGGCGATTCACCATGGGTGGAAATTCATTGCCTTGGGTGGCGATTCACCATGGGTGGCAATTTGCTACCTCGGGTGGCGATTCACCATGGGTGGCAATTTGCTACCTCGGGAGGTGATTCACCATGGGTGGGAATTCATTGCCTTGGGTGGCGATTCGTCATGGGTGGCAATTCATTGCCTTGGGTGGCGATTCGTCATGGGTGGCAATTCATTGCCTTGGGTGGCGATTCGTCATGGGTGGCAATTCACCATGTGTGGTGATTCATTGCCTTGGGTGGCGATTCGTCATGGGTGGCAATTCATTGCCTTGGGTGGCGATTCGTCATGGGTGGCAATTCATTGCCTTGGGTGGCGATTCGTCATGGGTGGCAATTCATTGCCTTGAGTGGCGATTCGTCATGGGTGGCAATTCATTGCCTCGGGTGGCGATTCACCTTGGGTGGCAATTCATTGCCTTGGGTGGCGATTCGTCATGGGTGGCAATTCATTACCTTGGGTGGCGATTCGTCATGGGTGGCAATTCATTGCCTTGGGTGGCGATTCGTCATGGGTGGCAATTCATTGCCTTGGTGGCGATTCACCATGGGTGGCAATTCATTGCCTTGGGTGGCGATTCACCATGTCGGATGGCAATTCAATGCCTTGGGTGGCGATTCACGATGTGAGATGGCAATTCAATGCCTTGGTGGCGATTCACCATGTCAGATGGCAATTCAATGCCTTGGGTGGCGATTCACCATGTGGGATGGCAATTCAATGCCTTGGTGGCGATTCACCATGTCGGATGGCAATTCAATGCTTTGGTGGCGATTCACCATGTCAGATGGCAATTCATTGCCTTGGGTGGCGATTCACCATGGGTGGCAATTCATTGCCTTGGGTGTCGATTCGTCATGGGTGGCAATTCATTGCCTTGGGTGGCGATTCACCGTGGGTGGCAATTCATTGCCTTGGGTGTCGATTCGTCATGGGTGACAATTCATTGCCTTGGGTGGCGATTGGCAACCTCAGGAGATTCACTGCCTCGGGTGGAAATTCACCACCCTGGTGGCGATTCGCAATGTCGGGTGGAAATTAATTGCCTTGGGTGGCGATTAACTATGTGGGTTATCTCAGGAGGAAATTTACTACCTCTGATGGCGATTCACTACCTCACAATGCAATTTGCGATGTTGGCTTGTGATTCACTACCTCGGGTGGTGATTCACTATGTGGTGATTTGCGATGTTGTGGCGAATAACTACCTCGCGTGGCGAACTTTATACGCCTGGTGGCAATCACAACGGCTGGCGATCCTTGGCTTCAAGTGGTGATTCACTACCTCACATGGCGATTCACGATGTCGGGTGACGTCGACTTTGGGTGGTGCAAGTCTTTTTACTTGCAAAATCCAAGATTTTGCCAACACATTTGCCAAACCAATACATTCGCCAAACTAACACATTTGCCAAACTAACACATGCGCCAAACCAACACATTTGCCAAACTAACACATTCGCCAAACTAAAACATGTGCCAAACCAACACATGCGCCAAACCAACACATGCGCCAAACTAACACATTTGCCAAACTAACACATGCGCCAAACCAACACATTTGCCAAACTAACCCATTTGCCAAACTAACACATGCGCCAAACCAACACATGTGCCAAACCAATACATTCACCAAACCAACACATGCGCCAAACTAACACATTTGCCAAACTAACACATTTGCCAAAACACATGCGCCAAACCAAAACACATTTGCCAAACTAACCCATTTGCCAAACTAACACATGCGCCAAACCAACACATTCGCCAAACTAACACATGTGCCAAACCAACACATTGGCCAAACTAACACATGCGCCAAACCAACACATTCGCCAAACTAACACATATGCCAAACCAACACATGTGCCAAACCAATACATTCGCCAAACCAACACATGCGCCAAACCAACACATTTGCCAAACTAACACATTTGCCAAACTAACACATTCGCCAAACCAACACATGTGCCAAACCAACACATTCGCCAAACTAACACATGTGCCAAACTAACACCTTCGCCAAACTAACACATGCGCCAAACCAACACATGTGCCAAACCAATACATTCGCCAAACTAACACATTTGCCAAACCAACACATGTGCCAAACCAACACATTCGCCAAACTAACACATTTGCCAAACCAACACATGTGCCAAACCAACACATTTGCCAAAGCAACACATTCGCCAAACTAACACATGCGCCAAACCAACACATTCGCCAAACCAACACATTCGCCAAACCAACACATGTGCCAAACCAATACATTCGCCAAACTAACACATTTGCCAAACTAACACATGCGCCAAACCAACACATGTGCCAAACCAATACATTCGCCAAACTAACACATTTGCCAAACCAACACAAGTGCCAAACCAACACATTCGCCAAACTAACACATTCGCCAAACTAACACATTTGCCAAACCAACACATTTGCCAAACCAACACATTTGCCAAACCAACACATTTGCCAAACCAACACATGTGCCAAACTAACACATGCGCCAAACTAACACATGCGCCAAACCAACACATTTGCCAAACCAACACATTTGCCAAACCAACACATTTGCCAAACCAACACATGTGCCAAACCAACACATTTGCCAAACCAACACATGCGCCAAACCAACACATTTGCCAAACCAACACATTTGCCAAACCAACACATTTGCCAAACCAACACATGTGCCAAACCAACACATGTGCCAAACCAACACATTCGCCAAACTAACACATGTGCCAAACCAACACATTTGCCAAACCAACACATTCGCCAAACTAACACATGTGCCAAACCAACACATTTGCCAAAGCAACACATTCGCCAAACTAACACATGTGCCAAACCAACACATTCGCCAAACTAACACAAGCGCCAAACCAAAACATTCGCCAAACTAACACATTCGCCAAACCAACACATGTGCCAAACCAACACATTCGCCAAACTAACACATGTGCCAAACCAACACATTCGCCAAACTAACACATTTGCCAAACCAACACATGTGCCAAACCAACACATTCGCCAAACTAACACATTCGCCAAACCAACACATGTGCCAAACCAACACATTCGCCAAACTAACACATGTGCCAAACCAACACATTCGCCAAACTAACACATTTGCCAAACCAACACATGTGCCAAACCAACACATTCGCCAAACTAACAGATTCGCCAAACCAACACATGTGCCAAACCAACACATTCGCCAAACTAACACATGTGCCAAACCAACACATTTGCCAAACTAACACATTTGCCAAACCAACACATGTGCCAAACCAACACATTCGCCAAACTAACACATTCGCCAAACCAACACATGTGCCAAACCAACACATTCGCCAAACTAACACATGTGCCAAACCAACACATTCGCCAAACTAACACATTTGCCAAACCAACACATGTGCCAAACCAACACATTCGCCAAACTAACACATGTGCCAAACCAACACATTTGCCAAACCAACACATTCGCCAAACTAACACATGTGCCAAACCAACACATTCGCCAAACTAACACATGTGCCAAACCAACACATTTGCCAAAGCAACACATTCGCCAAACTAACACATGTGCCAAACTAACACATTTGCCAAACCAACACATGTGCCAAACCAACACATTCGCCAAACTAACACATGTGCCAAACTAACACATTTGCCAAACCAACACATGTGCCAAACCAACACATTCGCCAAACTAACACATGTGCCAAACTAACACATTTGCCAAACCAACACATGTGCCAAACCAACACATTCGCCAAACTAACACATTCGCCAAACTAACACATTCGCCAAACTAACACGTGCCAAACCAACACATTTGCCAAAGCAACACATTCGCCAAACTAACACATTCGCCAAACTAACACATGTGCCAAACCAACACATTTGCCAAAGCAACACATTCGCCAAACTAACACATTCGCCAAACTAACACATTCGCCAAACTAACACATGTGCCAAACCAACACATTTGCCAAAGCAACACATTCGCCAAACTAACACATGTGCCAAACTAACACATTTGCCAAACCAACACATGTGCCAAACCAACACATTCGCCAAACTAACACATGTGCCAAACTAACACATTTGCCAAACCAACACATGTGCCAAACCAACACATTCGCCAAACTAACACATGTGCCAAACTAACACATTTGCCAAACCAACACATGTGCCAAACCAACACATTCGCCAAACTAACACATTCGCCAAACTAACACATTCGCCAAACTAACACATTTGCCAAACCAACACATGTGCCAAACCAACACATTTGCCAAACTAACACATGCGCCAAACCAACACATTTGCCAAACCAACACATGTGCCAAACCAACACATTTGCCAAACTAACACATTCGCCAAACCAACACATTTGCCAAACCAACACATGTGCCAAACCAACACATTTGCCAAACTAACACATTCGCCAAACTAACACATGCGCCAAACCAACACATTCGCCAAACTAACACATGTGCCAAACCAACACATTTGCCAAAGCAACACATTCGCCAAACTAACACATGTGCCAAACTAACACATTTGCCAAACCAACACATGTGCCAAACCAACACATTCGCCAAACTAACACATGTGCCAAACCAACACATTTGCCAAAGCAACACATTCGCCAAACTAACACGTGCCAAATCAAGGTCTCCACAGGTTTGACCCCCCCAAAATTCTGATGAAACTTGACAACAACATTCCGTTCATCACCAGTGATGTACCAACGTCTATTCACGGCATTAAAAAAAAATCTACACAATAGAATAAAGAACTAATCTTTCTGGTAGTGGTGGCGTTTTGTCTGCAGCTTGTGGCTGCATCATTTTCTGGGGGTGCAGCTGCTGCTGATGATACAGTGCCCCATTACCAGTGAGCTGGTACTCATTTTGCTGACCATGGAAGGATGAATAGGCTGGTCAACCCACCTTGTGTTAATTCAACGGCAAGACAGGGGCTTTAACTTAAGACCCTAAGATCTTAAGCCAGCCACCTTAACCGTTAAACAAACACCAGGCTTGCAGGAAGTACATCAGGAAGAGATATTGGTTGCAGAGATCTGACAGTAAGACAATTACACAGGATTAATTCACAGGGTTCTTGACATCTTAACATGTTGCTTGTCCATCTTTGGCAACAAATCACAGCTTGGACTTTCAACATGTCACTAATATTTTAAATCAAACCATGGAAAATATCAGGCATAATATTGTGCCATTTAAAGTTTTAAGGTTTTTCTGGTGGAACCTGTCAATCATTTGGGTCTGCACGTCCTATTTTCAGCATTGGAAAGAGTCAAGAGAACGTTGATCGAAGTATGCTACTTGCTGTGGGAGCCATGAGCTGACGTTCCGGGTGTTAATATTTCA
Organism: Myxine glutinosa; assembly: GCF_964187855.1. NCBI lineage: Eukaryota > Metazoa > Chordata > Myxini > Myxiniformes > Myxinidae > Myxine > Myxine glutinosa. Next base: position 33,250,304 of record NC_136270.1, on the reverse strand, counting down.
TTGTTAACCCTTCGCTCTGAAGGCCTTCATTTCCAAACAAAGCCTTAATTCGCAGCTTGATGGAGTACTGTCTTCCTATTTGGGCTGGTGCCCTTGCCCTCGCGTCTTTCCCTTCTGTCCTTAATGGCGTGGATAATAAGGCCCTCAAGATCATTGGGATGTATCACAACGAAGCTGAGGGTCTAGAACTGTTACTTTCCCATCACAGTCTCACTGTATTCTACTACCTCCATTTTGGTCTTGCACACTCTGCTCTCTCTTGGCTCTGTTACCCAGGTTTCTGCAGGGCACAGATGGTTTGCCAGTGACCCTCTTGTTAAACTCACCAAATCCAGGCTCACTGCTCACCTTCACTCATTTGTTCCTCTCACCTGAGGAACCACCTTCTCCTGTTTGTTCAGTTCCATTCTCCCTACAGGACTTCAAGACAGCTGTTCACCACTAACTCTGCACACCGCCATCCTTACTTATTTATATCTTGTACCCCAAGTTACCTCATTCACAAACACTACCATTTTCAGGTTATTGTGATTTTTCTCCTCTCACCTCTTTTCCCTTGTTGTTACTTGTTGTACACTGCTCCTTTCCAATGCCATCCCCAGGTGCTGCATAACGTCATTGCCGGAAACCGAAGGGGGCAATGACGCAAGCTGAAAGGGAGTACTCAGTTTTCACTCCGGTTGTTTGTTTTCTTGTTGTGCACCGCCCATTTCCTATGCCATCTCCAGGCGCTGCATAACCTCATTGCCAGGACCGAAGGGGTGCATATCTTGGGGTACAAGAGATTGCTGGGCACCAAAGGGAAATGACATATCACTGTCATTATTTAAATATGTATGTTGGATTCCTTTTATGTTTCCACTTGTTTTCATTCTGCTGGACACGAATGCTTATTTTATTTTTTCCTATTTTCCTGTCTTCTACTTTCCCTTGTTGTACACCGCTCCTTTCCTATGCCATCTCCAGGCGCTGCATAACATCATTGAGGGGCACCGTAGGGGGCCCGGCGATGACGCACGCTGAAAGGGAGTACTCAGATTTCACTCCGGTTGTTTGTTTGATTTCTTGCTTTCGTGTTTGTTGTACACCACTCCTTTCCTATGCCATTTCCAGGCACTGCATAACGTCATTGCCGGGCACCGAAGGGGGCCTGGAGATGACACGCGCTGAAAGGGAGTACTCAGTTTTCACTCCGGTTGTTTGTTTGTTTTCTTGTTTGTTTGTTTGTCTGGGCGATATCTCAGCCATCCTTTGAGCTAGGAAGCTGACATTTTGGCACAATAGTGAGCAAGTACTTTTTCAAAATTTGTGTTTTTTGTTCAATCAATTAATTGATTCGTTACTTAATTATTATCGATTAATTCACTTATTTATTTCCTTTCTCTTCTGGGCAGTATTATCTAAGGCACCTTTTGAGCTAGGAAGCTGATATTTGGACACAAAAGTGACCAAGTGATTTAGCTGTAAAGGCTATTTTTGATTTATTGATTAATCAATTCATCGATTAATTTATTCGATTAATGATTTAGTTAATTTAATTTTAAAAAGTTACAGATTTGGATGAAACGGTGATGGTTTAGGTATTCTATTAGCCAATAATTGATTAATTATTTAATTATTTTATGATTATAATTTATTTATTTCCATTATTAATCATTTATTGATTTTTTTTCTCCTCTGGGCAATATCTCAGGCACCTTTTGAGCTAGGAAGCTGATATTTGGACACGATAGTGATAGTGACCAAGTGATGTGGCCATAAAGGATATTTTTTATTTATTGATTAATCAATTAATCGATTAATTATTTATTGATTAATAAATTAATTATTTAATTTCTTTTATTAATGACTTATTTAATTACATTTCCAAAAGTGATGTCTTCGGATGAAGCACTAGTGGTTTAGTTATGCAATTAGCCAATTGATTGAGAAAATATTTCATGATAATCTTTTATTGATTTTAATTATGCAATTAATCAATCAATTATTGTACACCTCTCCCTCCCAATACAGTCTCGATGAGCTGCACGCCGGTATTGCTGGGCGCCAAAGGCACCCTGGCAATGCCGCGCTGGAGGATATTTAATTATTTGGCATGGGGGCGGTGTACTTTGTTTGAATGTATCTGTACTTGTTTTCTTGTTTGTTTGTTTGTCCGGGCGATATCTCAGCCATCCTTTGAGCTAGGAAGCTGAAATTTCAGAACAATAGTGACCAAGTGATGTGGCTATAAAGGATATTTTTGATTTATTGATTAATCAATTAATCGATTAATTATTTATTTATTGATAAATTACTTATTTTTTATTATTATTAATGACTTATTTAATTACATTCAGAAAAGTTACATCTTTGGATGAAGCTCTAGAGCCGTGGATCTTTACCTGGGTTCGACCGAACCCCGGGGGTTCAGTGAGCCAGTCTCAGTGGTTCGGCGGAGGTCCTCCGAAACGCATTGCAATTTGTTTTTTTTAGTTTTGTATCAATTTTGAATCTATGTGTAATTACGCTTATTATTAATATTATTATTATTTTGCTATGTATGTTACGAACGAATGGAAATGTTATTTGTAATTGTATTCCCATCCCATTCATGGTTTCTCTGGTCTGTGTTTAAGATAAGTTGTTTCACACTGACTGTAGTAAGTTGAATCAATGAGCAACTTGCTAATTATTCTGTTGATGGTGCTTACTTGCTTACTTACTTACTGGATTTTGGACTTTGCAGGTGGACGGAAATTCCAGTGAATAGCCTCGATTAGCTTGCCGTGTGCTGTGCGTCATTTGTCGCGCCTTACTTTGGAGTTACTGATTAATTGAAAAGTAAGTTGGAAATGTTTGTGGATATGCAGGGCGGGATCAGAGTTATATTAAAGTCAAAAGTGGATGGTGATTATAAAATATGATTGAATTACTCAGAAAATTAGGTGGAGGTGATATAACTCCTTTGGTCGCCAATCAAAACTAACAATTCGCAGTTTTCTATGTAATATTATAATGGGATTTGAGGTGACATAGAGTTGAGTAGATAATAAATCCCGTCATCGTAACTATAAGTTATGTTTTCTTCGTTAAAATTTCTCAGTTTTCAGAGGGGTACTGATTATATTTAAGCATGTTCCTTTTTTAATTTTTGTCATATAATTATTTGCCCGAACTCAATTAAGATCAGTTTGTTATTTTATTTTTTTTCCAGTATGTCGAGCAAAAAAAGGAGGTGGTCGGAGGATTACGTGCGGTACGGGTTCACGTGTTTGACGGAATGGGACGGAAGTCAGCTTCCTCAATGCATGCTTTGCAATGGCAAGTTGAGCAACTCCAGCCTAGCACCAGCAAAACTACGGGAACACTTCAAAAAACTGCACGGCGAGGGGCGGTACAAAGACGCAACGCTGGATGAATTCAAATTGAAGAGAGTCCGATTCGACGCAAGTGCTACCTTGCCCACTCTCGGCTTCGTTCCAATTGACAAACCGATCCTCACCGCGTCGTATGAAGTTGCGTTCCTGATCGCAATTCAGGGCAAACCGCACATCATTGGCGAGACACTCATCAAACCGGCCGCGTGGAAGATGGCCAACATCATGCTGGGAAAAGCTGCTGAAAACACGTTGTCTCTCGTTCCACTCTCAAATGACACCATCAGATGCAGAATCGACGACATGAGCGACGACATCCTCACCCAGGCAGTTGCAGATCTAGTCCGAGCCCGACGAAATTCAGCCTTCAACTCGACGAGACCACCGACGTTTCGAATTTGAGCCAGCTCAACTTATTTGTGCGTTATGTCAAAGGAGACGAGATCAAGGAAGACTTTCTGTTCTGCAAGCCTCACAACAACGACGAAGGCAGCTGACGTGAAGAATCTTGTGGACGACTTCTTCAGAAGCAACGGCCTCTCGTGGAACATGGTGTCTGCAGTTTGCTCGGACAGAGCTCCAGCCATGCTGGGATGCAACTCCGGTTTTGGAGCGCTGGTGAAGGCCGATGCACCACACATCATCGTCACGCACTGCGTCCTGCACAGACACGCGCTGGCATCAAAAACCCTGCCTCCAAAACTGGCCAATGTTCTGAAAATCGTCGTTGATACTGCGAATTATGTGCGAAGCCGTGCTCTGAATCATTGCATCTTCAAAGAGCTGTGCAATGAAATCGGCTCTGAATTCGAAGTCCTTCTCTACCACTCTAACGTTCGATGGTTATCACGAGGGAAGGTAGTGAGCCGTGTTTTTGCCTTGCGTGTAGAATTAGCCCTGTTTTTGCGAGAACACCAGCATTGCCATGCAACGCACTTCCAAGAGTCAGAGTTCATCCTCGCCTTGGCGTATTTCGCTGACATCTTCGACGCACTCAATCATCTCAATTGCCAGATGCAGGGCGGTGGAGTGAATGTCATCAAATCTGAAGAAAAGCTGAGCACTTTCCGAAAGAAGTTACCGTTGTGGAGGCGGCGAACAGAGAACGACAACTTCGCGAACTTTTCGCTACTGGACGAGTGTGTGAGCAGGATCGAAGATGAGTCTGAAGTTGGAGGCACTGCTGGGCCGGGGGAGCTGAAGCAAGCGATTGCCACGCACTTGGATGAGCTGGGAAAGTCATTCGATGGCGACTTCCCCGACCAAGAGCAATACCCAGCATGGGTGCGGCAGCCGTTTACTTTTGACGTTGCAACGGCAGATGTCAACGACCAATACCTCGACGACCTCATCGAACTTCAGCAGAGCCAGACTCAACAACAACTCTTCGGCACAACAACGCTCTCAACGTTTTGGTGCCGCCAAATGGAAGCGTATCCTCACATCGCTAAAATTGCCCTTGAGATCCCCACGTCGTTCGTTACAACGTATCTCTGCGAGCATGCGTTTTCGAAACTGGTGGACTTTAAAACAAAGAAAAGGAGCAGGCTTGCATGCGAAAATGATTTGAGGGTGGCCCTTGCCAAAACAAAACCACGCATTTCCCAGATCGCCTCCCGAAAAGAAGAACAGAAAATGCATTAAGATGCAATTCTTCTTAATTTTTGCGTCAAATTTGAGGGGTTCCGCGAGTGTTCGGTGGGTTTCGGCGCCTTTAAAAAGGTTAAGAACTACTGCTCTAGAGTCCAGTGGTTTAGTTATGCTATTAGCCAATTGATTAAGAAAATATTTTATGATAGTCTTTTATTGATTTTAATTATGCAATTAATCAATCAATTATTGTACACCTCTCCCTCCCAATACAGTCTCTGAGCTGCACTGCAGTATTGCTGGGTGCCAGAGGCGCCCCAGCAATGCCGCGCTGGAGGATATTTATTTATTTGGCATGGGGGCGGCATACTTTGAATGTATCTGTATTTGGTTTGTTCCTTTTCTGTTTCATCCCGCTTTCCCATTCTTGCTGTTTTATTCAGTTCGTGTACTGCATGACCACATGTGTTCTATTCCCCCTCCCCTTGATTTCACTTATACTCAACTGTTGTTGTTTAACCCATACTTCCATTCTGCTCACAGTTGATTTCAGATGGCTTAGTGTGTTGTAAATACCATGGAACTCTGTTATTCAAAAGCTATTCCATGTTGATGTTCAGTCCGCTCATTGCCTCATGCCATCTTGATTACAACTGGGTTTCAGTTGGTGCTGCACACCTTTATAAAACATATACTTTGTACGTTGTGTGAAAATACGCAGTCCAAGTGCGAAAGCTTAATTCCAACTTTGGGTAATACAGGTGTATTCCACATAAAGGCAACATTGCACAATGAAGTTAGTGTTAGCTATTGCTTCAAGTTGTTGTAACACTAATTTAATGACTGAGAACACCAATAATCCAACTGCACCTAACAAACACAAGCTCACACGTATTGATCACATTTCAGGTTTCTGAGTGGCAATGTAGTCTTGAACCTTTTTCATCAAAATCTCCTTTTTCTCCCTTGAACGAACAGGAATACCTTTGGTCTTCAACCAAGAGATCAAAGTGGCAGAAGTAACTTTTCCCAACTGTAGAACAATAAAGCAATTTGAAGTGAGTTAGCAGATGGCATGGCATTCTAATGATGCAAACCTTATACTGAAACAGTGATGACAGGATATTATAATCAGGTACTGTTTATCAGAAAATGGAAATCAAAAATAGAGAGACAAAATGCACAACCTGGACATTAACAGCAAACTTTTCAATGTTCACATCCTGAATAGCCGGTTTGGAGCAAATTCTTTTCTTTCTCACAATGACGGTGTCCTCCTGTGGGGGTGGTAGTTACGAGTTAGACGAGATCCACGTTGCTCTCAAATGCGTCATGCGTGCCGATTTCGACATCAAAGTTTGTGCATTGAAGTTCAGGGTCAGAGTTGCTTTACTTACCTCATGTTTTCGCTTGAAATTTTCAGGGAAAAAACTAGAACGTGCAGTTGAGGTACTGCTGGAACTCTCAAATGGATTCCCTGTTCTGCTACCGCTTTGTGTCTTGTATTCCTTTTCCTTCGCATTCTCCCCTTCTTTATTCCGAACAACCTTGAGAGTGATGGAAATCTTTTTAATTAACAAAACAAATAAATACACTATGTAGATACAAACTGTGGGAGAGTTTCCAATGAACTATTGTTCCTGTGATATCACTGCACTTGTTTATCTCATTTGCTATGCAAGATAATTAGTGATATTGACCATGGAAACATTAATATTACTTCTTCTTCTTTCATATGCAGCACAAGGTTGCGGGGTAGCATCATTGGCATCATTGGCATCATTTATGCTGAAAATAGACCAGGCCAGTTTCTATGGCAAGCTCCAATGCCAGACACTTATCCCTATCACACGTCCTTAATACAGGTTCAAATGCCCTATTATTAGGCAGAACACATATGGTGCTCAGGCCTTAAATTCAAACTACTGACCTCTCCCCCCCCACCCCCCCCCCCACCCCCATAAACACAGGAACACTCTTTCACGAGCCTCGATTCAGTATTTAAAAAAAACAAACAAAAAAAAAAAACACTATTGTTAAGAATAACATTGCAGAAATAACTCAGCAATACAATCTCAGATTCATCACAGTCTCCTGTGAAGATAGGCTTATATAAAATAAAGTTATCCATGAGCATTTCAATGGAGTATCAATTATATATACATCTCAGATTATGTGCAAGGCAAACAGTTGTTTTAAGAAGAAGTCCCTCTTACCTGTTTTGTATGCACCATAACTGGTTTGAAACGCGGCACAAAAAGTGGTTTCACTTCCTGGAAGGAACCTGGTAAACAACAGACTATGACTGATTACCAACATCCTCATTCCCACATTGAAAAATAATGATTTCATGGGAGTAAATTGTAACCATTCTTTAGTGGGATTAGACAAGCTATCATGCAAAATGTCAAGACTTGTTCGATATTGACAATACAGAACAAGCCTTGTGTGGTCATTGGATATTTTGTATGGCTTCCCTGTGACCTCATCACATACAGCTTTGGACCTTTAACACCTGGTACCAGTTTTTGATAGGTGAGTAGGATTTTCATCAGTCCTTGCTCATCCCACAAATCCTTCCATAAGACTTGAACAAAGTGTATGTGGGTTTACTGCTGCACAAAACCCGCTTCCCCATAGAGCAGTGCAAGGGTACTCGCTTGTTGCCCCTCTATGCTGCACTCTGCATTAGCCACACAGATGATAGGCTAATGTGCAGCTACTCTATGTCTTCCTGACATCCCAATGAATTTGCAAGTTATTTTGTCACACTATGGAAGTGCAATGTGACAAAAGACAAATACCGTATTTTTCGGCCTATAACCCTCCCATCTACTTTCTCAACAACCCTCTCGAAGAAGTTATGTCACTCAAACTCTTGGGTCTCACTATCAGCCATGATCTTGATCTTTCCTGTGAAAACCACATTTCCAAGCTGGCCTCCAAAGCCAGTCGCCGACTGGGCATCCTCCGTCGTGCGAAGTCCTTTCTTGGCACCTCTGAGCTCCTCACCATATACAAAGCTTCCATCCGCAGCTTGATGGAGTACTGCTCTCCCCTCTGGGCTGGTGCTCTTGCCTCACACCTAGCTCGGCTTCACGCTGTATAAACCAAAGCTTTCAGCAGCGTTGGAATCTCTCGCGATGAAGCTAGCTCCAAGGGCCTTCCACTCACTCACCGCAGGCAGGTTGGTGGTCTTTGTCTTCTACCGACTCCTATCCGGCCTAGCTCCTCCAGCTCTCTCTGTGCTCTGTCCCCAAAATATTCCTACAGGTCACACAAGATCTGCCTGCAACCCTCTTATGGTTAAACTGCCGAAATCAAGACTTTCTGCTCACCTTCACTCTTTCATGCCACTTTTCCCCTGCCTCTGGAACAAACTCCCACATTCCCTTCAATCCCTCTCCTCCCTCCAGGTATTTAAAACAGCTGTCCACCACCATCTCTTATCTCCCCCTTCCGAAACCTTGATCTTTTCTTCCCCCCGTTAATACACCCCAAATCCACCTCTTTCATTCTAACAAATTGACACTATTTCCTGAAATTAATTCCTGAAATTCCTGGTAGTGTCAATTTGTTTTTTATCGTTTAGCCCTCCCCCTACCCCCCAGCCCTCACACTTCCACAGATCTCCTGATGTCCCTGTTCTCTACTGTTGTGCTTGTGTGCTTCCCTCTCTCCCCTCATCTTGTCTCCCACTCTCTTTATTAGATGTTTTATGTGTCCGTTTATGTTTTTTGTGTTTAATGTGCCAGCTCTTACACGAGCCTCGATCTTGTATACAAAAAAGAAAAAAGTCGATGCGCAGTACAAGTCGAATTACCAATTTCCCCATTTTTCCTTCCATCTTCATAGACAAGTCGATTTGGAGTACAAGATGAAGCTACATCAACTATGGTAGTTAGGACAATAGAGGTTTTAATTCCTTCCTGACACGAACACATAGCTGCCGATGGTACTAATTGAAACAAGCAAATGTATTTATTATTTAAAACAAGTTGCAAAATAATTATGAGCATTGGCTCATATCACATTACCTTTTGTCACAGTTCACTACTCCTTAATAAACATTAACATCTGACTGACACTTATTGTAATACAAGAGCACTCAATGTTTGTCCACATAGCTTTGCAGGCGTGATTAGCTTTCTTGATTTTCTTGAGTCTGTAACATATACTTCGCTTTAAACAAGTCCCAAAGACATTGCTCACCCATTCGGCAAATGTTCTGGACAACGATTTCTTTATAGTACAGTGGAGTTGAAATTTTCAAGTGCAGTACTCTTAATTTCAAGTTGAAAATTTTCAGTACCGTAAAATGGGGTGAATAGGAACACAAACTGAAAAAAAGTTCGGAAAGTTTTTTTCGCTGAAAATTGATAACCATACTGATTTGTTGATATTTGGGTTGAAAGTGTCCTCTTGTTTTTTTAAAAAGCAACTTATCGTCCCTATTAACCCCATATATGGGTTAAATAGGAATAAATAGGATTTTTATGGCTGTCCCTATTCACCCCGTTTTACGGGTGAACAGGGACAGTCACTAATACAAAAAAATAATAATCAAGAAATCGGGACAGTTTGGAGAAACTTTTTATCCCATATTTTTTTTCATTGGCACCGTGGTTTATATTATGGGTGCATATCATGTGCATCCATCGGAGCTATCAATTTAGCAATAAGTTGGAAACTCAGGATTGTTTCTTGATTATTATTATTTTTGTATTAGTGACTGTCTCTATTCACCCGTAAAACGGGGTGAATAGGGACAGCCATAAAAATCCTATTTATTCCTATTTGACCCATATATGGGGTTAATAGGGACTATAAGTTGCTTTTTAAAAAAACAAGAGAACACTTTCAACCCAAATATCAACAAATCAGTATGGTTATCAATTTTCAGCAAAAAAAGTTTCCGAACTTTTTTTCAGTTTGTGTCCCTAATCCCCCCCATTTTACGGTACTCTTTTCTTCTTGACACAAGATTAATCTTCATACAAATATTCGTATTTTCCCAGTGTTTTGATCGCACCATCTCTATTTCTTACCATATTTTGATTTCACACTAACTCGTTGATGTATTACCATTGATATATTATTGATCGCACCTCATCACACCTTGGTGACGACTTCTCCACTACAGATTCAACGCGCGGCCCATTTGATACCTCGATTGTAGATTTCTCAATTACAGATTCGCCATGTGGCCTGTTCCATAGCTTCCTCAATTACAGATTCGCCATGTGGCCTGTTCCATAGCTTCCTCAATTACAGATTCGCCATGTGGCCTGTTCCATAGCTTCCTCAATTACAGATTCGCCATGTGGCCTGTTCCATAGCTTCCTCAATTACAGATTCGCCATGTGGCCTGTTCCATAGCTTCCTCAATTACAGATTCGCCATGTGGCCTGTTCCATAGCTTCCTCAATTACAGATTCGCCATGTTCCCTTTTCCATAGCTTCCTCAATTACAGATTCGCCATGTGGCCTGTTCCATAGCTTCCTCAATTACAGATTCGCCATGTTCCCTTTTCCATAGCTTCCTCAATTACAGATTCGCCATGTGGCCTGTTCCATAGCTTCCTCAATTACAGATTCGCCATGTGGCCTGTTCCATAGCTTCCTCAATTACAGATTCACCGTGCGACTCACCCGAAAGACTGATCATGGCACCGGTGGAGTTCGGGGAGGGGTGGGGGGGGGGGGGGGGGAATGACCCCACCTTAATTTTTTTCAGTAGTTTACAATTAAGATAAAAACATCCCGTCCGTATTTAAGGTGAGTAACAATAATTAACGTAAACTGTATATGTGATTTCAAGTACACTGTAACTACACTAACAAACGGTAATTTTGGAAGTCAGACCTACCTACCCATTATTAATATTAAGCCCTCCCTCCCCACCACCCCCCAAATAGAGAAGCCAAACTAAGCCTATGGATCATTGCGAGACCGAAAGACCGCATTGCTCCTGGCTTACTTCCTCTTTGCCTTCCCAGTCCACAAATTATTCGTACAGTTCGTCCAAGACACAAACACACGCCTGAGACGTCAAGAAATGAGACAAGTTTGAGACGAGATCCTCCCTGTCACCCCTCCACTCCACACCACCAACTCTCCTATCCTGACAAGAAATCTCAGCCCTACATTTTGGTGAGTACCACTGCAACTGTCATTTAATTGTCCATTTGTGTTCATTATTGATTTGTTGAATATTTGTCTCTATAATGTAGTTAAGTGAGGTTAAAGCTATGTTAAATTATACAAAATGTGCCCTGGGAACACATCCCTGCCATTAAAACATTACGTGAATGGAAATATCTTGTGTGCTTAATGTCATTTTGCTTAATGCTGCACCAAGAACGCATCCACGACATTGTGGAAACTTTCTGTTGTGCGTTTTAAATGAACAATTATACAATTTATTTCAGAAAATATCACACTTTGCAAAAAAAAATTCATTTATGCAATTTCATGTCTTAAACCATGCCATCATCCATGTCCATGTCTCCCCCCAAGCCCTCTCCCTCCCACACATCTCCCTGCTCTCAAATGTTGTGTTTGTGTGCTTCCCCTTCTCTCCCCATCTTGTCTTCCGCTCCCTCTTTTTATATATTTTGTTTGTCTGGTTGATTTGTTTGTGAAGTAAATGTTAGCTCTTTCACGAGCCTCGATTCAGTATTCAAAAAAAAAAAATAATAATAGATAGGTCAATTCTGAGTAAGCGTTGAGGCTTAGACTTTCGGGGAAAAAGTATTGACTTGTATGCTGCAAAATACAGTATCGGTCTAGGTGTATTCCCTTTTGGGATTATTTCCAATGGCCTGTTGACATTCTATTATGAAATGATGTTGAAATTAAAAAATTTGACAATTTTGACAAAATTTGATCAAGTTGATTGACATTCAGGGTTAGTGTTGCCTGTAATAATCTACCAATTCTTGACGATTTTGCTCATAGTTAATTTGGGGATGTCGAGAGTTGTTGACATCGTCCTAAAATAAATGCCCACCCTCATGACAGCGATCATCATTCATTTTTGGAAATAAAAAAGCAAAACACACACTCTCCTCTGGAACATGATAAATGGTGGGTTCACAGTTTGAAAATGTGTCCAAAATGTACACCCATTACCATGGATTTGCTTGGCTTCACCTGCTGCACCTTTCTCTATTTAATTTAACATTTAATTATCAAGACCCTCAGAAAATTTTGCTGAGTGTATAAAGCAATACAAGAAGGATAATTGGAAAATTAACTGTGTGAGATTACCCCAAGCTTAACAAGACAAGGCCTACAGAACTGTGTAACACAAACGTGAAAGCAGCAAAATCATACCTTCAGGACTGCAACTGTGATAATCAGTACCAAGACGTCCACCTGCCAGTACGTGCTGCGCAAAGCTGTTCACCTTGTGGTTACTGGAGAGAGATTTTGGAGGAAAAAGACTGGTGAGCTTCTGAATGCTACTTTTAAAGAGGGGAAGTATTTGTCCCTGGGAGCTCTGAGAACTGAAGATTTGGGTGGTTGGAACAATATTCCCTTGAGGAGTTGGTCTCAGGAAAGATGATGACTTGTTGTCGGTGGATGCAATTTTCCATTCCAGGTTGTCCAATGAGGATTGCCGATTCCCAAAAGTCGAAGGAGAGGTGATTTGTTGCCATTCATCTGGTTCCTGTGTCTCAGGAATGACACACAGTGTGGGCTGGGTCACTGCTACCGAATCAGAAGGTGATGGAGTTCGTTTCATAGACAGCGTGGGAAATTGACGACTGATGGAGGTCCCAGGTTGAATAAAACATGGAAGAACAGTACAAGAATGGCAGGAGGGAAGTGCTCCAAATTGGCTATGATGGATGGAGGGAGCAGTTGACGCATTGGTTTGCGAAGTGGATGATCGGGAGTATATTGGGGTCGGGGGTCCAGGCGGTCTTTGGAATGGTTGAGTTGATGTCAGGTTTGTCAGATGGGTATGCTGGTCCTGTCACAATGTGGAGGGAGGAGAGGTGAATATAAGTTAGGAGAGAGGCAAATGGGTAAGGATGAAGGAATGGGAGGAGATATAATGAAAACATAGCTTCTGATATTTGACCATAAAATAATACAGTACACAAAAGTACAAAACCACTCAAAAAGCACGAGTTTGACACACCTTACCTTTCACTGTGTTTCAAGTATTCCTCTTGACCACCTGCATAGATAAGCTCATCCCTTCTCTATAAATTAAATCTGTACAAGTTTCATCAGCATGAAATCCTTGGTGCCACAAAAAGAAGTTCATATGATATTGTAGGTTGATCAAAAACTTTGTGCTTGCACATGATAACTGCTAATGTACTGTTGTTCACTTCTCTGCCTCTAGCATCACTATAATTACCAATGAATATCCTCCATGAGTCAAGTTCTATTTTTTAAAAATCTTACCAAAGTAACTGGATAGCAGAGTGTAAGTACAGCTGAGCTAAAAGGACAAAGTCCAAGTTTGAGCTGGAAAATCTGCCAGTCCTATTCTTGAACATGTTTAGTGCCCATTCCTTAGTGACATTGAAGTGAGAGTTGGAAACTACAAAGCAAAGTTCATGAAAACTTTTGTCCCACCTTGTATACTATAATAATATATAATAACATAGCATACTATAATAATGCAAGGGAATTTGTAGTGTTGGTATAATGAATTATGTTTTCAACATGTTAGTTACTCCCGCCAGGGAGTAATGCATTCGATCGTGTCCGTGTGTGCGTGTGTGTGTGTGTGTGCGTGTGTTTGTGAACAAGATATCTGGAAAAGTTCTGAACGGATTTGGATGAAAGTTGGTGGGATGATTGCCCTTGGGATAAGGAAGAATTGATTAGTTTTTGGTGAAGCTCAGGATATTATTCTGGATCCAGGATTTTTTTGAAAGATTGTTTACCATTGGAAGATAGGGCTCATTTTTTTTTTTACATTATCTTCTATATATTCTATATTTAACATTGTGATATGAAAATATTTTTCATATTTGTTGTAAATGTAGTTTAAACTCGTGGTTATGCGTTAGAGCGGTGTATTTTGTTAGCAGCGTCGTCTTCAAGGTTATTTTATTTTTTTTCTAATAAAGACATTCTGTCATTTTAAAAACACCAAATTGTGTATTCGGTTTCCCCGTTTCATAAAATGTATCGTTTGATACGTATAATGCTTTAAAACTGTTTTTTTTTTGTTGTTTTTTTTTACCTCAGAAGAGATATCAACATTTACCTCAGCGAATGTCAATCGCGGTGTCAGTATTTGATGAACTTATAAAGACTTAGGTGAGTTATAAGTGTGACCAGCATGTGCACGGGATTCTTCCCAGAAGAATGAGTGGTCGCATTAGCTTGCACCACTTAAAATGAGCGAGTTTTGTTTTGACGTTTGGGCCACTTTTACATGTTGTATCCCTAAGGAATGAAACGAACGTTTTCCTGGCTTACAATTTTATTTGAAGTCACACATGCCTCAAAATACACTCACTTATATAGAATGGAACGCTGAATCCGAAAATGTAAGTGGAATTGCCTTGTTTATTTTAACATTGTCTTCTATGTATTCTAAATATATATCTGTGCAGTGTCTGTCTTGTGTTGTCTTGTCTTGTCTTGTGTTGTCACTGAACTACTCCCTCAAACTTTTGTGAAATCGTACTATTCCAACTTGACCCACGGCGGGAGTATGCGCTCTACTGAGTGGCGTTCTAGTTTGGAATGCATATTTCTCAGTTAATATGACCTCATAGATAACCAGCTGCTAACCTAAAGCTTACATCATCATCATCTTGGTATGAAGGAGTCAATAACAACACAGGGTGTCCCTTAAATAGGTACCCCTTTTTATTTATCATATACAATAAGCATACGCAACATTCTAGTTGAAACTTGCATGGAAGGTTTGAAGTTTTGTTTAGTACTCAACATGTCCACCTTTCTCTTTCAATTAATGTTAGTTTACTTTTTTCATGACCAAGCTGTTCATGAATTTCTTGACTCAATTTGTTCCCCAACAAATGAATCGGCCAAGGTGGACCTATTGCTTGGTCCCAAGATACCTGGACTTGACCCTCTGTTTTTTTTGTTTTTTTTAGGGAGTTCATAAACGACAGTTGATGCCACATGCCCACAGTCCTCGGATGAGCCATGAGATTGCATCACTAATCCTGTTCCGGTCATATCCCGTACCAAATTATTTTGCGAATTATATGGACAATTCCATTCAATGTCTCCAGATGTGTGTTGAAAGACAAAGTACACATATTGAGCACGAAACAAAACTTCAAACATTAATCTAACTATAACTGGAAAATTGTGGAAGCTTGGTGTATTCAATAAATAAAGTTGTGGATGTTTGTTGTATTCAATAAATAACTAGAAAGACACTCAGTAGAGAGTATACCTCCGCCAGGTGAACAGTTTACGTTTTGTATCCCAGAGTAGACCAGAAAATCACAATACAGAATCACATTTAATCAAAATAATCCGTCCACAACTTTTTGAGATATCCTGCTACGTATCGTTTTTGGTCCTATCTCCCAATGGTGAAGAATCACTTTAAAAATTCTAGTAGCTGGATCCGAATCCTCACCAAAATAGAATAATGTCGTCCTTGTCACATACACTACCTCTCTGCCAAATTTCATCCGAATCCATCCACAACTTTTTGAGACATCACAAACAAACAGACAAACAGGCAGACAGGTGTGAAAACCTAACCTCCATCCACCTTTGGTGGCGGAAGTAACAAGATAGTTCATAGAACACGATACCCCACACATTGCTCAAGTGTATACTTCAGTTTTACTAAAATGATGATTTTAAACATTGTTAACAAGTTCAGAAGTTTAGCTATACTGAAGCAGTCTGATACATCACCCTTATACTGTAATAAGACGATGTTGAGTTACAGTTTAGGAGATGGAGGCTTTATTGATACCCACCTACATGCCACGCCCTCTCATGCTATATATCAATATATTGCATGTTTCTTGGAAGTGTAATGAAGGCGATTTGTGTTCTACAGTGTTCAAGAATATAATTCAATTTCAATAAAGGTTTTCAAAGAGGTTTAAAGGCATATTAATTAATTAATTCCGGCTTTTACCCTCCGCTCCAGCGGGGGAAAATGGTCTTAAAACGATCATTCATTCATTCATTTTACCCAGTGTTTATTACATCACCCTATCTAACATGTTCCACATGAGTTGAGGGGGTGGGGGAGTGTACCATAGGCTATGTGGCCACTGCCACACGTGGGGATGTGATGAGTGGAGGGAGGGGGGAGGGGCTGAGAGGGTGGGGAGATTGAGGGGGAATTATCTATGTAAATGTGTACCGTGTAGCGCCACCTGGTGGTGTTGGCGGAGAATGTTACAATTCCCTTTTTTTTTTTACCTGTGCAACACAGGTTAAAGCACTCTTCACACGAGTAAATTAATTTTGCCAAACAGGATGACTAATTAGTCCATCAGCAAAGCGACAGGTAGGCTATGCTAGTAAACTGATAAGGCAGACAGACAGACGGACAGACATGAACTGATTGCTTGACCCCACTTTTCGCTTCAAATGCACAGGGTAAAATGGATGCTGTATCTATTCAAGGGACACCCTGTATGTGTAGATCAAATGGAACAAAGCCAATGGTCTTAGTAATTTGCGTAACGTAATACTTGATTATGTAACATAATGCAAGCTTGATTACCGTATTTTCTGGTGTATTAACCGCACTTTATCGGCAAAAAAGTTAAAAGTTAGGGGTGCGGTTAATACACAGATATATAATTTTTTTTGGTATTCTAAGTCGAGGCTCCTGATAAAGATTTAATGATTTGCAGGTGAAATCAACCGATAATGATCGGATGACTGTAAAGGAATTCTGGAAGGCCTTTACAATAAGGGATGTTCGATGTAATGTTGAGGCGTGTTGGAGGGAAGTCGTCTGTTCCTGTATGAATGGTGTATGGGGGAAACTTTGCCCTCAATTTGTTCATGGCTTTAAGGGTTTCAACAAGAATTATGACGAATTATGACCTTACTATTATTCGACAGACGATTCGATTTTTTGGGGTCCCTCATCGTCAATAACACTCAATCCAAACAAAACCAATGGAAATCTGACACAACAAACCCAGACAGTGTATTATCAGCAGAGGCCTACAGGCCTAATGTGTTAGGCCCACCAGAAAAGCAAGATGGCGGCCATATAATTTTGTCTCGTGCTATGGTGGGTGGAGTCAAGCAAAGGATGTGGGTGTGGTTCGGCAGCTGTCCGACCATTGAGTGTACATTTCAAAAGTCGACCCCAACAAGAATCCCAACAACAGCAACGTGAAGCTCTTGTAAACCTGCGACATGTTACAGGTAAAAATTAACACGAATGTTGAAATGACTACTGATGATAGGGATTCATAACCACCCCCCCTGACCCCCCCAAAATAATCCATTTAAAATACCACAAAACTGCCTCACTCTGTCTCCATTGTCTCCTGATATGTGGTACATAATCTGTTGGTTGACATTAATTTCCCCCAAACACGTTTGTGATTAGATGAGAGAGACCACTGGTTTTTGCATCTTGAGATGCATAGGGCTGCCGAAGCAGTTTCCGAGGCTATTGGGCAAAATCCTGAACGGGTCGCCACTCCAAAGCGGGATACTCGAATGGCTCATTCTTCCCAGTAAGCTGGTACTCATTTTGCCGACCTCGGAATGATGACAAGCTGAGTCAACCAACCCACCTGGTGTTAATTCAACGGAGTTGACAGGGGCGTGAATTCAGGACGTTGAGATCTCAAGCCAGCTCCCTTAACCTTTAAGCCAATGCCAGACTGACATTAGATGAAGGGAGGTTAACAATTTTCTCCACGATAATCTATCTTTTGCCTGTACATGAGTGGTTTATTGAACACCGATGTAAATGATAAGTTATTATGGTGACAAAAGATGGCTTATCTACAGATCTCAAGTGGTATTCCGCATCACCTTCATCTGGAATCTCAGTGGATAATTTTAGTCTCCGATATGAATCATTGCATCATGTCTTTCTGCCATTGATCATACTATCTGAAGTGCCTGTCTAAGACGGGCAGTAAAAACACTTAAGTACTGTTCTTCTCAAACAGCTCATGTAACCATGTTCTGTGATAGTTGCATTATTTAATTAGTTTCAAAATAAATTATTTTGTGTGCAAATATATCTTTACAATTGAATTATATCTTAGTTAATTTATGAAAAATAGGATGAATTATATCTTGGTTAATGTTTGAAAAATGCAATCCCTGGAGTTTCAGATACTGTACATGCAGACATACATACATACATACATACATACATACATACATACATACATTCCTTGGTGTCCTTGTGTTTTATACTTCTCCCACCCCCTTCCCCCTTCCCACGCCTCCTCCCCCCAAGCCCTCTCCCTCCCACGCATCTCCCGATGTCGCTGCTCTCAAATGTTGTGTTTGTGTGCTTCCCCTTCTCTCCCCATCTTGTCTACCGCTCCCTCTTTTTATATATTTTGTTTGTCTGTTTGATTTTTTTTTTTGTGATAAATGTAAGCTCTTTCACGAGCCTCGATTCTGTATACAAAAAATAATAATAATAAATAAATAAAAATACATCATAGCTCCATTAGAGTATGATAATGATTGCCTGTCCTCACCTGATTGCGAGTAAGCATCAGACATCAAAATGGCTTTAACTCATGAAGGAGCTTGTACAAAAAAAACTTTAAAAACTCATTAAGGACAAACACATTACGATTAAACACACAATTTTAGCACAAAACCAGAGTATAAAAGCAGTGCCACTCAAGTCTGAGAACAGCACTAACATTGATAGTTTATCCTGGCCATCTCTGAAACACGTCACTGAAATGAAAGGCAAGTGCAGTGACGTAAACTTTCCTTAGGTGTGTCGATGTGAAGACAATACAAAAATAACTTTCTACCCAAGCAGACCTGATGCAGAAGTGAAACAAGCTCTGGGTTGGAGTACAATGGCTCAGAAGTGCTGCGGACATGAAAACCACAGAGCTGCGAAAGATGCACCCGAAGATCCCCCATAAAGGCTTGGAGTACCTCGACTCTGTCTGTCCGTGGTAAAAGCTGCACTGGTTGGCTCCGCACACAGCACATCGGATAACTGCAACCAAATGTTTGAGAGTTCAGTATTATAACTCACTGTAGAGACACTCACACAGCTAATGATGACAACATGCATGATAAATAGAAACCAAACTTAAATTTTGGCATCTGGACAATTGCTAGATCTGATCCTTAGCATTTTTTTTTCCACTTTGCATCTTTATCTGAAAAAGGTTGATGCAACATTAAGCCGCAAATGCATACGACATAAAAGTATGCATTTCACAGCCAATCATTGACCAACAATTCAGCAAGACATTGCAAGACATGTTTGAGGGGGCATTAGACTATCTTACCCATTTACTAACATTCACTTGTAGATTGATGTAAACATCGCATGTATAGTTTTTGAAAGAGCAGGCCTTTGGATATGACAGGTACTTTGGCTGAAGTCCAAATTTGTGTCGTTATCTTCGAGGATTGGACGCATTGCCACATGCTCAGAAAACTTTAGCTCAATTAAATGAAAACAGGGAACACACAGCTAAAGTCATGGCTTGATTGAGAAATGTGTATGCAGTGCCTGGAAGCAAATTGATCTAGAGAGCAAATTAAGCACCACAAATATGTTTGAAGAGGTGGTTACATGATGCTCTGCAGGCAATCAAATTGTGCAGTGCATACACAGGCCCACACTTGAAAAGTATTCCATGCATTGTTGGAATGTAAACCTGAATGAGGGCAGAACAAGCTATTAATCTCTCTTTTTAATGGAATGATAAATCACAATGCTTGTTAAATACCGATTATGCACATGAAACGTGTGCATCATACTAAAATTTGGCATATGTACAGTCACATGAAAAAGTAAGTACACCCCATGGAAAGTTTTGACTTTTTCAACATATTTCAACATACAGCTATTTGATCTTCATTTCAACAATATTGATAGATAAAGGTGATATAATATAACAAATATGATGAAACATTTACATTTTGTAGTCCATTGTATAATTTAAATAAACATAAATGCAAATTTCGCATGTGGAAAAAGTAAGTACACCCTTGGCTCTAATAGGTGGGATTGCCCCCTTTGGCAGAAACAACCTCAAGTAGGCGTTTCTTATAACTGTCTACCAGTCTCTGACATTGACTGGGAGAAATTTTTGCCCACTCCTCCAGGCAGAATTCTTTCAGCTGTGCGATGTTTGAGGGGTTTCTTGCATGCACAGCTCGTTTCAAATCCCCCCACAAAATCTCGATGGAATTTAGATCCGGGCTTTGACTTGGCCATTCCAGAACCCTCCATTGCTTTCTTTTCAGCCATTCCTTGATGGATTTACTGGAATTTTTAGGGTCATTGTCATGTTGCAAGGTCCACCTTCGGTTGAGCTTCAACTTTCCGACAGATGGCCTCACACTATCCTCAAGCACCCTCTGGTACAATGAAGAATTCATAGTGGATTCTATGATGGTGAGCTGCCCAGGCCCTGATGCAGCAAAGCTGCCCCAAACCATAATATTTCCACCACCATGCTTTACAGTTGGTATCAGGTTCTTATGGTCAAATGCTTTGGTTTTCGTGTCTTTGGTTTTCGCCAAACATGTCTTCTGGTACTGTGGCCAAATAGCTCTACCTTTGACTCATCTGTCCATAGCACATTGTTCCAGAAGTGCTGGTCTTTGCCGAGGTGTTCATTGGCAAACTTTAGTCTTGCCCTGATGTTCTTTCTGGACAGCAAAGATTTCCTCCTCGCACACCTCCCATGTAGATCAAATTTGTGCATCCTCTTTCTAATGGTAGACCCATGCAATTTGACATCAACAGTGGCAAGAGCTACCTGTAGGTCCCGTGATGACATTCTGGGGTTCTTAGAGACTTCTTTCAGCATCTTGTGGTCTGCTCTCGGGCTGAACATGCTGGGGCGGCCTGGCCTGAACAAGTTGGCAGTTGTTTGGAATCTTCTCCACTTGTAGATGATCTTCCGGACAGTCGAATGATTGATTTCAAATTGTTTGGAGATCTTTTTAAATCCCTTCCCAGACTCATAGGCATCGATAACCTTCTTTCTGAAGGCCTCAGAGAGCTCTTTTGATCTCGGCATGGTGACGCCACACTTCAACAACAAAGAGCAAACCAAACTAAATGTCTGAGATTTAAATAAGACAGGTTCCTCCAAGATCCTCTCTGACGGTGTTCTAATCATTTGCACCTGAGCTGTTGCACCTCATTCTAATTTTATGTATTTGAAGTAGTGATAAATGTAGGGTTGTACTTACTTTTTCCACATGCGAAATTTGCATTTATGTTTATTTAAATTAAACAATGGACTACAAAATGTAAATGTTTCATGATATTTGTTGTATTATAATCACCTTTATCTATCAATATTGTTGAAATGAAGATCAAATAGCTGTATGTTGAAATATGTTGAAAAAGTCAAAACTTTACATGGGGTGTACTTACGTTTTCACGTGACTGTATATCTGGTCGTAATGCTTTGTTTTCTGTTCACGCTCGATGGGATCATTAGGTCGCACGTAAGCGTTATTTCCTTGTTTTCAGTGATTCCTTTTGGTTCATGTTTCCATGAGTTGTCTGGAACTGGAATATTTAATTTTGTGCAGATGTGCCAGCGGATTACTCCACATATATACACTACTCACAATAAGTTAGGGACATTGGCAGGTTCTTCGGTGTGGCTGATTTTGTGTATTAATTATGTTGAAAAAAGTTGTTCGTCCTAATTCTATGGTTATTAATGAGTGTGAAAAAACACAGCATTCTTGATTTCAATACCATAATCCTAACCCCTATAAAAAAAAATAAACTCACTCCCACAATATCCCTAACTTATTGTGAGTAGTGTACCTGGTGTTGGCCTTATGGTTAGGGCAGCAGGCTTGGGATCCTAAGGTCCTGAGTTAGAATTCCGTTGAATTAACACCAGGTGGGGTTGACTCAGCCTGTCATCCTTCTGAGGTCGGCAAAATGAGTACCAGATAACTGGTTATATAGAGGCATTGCATCAGCGGCAGACGCGGCCACATAAATGATGCAACCAGCAGCTGGGTGGCTGCACACAAACCACCCACCCACTTTGTTGTGCCTTTGTATAAACAGTACAGCTTTTCTGACAAGCTTTTTTTAGCCGCGTCACAGACGCTGCTCATAGAGTGCCCTCTGCTGTTGTTGTTGTTGTTCTTCTTGTTCTTGTTCTTCTTCTTGTTCTTGCAGAGAAGACAAAACCTCAAAGCTCCACCCATTTTGGGAACCATAGCTCCACCCATTCTGGGAGAGCCTTCATATAAACAAATATCCACCATTTTATTAACTCGCATAGCTTTGAGGCCTGTTTTGTAGGCCCGTGGTGTCTTCCTCTCTCACACAGTTTTATTTCAAATCAAATTCGATATATCATTTCATTTTTCACAGTCGCTAACATAGTTTTAGTCTCGGTTGAAAAAAAACGGGAAGAAAATCCGATGAAAGTTGCCCTTTATAGAACGAAATGAATTCTCAAAGGCTTGTAACTTCAAGTCCATTGAGATATATATTTTTTAAATCAGGGCATGGTCAGTCATACAACGCCCGAAATAAGAGACGGGAAAATGCCGAGATATATATATTTTGTTTAAATCACGGCATGGTCAGTCATACACCGCCCAAAATAACAGACGGGAAAATGCCGAGATATATTAAAAATTCGTCCATTTGATGACAATCGTCATGATGAAATATTTAATTTATACGTCGTCACAATAATGTGGAGAGAGGAGCATAGCTTCGTTCACGTGTCGCCACACACGGGAAATTGCCGAGATTTTTTTTTTTTTAAATCGCGGCATGGTCAGTCATACACCGCCTGAAATAACAGATGGGAAAATGCCGAGATATATTAAAAATTCGTCGCCACACACGGGAAATTGCCGAGATATATTTTCACTTTGCACAAAAATAACATCAAGTAATCGAATCAATAGGAATGTCCTGTGCCTATAACATTGACGTTATAGTCACAGCTGCATCTAGGCATTGTGTAACATCGACGCGGCTTTTGTTTTAATTAAAACTTTTTGTACTTGTTTTACATCCTAATTGGAGGCGAGTCGTACTTTGTTTCTACCTTGCAAAACCTACACCTGTCCGATTGATTCAGTCCTTCCATCTTCTTAAAGCCATTGGTATAGTGTGCTTGGGCATTTATGATTTGTTCTCCATCCCAGTTGAACTGACCTCTTAGCCATTCCAATGAGCCTTCTTCGTCCATGCCCAATCTGTGCATCTCTTCTTTTTTTTTAATACAGTCGTGGCCAAATACAGACTTGGCATTTAATATGGAATATTTTTTTTGTGGGGGTGAACTTACTTTTCAAGATGACTTAGAACCAAAAATTCATTGGAATTATGTTGAAATTATTCTAGATTTTGTTAATGTGACCTTTAAAAGAAACAAAAACCACATTTGACATTTCGAAGCAAATAAATTGATCCTGGAAAGTGATGTAAACTGATATAGAACTCAATTCATGGACAGTACTGTGTTAAACTTCTGTACGTTTTCCAGAAGTATCTCTTTATTTTGCACATTAGCCAAAAAAAAATTCAACAAAAACAAAAGCTAAATTATGACTGGGATTACGGACAGTAAAATTACAGTTCAGTACTTCGTGTAACCCCCACGAGCATTCAGGAGAGCACGTACACGTCGAGGCATGCTGTTCACGAGATTTGCCAAGGTTTGGACAGGAATCGCTTGCCTTGCAGTGACAATAGTCTGCTGCAATTCACGCACAGAGGTAGGCTGCTGGTCCAAGTTGTCGATTTGATGCGTTAATTCTGCCCACGAGTTCTCTATCGGATTCATATCCGGGGACATGGCAGGCCACTCCATATGCTTTACACCACGGTCAGCAAGAAAGTGTTGGATCATGCGAGCACGATGAGGCCGTGCATTGTCATCTTGGAAGACAAAGTTTCCTCGAAAGGCTGCACGAGCAAATGGAAGCAATGTTTCTTCCAGAATGACCCTGTACTTGAACTGGTTCAGGTTTCCATTCAGAACAACCAGGTCAGTTTTGCCCCCTGCATGAAAAGCAGCCCAAACGGTCACCCCACCACCTCCAGCTTGGACTCTTGGCACTATACAATCTTCGTTGTGGGCTTCATGCACTTGTCTGCGCACTCGGACGCGGCCATCTTGACAATAGACCAGAAATCTAGACTCGTCACTGAAGGTCACGTGATTCCAGTGTCCTGGCTGCCATTGACGGTGCTCTCTGGCCCACTGCAATTGGCGCTGGCTGTGTTGTCTGGTCAGGCGTGGCTTTCTCAGGGGACGCCTGGCACGATAGCCTGCTTGAACCAGTCGTTGGTTGACTAGCCTTCTGGATACAGGCACGTTTGTCAGTTGCTGCCACTCAGCCCAAAGCCGATTAGCTGACTTGGTACGGCCATTGCAGACTAACCGGTGCAGCTGGCGATAATCTCTCCTTGTGGTTCTGCGTGGACGGCCTTGCCTCGGTATTGGAGTAGGGACACCCCTCTGAGCATTTCGTTTCAGGATCTTTGACACCTGACCTTGAGTGATGCCATACTGCCGAGCAATAGCACGCTGTTTCATGCCGTAATTTCGTAAAGCCACCACGCCATGACAAACAGCATTGTCAAGTTGACGGACCATCTCCAGAGGAAGCGGCAATAACTTTTGTAGACGTGCAGCAGTTGTTTTCCACGAATACAGAATGCAACAACCCTTACATACCCGATTGTGAAGCCAATCGTCAAATGTACCTGTCCTTACATTTTGTCACGCCACCTGTGATATCATCCTGTTATTGACTTATTGCTGCGAAAGACAATCAGTGACATGGTTCTTTCAACAAAGACATCACCGAAGGGTAAAATAAACTCAACAGATTGATATACTGAGTTCAGAAAGTAAACCCAAGTCAAGGAAAAAAAAATATTCCATATTAAATGCCAAGTCTGTATATTGGCACCATTGCACTTTTTTCAAATAATTCACCATTTCTTCCAGAACATTGTTGAAATTAAAAAAGCTTTTGGTATCCACATAATATGCATTTCTTTAGTTTGCAGTGGAGCCAAACAAAAAAGCTGAAAAAATTACTACATCTTAGCTTATTCCACACAGAAATCCTAAAATGGCCCGGCCAATATTATTGGTACCTTTTAGAAGTTGTTAGAAGCCTGCAATATAAAAATCAATCATTCAACCAGTTTGACACAAAACAGCAGAATGACTCCTTTTCTCTATTCACTGTGTGTGCCGAAATGAGCATGGAGAAAAGAAAGAAAATCAAAGAATTGTCTGAGGAGGTCAGACACAAGATTGTAGCCAAGCATGGACAATATCAAGGCTCCAAGTCCATCTCCAGAGACCTTGATGTTCCTGTGTCCACCGTACACAATGTTATCAGGAAGTTTAAGGCACATGGCACTGTAGCCAACCTCCCTGGACGTGGCTGCAAGAGAAAACTTGATCGTAGATGGCAGCGAAGGATTGTTTGAATGGTGGAGAAAGCACTTCGATCAACTGCCAAACAGATTCAAGCTGACCTTCAGATACAAGGTACTGTGGCGGACACGAAAGCCCACTGGCGTGGTGACATCATTCCGCGCACCAAGTGGGCGGCGGCCACGCCAGAGGGGTAGGCGTGGCCTGAGGATATACACGGGGCGCGCAGCCCGGAGCGGGCTAGTGTTACAGTGAGCTCCTGAAATAAAGACGTTTATAAGTTACCGCTTGTCCGCTTCCTCCTTGCTCGCAAGCAGCGCGCGTAACGCCGCGCTTTACTGGTGACCCTCGACGTTGGATCTGCCGGAGCGATCCTTCCACACACGACGCCATTGCCATGGCCAACTTCATCAAACTTCCCGAATTTTGGGAGGCCCAGGCCGAAGTCTGGTTCGTCCAAGCCAAAGCCCAATTTCAGCTTCGGCGCCTCACCGGCGATGACACGCGCTACTGCCACGTCGTCGCTTCCCTCGGGCCCGGCACGGCCGCTCGAGTTGTGTCCGTCCTTCGCCACCCACCGGACGGCCACAAGTACGAGGCACTCAAGCGGCTACTCCTAGCCACGTTCGGCCTCACGGACGACGCACGGGCCGCCCGCCTCCTGGATCTCCCCGAGCTCAGCGACACGCGCCCGTCGGTCCGAATGGACCATATGCTGTCACTGTTGGGCGACGAAGCCCCCGGTTGTCTATTCCGGGCGCTTTTCCGTCGCCAACTTCCACCGCAGGTTCGCCTCGCATTGGCCGGGACCGTGCTAACGGAACCCCGAGCATTGGCAGCCGAGGCGGACAGGTACTTTGCGGCCGTCACGGACCTCGAGGCTGATGCTGCTGCTGATGCTGCTGATGATGCTGATCCACAGCATCAGCTTACACAGCATACGCAGCATGCTGATACGCACCTCGTGACCGCCGCCACGCCCCGCCCACCGCCGCGGCGAAAACCGCCACCGCGGGGAAACCCGCCAACTCCACCGGCCTGGCGGAGCCAGCCGCGCTCCTCCAGCTCCACCACCGGGTGCTGGTTCCACGCCAAGTTCGGCCACGAGGCTCGGCAGTTTCATCCGCCATGCTCCTTCAACAGGTCGGGAAACGCCCGGGCCGGCGCTCAATAGTGGCGATGAGCGCCGGCCGTTCGAGCAGCCTGCTGTTCATAACGGACACCTTATCCGGGCGCCGTTACCTGTGCGACACGGGAGCGCAGGTGAGTGTCGTTCCCGCCGGTACGTCAGACAAGCACGCCGCGGGCGGGGGCCCTGCGCTGCTTGCCGCGAACGGGACGCCCATCCGTACGTACGGAAAACGCTGCCTCTCTCTGCGGTTCGGAGGGCAGGTTTTCCGATGGACGTTCGTCACCGCCGACGTGCCCATGGCACTGCTTGGCGCGGACTTCCTGTGCGCTAATGGGGTCCTGGTCGACGTAAAGCGCAGACGTCTTGTCCAGGCCGAGACGTTCAGCTCGCTCGCTTGTGCGCTGCCCAGCTCGTCGAGCAGCTCAACGAGAAGCTCGCCGAGCGGCTTGCCAAGCGGCTTGCCGAACGGTTCGGTTCCGGCCACGTTGATCTGTATGCTTCCGGCAGCGGACGCATTCACCCGCCTCCTCGCCGGCTTCCCGGCCCTCACGCGGCCCACCTTCTCGGCGGGGGCCGTCAAGCACGGGGTGGCCCATCACATCCCCACCGTCGGGCCACCGGTCTACGCCCGGGCACGCCGCCTCGAGCCGACGAAGCTGGCGGTGGCAAAAGCGGCGTTCGCTACCCTGGAGCGACTCGGCATCGTTCGGCGCTCAGAGAGTGCTTGGGCGTCGCCGCTGCACATCGTGCCGAAGCCCGGCGGGGGATGGCGACCGTGCGGGGACTATCGCCGTCTCAATGACGCCACCACTCCCGACTGCTACCCCGTCCCCCACATTCAGGACTTTTCCGCCCTTTTGGCGGGCATGTCCTTCTTCTCAAAGGTGGACCTCATACGCGGCTACCATCAGGTCCCCGTCAGGCCGGAGGACGTCCCGAAGACGGCGGTCATCACGCCATTCGGACTCTTCGAGTTCCTGCGGATGCCCTTCGGTCTGAAGAATGCGGCTCAGGCGTTCCAGCGACTGATGGACAGCATCCTGCGCGACTTGGATTTTGTCTACGTCTACCTGGACGATATCCTCGTCGCCAGCCCGTCCCGCGAAGAGCACCTATGCCACCTCCGCACACTCTTCGAACGCCTGGGCCAGCATGGCCTGATTGTGAACCCCGCAAAGTGCTGGTTTGGCGTCGCCGTAATCGATTTTCTGGGGCACCGTGTCACCAGGCACGGAGCCGTCCCCCTGCCGGCCAAGGTGGAGGCGGTGGAGGCGGTGAAGGGGTTTCCGCGCCCCCGCACGATCAGAGGGCTGCAGGAGTTCCTGGGCATGGTGAACTTTTACCATCGGTTCCTGCCCCGTATCGCCCAGCTCCTGCGCCCCCTGCACGAAGCTCTCCGAGGTAAGCCGGGCAAAGGCGACGTTACCTGGACCGAGCAGATGGACGCGGCGTTCACGGGCGCGAAGCTCGCCTTGGCTAACGCCACCATGCTCGCGCACCCGGCACCCGATGCACCGATCGCCCTCACCACCGATGCCTCGGACTACGCGGTGGGCGCGGTGCACGAGCAATGGGTGCGTGGAGCTTGGCAACCGCTGGCGTTCTTTAGCCGGCAGCTTCGCCCGCCCGAACGCCGTTACAGTACCTTCGACCGCGAGTTGCTCAGGCTTCACTTGGCGGTCAGACACTTCCGCCATCTGCTCGAGGGCCGTGCGTTCACGGCCTTCGTCGACGACAAGCCGCTGATCTTCGCGATGGGCAAGGTCACTGAGCCGTGGTCGGCCCGGCAGCAGCGTCACCTCTCGGCCGTGTCCGAGTACACGACGGACATCCGGCACGTCGCGGGGAAGGACAACCCGGTGGCGGATTGCCTTTCCCGGGCCGTCGCCCACGCAGTCCACCTCGGCATCGACTATGCCCGGATGGCAGCGGACCAGGCCGCTGACCCCGACGTCCAGGCCTTGCGGACCGCCGTCACGGGCCTCCGCGTCACCGAGGTGCCGTTCGACGGCGCGGGCGCGGCCCTCTTGTGCGACGTCTCCCTCGGGCGGCCTCGCCCCATCGTGCCCGCGGGCTGGCAGCGCCAGGTGTTTGACGCCATCCACGGCCTGTCCCACCCGGGCGCGAGGGCCTCCCAAAGGTTGATCGCCGACAAGTTCGTCTGGCATGGCCTCCGGACCAAGGCCGTCCGCGGCTGGGCCAGGACGTGCCTCGCGTGCCAGCGCGCCAAGGTGCACCGGCACACCCAGGCCCAGTTGGCCCCGTTCACGGTGCCGGAACGCCGGTTTGACCACGTCCACGTGGACCTGGTGGGACCTCTGCCCCCCTCGCGGGGTTTCACCCACGTCCTCACCATGGTGGACCGCACCACCCGGTGGCCGGAGGCCGTGCCCTTGGCGTCGACGACGGCGGTGGACGTCGCGCAGGCTTTCATCGCCACCTGGGTCGCCCGGTTCGGCGCCCCCTCAGACATCTCGTCCGACCGCGGCCCCCAGTTCACCTCGGAGCTCTGGGGGGCAGTCGCGCAGGGGCTCGGGGTCCGGCTGCACCGAACCACGGCCTACCACCCCCAGGCTAACGGCCTGTGTGAGCGATTTCACCGCTCATTGAAGGCCGCACTCTGGGCCACCCTCCGCGACGGCGGCTGAGTCGACAGGCTCCCCTGGGTCCTGCTAGGCCTCCGGACGGCGCCCAAGGAGGACCTGCGTGCATCCACGGCGGAGTTGGTCTTCGGGCAACCGCTGCGGGTGCCGGGCGAGTTCCTCCCCGACTCCACGGCACCATGGTCCGCGGCACAGCAGCGCTCCGCTCTGCAAGAGACCGCCCAGAGGTTCGCCCCGGTGCCAACGGCATGCCATGGGCACCCACCGACGCACGTCGCCCCGGAGCTTCGCACGGCGGAGTACGTCTTCGTCCGCCACGATGCCCACCGGACACCACTGCGGCCCCCGTACGATGGGCCTTTCCGCGTGCTGGAGACCGGGGCGAAGCACTTCACCCTGGACATCGGCGGTACTCCTGACCGCGTTTCTGTAGACCGCCTCAAGCTGGCCCACTTCGACGTGGACCATCCACCGCCAGTGGCCCGACCCCCGCGTCGGGGCCGCCCCCCTGCGGGCGGACCCCCGGCACCGCCCAGCCCCGCCGCCCCCCGGTGCTGCACCCATCGCAGGGGCAGCCAGGGGCATCCCACCTGGCATCCCTGCACCCCGGACGCCGCCGATCGCCAGGGGGCGCTTCGGCCGGGTCATCCGTCTGCCCCGCAAACTGGCCCTCCAGGTGCGCGGGAATTCTGGGGGGGCGCGTGTGGCAGACACGAAAGCCCACTGGCGTGGTGACATCATTCCGCGCACCAAGTGGGCGGCGGCCACACCCGAGGGGTAGGCGTGGCCTGAGGATATACACGGGCGCGCTGCCCGGAGCGGGCTAGTGTTACAGTGAGCTCCTGAAATAAAGACGCTTATAAGTTACCGCTTTTCCACTTCCTCCTTGCTCGCAAGCAGCGCGCGTAACGCCGCGCTTTAGTACGATCGTTTCAACTCGCACCATCCGTCACCACCTCAATGAAAGGAGACCCAGGAGGACCCCACTGCTGCTGAGAGAGAGACATAAGAAAGCCTGACGGGAGTTTGCCAAAACACACCTGAACAAGCCAAAATCCTTCTGGGAGAATGTCCTGTGGACAGATGAGACCAATTTAGAGCTTTAATGCAAAGCACTTCATCTCTATTTTTTTTGTGCAGAAAACAAAATGAAGCCTTCAAAGAAAAGAACACCTTATCTACAGTCAAAGATGGAGCAGGGTCAGTGATGTTTTGGGGTTGCTGTGCTGCCTCATGCCTTGAATGTGTGCATGGCATCATTAAATCAGGAGATTACCAAGGCATTTTGGAGCACAATGTTTAACCCAGTGTCAGAAATCTGGGTCTCCGTCAAAGGTCATGGGTCTTGCAGCAAGCAGGACAATGACCCCAAAAACACTTCAAAAAGCACCCAGGAATGTTTCAAGACAAAACACTGGAGTGTTCTGAAATGGCCAGCAATGAGTCCAGATGTAAATCCCATTGAACACCTGTGGGGAGATCTGAAAACAGCAGTTGGGAGAAGGCACCCTTCAAATCTGGGAGAACTGGAGCAGTTTGCACAAGAAGAGTGGGCCAAACTGCCAGTAGAGAGGTGTAGAAAGCTCATTCATGGCTATAGGAAGTGCTTGACTGCAGTTATTTTGTCCATAGGCTGTGATACTAAATATTAAGGCGAGGGTGTCAATAATTTTGTCAATGGAATTTCTATTTATTTTCTGATTTTAAAGGATATATTACATTCTGAATCAAAAACAAAGGTTCTGTAATATTAACAGTGAAATAAAGAATTGTGGAGACCAAATACTTTTGTGAATTTCAACTTATTTTTCGGGAAAATTGTGAGTTATTTGAAAAAAGTGCAAGGGTGCCAATATTTTTGGCCACGACTGCACCTTCCTGCTCTTTTATCGTTTCCCCAGTTGCCGGTGTATATTAGGCCTGGGAAAAAGAATCAATTACCCAGTTAAAATTGACTCCCTTCATAGGAACTGGGAATCAAACCTGAAATTCTATAGAGCCGTGCAGCATGTTTTGTCAGATATTTTCAGTAAATTTGTCTGTGCAGCCATTTTCGGTTGCATTCCTGAGGCCATCAGAGCAGCATTGTTCCGACAATATGTTCACATGAGTTTGTGGGACCCTATTGAGTGTCGCAGACTGGTTTGTAAGTTTGTTTAGGAAACTTTGACAGATGTCTTCTTCTTCTTTTTCTTCTTCCCTGTCTGGCCTGTCCACTACCTTTCAATGTTTTATGTATTTTTATCACCATGAATATGGTTCTACAATCTAAGAATAAGAGATTTCTACCTGCACGTGCCAATCCATCAGCCCATGCACAGCGACGCTCGAATCCTTTTAATATTTGTTTCCCCAATGTCAGGGGCTTTCACTCCACCTTTTCTTCTGTGCAATCTTTTGTTCGGCTTAACTCACCTGACCTGCTGGCTCTATCTGAGTGTCGGTTAGACAGTGGCATCTCCTCCGTTTCCTTTAAGTTACCCGGTTACATTTTTCACTGACTTGATCCCCCTCCTTCTCATGGTCTTGGTATCTATGTTAAGGACTCTCTACCCTTAGCTCGTGAAAATTATCTTGAAAGTGGCTCTCATGAGTTTATGTGTTTCTGCCTTGCTCTCCTGCATTCAACAACATATCTCTTATTTCTGTATTGCTCGCCTTCCTTTCCCTCTTGTGCTGTGCTCGATGCGATCTCTGACAGCATTGACTGCAACACATCGTGACTGGGCTATTTTACTCCACCCTTCTGCACACATCATGGTATTTGGTGACTTCAACATTTACCACAAGGAGTGGCTGGTACACTCTTGCAATACTGACTTTCCTGGTATATATACCTATAATTTATCAATCTCTCAAAATCTCACCCAAATTGTTTCATCTCCCAATCATATCCCTGACTGGGCCTTCTGATGGAAGATACTTGCTTGATCTATTTTTGTGTTCTAATCCTGATGACTGTGTTGCCAATGTTCTGCTTCCAAATGGTAACTCAGATCATTTCACTGTTTCTGTTTGTGTCTCTTACTCCTCATTCTCAACTCCAGTGCATCCTTTTCATTGCACTGTTTCAGTTTAGGAAAGCTGATTGAGATGGATTTTGTTCATTTCTTGCTAATGTGCCATGGACCTCAGCTTTTAGACTTGGTCCTGATACGGTTGCCGATGAAATATCCCAATTGATTGGCACTGGTATGGACATTTACAGGGCGTTTAAAAAAGAATTATACAACTTTGACTTCCTGCCATTTCTTGTTTTTTGACCTATAACGTTTTCCTTTTCAGGGTTTGGTGGTGTTATCATGGTATTTGTTCCCTGGGATTTCTAGCTCCGTAGCTCAACTATGCCATTGACAGTGGAGCAGAAGAAAAAAGTGGTGGCTCTGTGGTATGAGACTAAATCATATGTAGACACCGCCGGAGGTTCTGCCGGGAATACGACCTCAGAACACGTGATGGACCCACACATCGTGCCATTCAACATATTATGAAACATTTTGAGCACAAGTGTACAGTGCACAACCAGAGCAAGGGCAACAGTGGCAGGCCAGCATCAGTAACCAAGAGCTAAGCCAACATTGATGCCGTGCGGGATTCTGCAGTGGACAGTCCCAAGAGTCCCACCGCTGGTGCTCCCAGGATCTGGGCATCACACCAACATCAGTCTGGCGTATCCTCACTAAGGAACTGAAGCTTTTCCCATACATCATCTCTATTTGGCATAAACTGAGTCAAGATGACATGAGAAGGAGACCTGATATGTGCAATTGGCTCAGTGACAGGATGGAGCGGTACCCAAACTGGATCAACGTGATGTGGTTCAGTGATAAAGCCCATTTCCACTTGAACGGTGCCATCAACAACCACAACATTTTCTGGGGGGCAGAACCACCTGAAACTTGCAGGAAAGTTGGACAGAACTTTGGAGTCGGATCAATGCCTGTCTGAACACACATCTGAGGCATCACAGAATGCCTGGCTGAGGGGCACACATCGATAACGTCAATTACAAGGATTTTGCGTAAATGCCAATTTCAGACCTTGGGCTCTCACTAACTCTAGCAGTGACTTACTGCAATAGCAATCAGTAATAGAAAATACCATGTCATAAGCTTTCAAGAAATGTTTGGTTCACGTTCCTGAGGTTTCTGTTTCTTTGTAAATAAACGTTTAAAGTTGTAGCACTCTTTTTGAAACACCCTGTATATTCCCTCACATACCTATCAAGTGAAGGTTCATTCACATCCATGGTTCACTCCGGCTTGTGCATTAGCAATTGCTCATCGCAACCACTATTTCAGGCAATACCATGTGCAAGGATCTCTGGAGTCCAAATGTCTGTTCTACAAAGTAAGTAACCTCTATAAGAGTTCTTGAGGATGCCAAGCAGCAATATGCTGCTTCTGTGGCCGATGCCATTGCAACTCAGCGGCTCGGCTCTCGGGACCTTTGTCGGATTGCCAACGGTGTACAGTACTTAACCACAATAAATCTTCTATACCTCCTCTCTTTCATGGGCCTGAGGTTGTTACTTCACCTCTGGATAAGGCCAACCTCTTTTCAAATCGCTTTGTTTCTAATTCTACCCTCAATGATCAGGGATACCCTCTTCCTGATTTTCCATCTCGTACAGACTGATATTTGTTACATTTATCATTCCGAAGAAGGTTGCCAGAATTATTTGTACCCTAGATTCCTCAAAAGTGACTGGTCCTGATGGAATCCCTATGATTGTATTGAGGATGTGTTGTCCTGAACTGTCATCGATTCTTGCCAAGCTGTACAACCTGTGCTTCTCTGCGTCGGTGTTTCCTTCATCCTGGAAAGTGGCTTGTATCAAAAACGGACTTGTCTTTGTCTGTTTTGTAAACAATATGATAGGAGAGGCTTTTGATACAATACGCTGAACCAATGAACCAATTCTCGATGGACGAAATGAGATACGACATAGTATGAATCGACTCCAGAGCAATTGGAATCGCTACAGGTAGGTAATCAACTATGTAGAATTTGGGATTAGATTCCTGGTTCCGAAAAATCAGAAATAAAAAAATCTAAAAATTCAGAAATCTCACCCATTGAGGAAGACGATTCTAACCGGATAATCCAATAATCTGCCCAAGTCTATCATGGTATTTAAACAAAAAGTGTAGCCTTCACTATAGAACCGGTCCCATACATATCTCAGTATTTCCATTCCTACATAATACGATGCTGTAAGTATTTACCTGAACAACCTTTCTCCAATCATCTTGAAATATATGTTACAGTAGATGATGTGTTGTTCGGGCAGGTCTGGTAGGATGTAGCCATACTGAAAAAGTAAAGAGTAGGTACAGAGTAATGGTTAACACCTAACTTTCCAGGGTGGTCAACATACTTTTATTGATCTTCAGTGGATAGAATCAAGTTTAACATATCCGCCATCACAGACTGATGCTAATCCTTTATGAAGAACAGAATTGCATCAATTATGGACATAGCCTAGTTTATATCCGAACCTCAGTAAGTGCCAAATTATATAATGTAAAAACTGATGACAACTACAATGTCTTAATACAATTTATCGCATAAGCAGCTTCAGAAATCTCACCAAATTTCTCCAGTACTTCTTAATGTCTAAGTAGGAGTGTAGGTCACTGTCTGCTGGAAGTTTGTGCGTCACTGAAACAATCTCTCCCTTCTTCATGCTATGAGAAAAAGTACAAAGCCAAGTCAGCTGTATATAGTTTTCACAATACCTTTTTCATTTGTTTTATTTTTATTTAAAACACAAATTGGGTAAGAGAAATAGAAATAAAGGAAACGAACAAGAAAAACAAGACAAACCATGTGTACAGTGTGGAGTTTCGTGCACATAGAGCTTATGGAAGCATTGTTGACTTGGTAAGTTATCAGTGAAATTATAATTTCTAATAGAGGAATATAGAGGAATATTAAAATGAGGGACACAAATCAGATGGTTAAGAAAGTAAATGGTGGCAAATCAGAGGAAAACAGAAAATGCACAAGAACACACTGTGCCTTCAGAAAGTATTCACACCCCTCGGCTTTTTTCACATTTTGTTGTGTTATAACCCTGGTGTTGGGCTAGCGGCTAGGGTGCCGGCTTAGGATCCTAGGATCCTGGGTTCGAATCCCGGTCGATCGCTGAATTAACGCCAGGGGGGTTGACTCAGCCTGTCATCCTTCCGAGGTCGGCTAATTGAGTACCAGTTCACTGGTAATTCCCTGTTTGTCGTAAAAGGCGACAAAAAAGGGTTGGCGTCAGGAAGGGCATCCGGCCGAATTGCTTCAAAAAGGGGACCGAAAAACAACAACCACGGTCCCTGAAAAAGGCTAACCCCCGCTTTGCGGGGAAAAAATGGCCTCTAAAGGTGTTTTTTTTTTTTAATAGCCTGAATTTAAAATTGATTCAAGTTGGGATTTTTTTTTATCACTGATCTACACATAATACCCCATAATGTCAAAGTGGAATTTTGTTTTTAGATTTCTTTTTTTTTTTTTTACAAAATAATGAAAAATGAAAAGCTGAAATGTCTTGAGTCAATAAGTATTCAACCCCTTTGCTATGACACTTCGAATTGGGCTCAGGTGCATCCAATTTCCTTTTATCATTCTTGGGATGTCTCTAAACCTTGAATAGAGTCCACGTGTGGCTAATTCAATTGATTGGACTTGATTTAGAAAGAAACACACCTTTATATAGAAGATCCCACAGTTGACAGTGCATGGCACAAAAACTAACATTAAGTCCAAGGAACCGTCCGTAGAACTCCGATATGGAGTTGTGAGGAGGCATAGATCTGGGGAGGGGTATAAAACAATTTCTAGAGTGTTGAAAGTTTCCAAGAGCACAGTGAATTCCACCATTATGAAATGGACAGAATATGGAACTACCCATATAATACTCTTCCTAAAGCTGACCGTCTGACCAAATTGAGCAAGAGGAACCTTGGTCAGTGAGGCGACCAATAACCCAATGACCACTCTGACAGAACTACAGAGTTCCTTGGCTGAGATTGGAGAACCTTCTGGAAGGACAACAGTCTCTGCAGCACTTCACAAATCTAGGCTTTATGGGAGAGTGGCCAGATGGAAGCCACTCATGAGAAAAAGGCGTATGACAGCATGCCTTGAGTTTGCAAACAGGCATGTGAAAGACTCTGAGGATGAGGCAAAATATTTTGTGGTCTGATGAGACGAAAATGGAACTGTTTGGCATGAATGCAAAGTGCTACGTCTGACAGAAACCGAGCACAGCTCATCACCCTCTTAATACCATCCCTACCATGAAGCATTGTGGTGGCAGCGTCATACTATGTGGATGCTTTTCAGCGGCAGAGACTGGGAGACTTGTAAGGATAGGGGGAACAATGAATAGAGCCAAAATACAGGCAAACTATTGAGGAGAACCTGCTTCAGAGTGTAAAAGACCTGAGACTGCGATGAAGATTTACGTTCCAACAGGACAATGATCCCAAGCATACAGCCAAAGCAACACTGGAATGGCTTCAGAACAAGAACATGAAAGTCCTTGAGTGGCCAAGCCAAAGCCCAGACTTGAATCCCATTGAGAATCTTGAAGATTGCTGTTCACTGACGCTCCCCATCCAACTTGACAGAGTTTGAGCAAATGTGCAAGGAAGAATGGGAGAAACTCCCGATATCCAGATGCGCAAAGCTGATACAGATATACCCAAGACTCAAAGCTGTAATCGCTGCCAAAGGTGCTTCTATAAAGTATTGACTCAGGGGGTTGAACACGAGTAAATTAGATATTTCTGTATTTCAGTTTTTTCTACAAAAAATAATAATAAAAAATCCACTTTATCATTATGGGGTATTATGTGTCGATCAATAACAAGAAAATCTTGCTTTAATCTATTTTAATATTCAGGCTGTAACACAACAAAATGTGAAAAAAGTCAATGGGTGTGAATACTTTCTGAAGGAACTGCACATTTATAACAGAAATTACAACACAAAAGTCCAGGAACGATGATAAAGATATTGCATAACAAGAAATATAGGATGATTGGCAAGAGTGTCGACAAAGGATGGGTGGCCGCTGCAAACTATCCCGCACAGGAGGTTTATGATGAAAAACAAACAAACAGTGAAATGCTCAACCTGGGAATTACTGTACATATGCTGGTCATATACGTAAACCCTGGATGAAATGGTTCATAGAAAATGGCAATATAATGCAACAATGCGTGACACTGATATCTATCTATAATTCCAGTAATCTCTGTCTGTCTGTCTGTACGTTTGTTTGTTTGTCTGTGACCGCTGTTTCTCGACAACCACGGGTCCGATATACTTGAAACTTGCCAGGTATATTGCTGGGGACCCGAGGATGTGCCTTTTCAAGGTTTCATATTAATCGGACAATTACTTACCGAGCTATGTCCAAAAAACGATTCAACCAATCAGAGAGCAGCGAACGATCGCGTGTGCCGAACGTGGCGGGCACACTCTGCCTCGGATGGCACATTTGAGAGCGTATTCATTTATTTCACGTTTGCAAACTATGTTGGCGTTAAACTATGTTTTACAACTAATAAAAACGAATTTGCGATTCATTCGCTTTCCTGCGCGTTTGTGTACGCGATGGCGATTTCTTTACCAAACTCCGGAAGCCGTTCGCTTTGGACCGAACCATTTCATGTAAATAGAGGGGGGGGATTGTCACCACTCGCAAGCCGTTCGCTTTGGACCAAACCATTTCATGTAAATAGAGGGGGGGGATATAATTTTAGATATATATATAGTACGGGCATGCCCTAGTCACGACAAAGATGTTAAGTTAATTCAAAGTCAATGTAGCACAAACAACCCTGTGCCGTAAGCCAGGTGTTGGCTTGCTTAATGGTTAAGGTGGCTGGCTTGAGATCTTCGGGTCCTGAGTTTGAGCCCCTAGTCACAAGTTATAATTCTGAGAGGAAGAACCCTTGGAAGTGCAGTTATTAGGCATCTTAGGGAGTGATTGATCAAATGAACCCACTGACATTTAAAAGACAACAAAAATGAAGTAAAAGTGTTAGACACACAAATAGTAGATTGAATCATACAATATGTACAACGAGTGCAACTACAGACATTCAGGAACGGTCCAAATGTTGTGCCAGTTTCATAACTTGTGAAGTTTGTTACTTTCACGACAGTGAAATAAGATACTCATCAATTAAATCAAATTTTTTGATTTTGTGGTGGGAAAAAGGCTTTCTTGCAGGGACTGCCATTATGTTGCACATTGTATGTGGGCATCTCCAGGTGTAAGTGAAGTGCCTACCTGGGAAGGATGTAATTCCAGCGACTGGCTATGGCATGATAAGGGATGCTTGCATCCTGTGAGTGCTTAAAGCTTTGCAATACCGTGGAAGAAATTCCAAACTCCTCCAGCTGTTGAGAACACCGCCAGTGAAAAGCAGTTAACCTGGGTTAATCAGTCATTCATCTTTCCATAACAAATATGATACAGTGGAGTCCAAATACAATGAACATACTAAACAATAAATTTGGTGGCAACAGCATCTTAACAACCAATTAACATCTCGATACAATGAAGAGCAAAATAATATTTTAAAACCCTGTCATGTCAAAGCAGCAGGGAGATAAATTATTTTTACGCCAATGAGGCAGTGAGAATGTCCATGCACATCTGGATCTTCTTCTTCTGATGAGCAAAGATCTTCTTCTTCTGACAAGTTCTTCTGACTTCTTCTGACAATGATCAGCAAAAGCAAGGAGGCCGAGCTACAAGAGTTTTTCTTCCTCTAGTTTTCTGCTTCGTTGGGGCAGAACAAACTTCCATGTAATGAGATCTTTCTTCCGAAGTGGAAAGAGGTAGGCACACGCAAAAATTGATGATTCCAAGATGCAAAGCGAGCACAAAATAAACGAGACAAGTCAGGAGACGACGATGGTTCACGAGCGAGCGGTATTCAATGACAAAGGACGGACTATAACCGAAACAGGCCCGGACTGGGGGGTCGGGGGCCCACGTGTCAGGTGTCAGCCCCCGACATGCGGTGTACATGCCTATTTACAAAGGGCCTCAATGCGCTGCGTGCGCAGGCCTTTAAGCGCCAGCTGTACGTAATTGTGTGTGGAGCTGGCCTGGAAATGTCAAAACGAAGGTTACTGACCTTTAAATGAGATAGAAAATAATGTATAATCAGTTATGAGGTTAGTTAGCTACACAATACCGAAAATTCAGTTCGATTCCGACAACTTTGAAAATTTGACCTTTGCGACCTTCAAAGGTCAAAGGTCGAAGATTCTGAAATTTGTTGGAAAACTTGTATTTCATGATGTATGTGATAATATAAGATCATGTACGACATTTCACCCTATCAGAAAGTGAACAATGCAAAATCGAGCTCCGTGGGGCGAGACACATGACATTGGCCTAACCAAATACCAAAACTCCTGTCAGATTCCACCAACTTCCTCGGAGAATATGTAGCTTGGACTCGATTACCCCCTGAAAAGACATCTTTTTCGGGCATGGCTCCGCCCACAATGGGCGCAATACGCCCACTCCAGGCAGGACAACTAGATCATGATATCAACCTCCCACCCAAGTTTCATCAAGATCGGATGATATCATCGGGTAGTTATGCTGCGGACAGACAGACACACAGACACACACCCATGATGAATATAGTGGTCACTCTGTTTGATAACTCGTGAACCAATATCTACGATCACAAAGCGATCGCCAAGGGGAAGTCTCCCCCCACAGGGGGAGGCTTACCCTTGGGGATTGCCCGTGACTTACACTTGGCCGATGATCTAATGATGGCCAAAAAAATTTTCAGACCACCATATGAACTGGACCTTCAACACCTTCAACATATATATATATATATATATATATATATATATATATATATATATATATATATATATATATTATATATACATACATATATATATATATATTGAAGGAGCTGCGCTCCAACACGAGTCGAACGAATTGACGCGACCAAAGACGGAATTCGTCCGAGTTGCTTTATTGAAACAAAACAGCTCAGGTATTCTGACAAGCCCGTTTATTGGGCAGCAATATATATACACATTTATGCCGGGGCGTTTGCCCGGGAAAACCGAGACCGGGCATGCCCGGGTGTCAAGGGCGAGCCCTGGAAAGGCGAGAGCGGGCATGCCCGGACGCTCTGGGCGAGCCCTGGAAAGGCGAGTTTGGACATGCCCGGGCGTCCTGGACGCGGCCTGGCAAGTCGAGGCTGGGTGTGTCCTGGCGCTCTGGGTGAGCCCCGGAAAGACGAGAGCGGGCATGCCCGGGAAAGACGAGACCGGGCGTGCCCGGGAGGTTCGGGCGTGCCCGGGAACAGCGAGTCCGGGCATGCCCAGGAGAGGCGCGTCTGGGCCCGTCCGGACGAGCCCAGCATGGCAATCGCACCCTGGCCGCGTCCTGGCAGGTGCAAGGCGATTGTGTACATTCAGCGGGAACCGCTACACACGCCCCTCAAGAATCGACCTGCACCGGCAGGGTCAATTTAAGGGGGGTCCGGATGACCCGGCCGAAGCGACCCCTGGAGGGTCGTGGGGGGGGGGCGATCTGATGGTGGGTGGTCGAGCGGGGGGAACTGTGGACGGGGGGCGGCCTCGCCACGGAGGAAGGGCCAACCGTGGTGGTTGGTCGACGTCCACGTGCGCCGGTTTGAGGCGGTCCACAGAGATCTGGTCCGACCGGCCGCCGACGTCGACGACGACGGACTTGTCGCCCCGTCGCAGGACCCGGAAGGGCCCGTCATACGGCGGCCGGAGTGGCCCCCGGTGCGCGTCATGACGCACAAAGACGTACTCCGCTGTGCGAAGCGCCGGGGGGACGTAGGACTGGGGGCCACCGTGGCGGGACGTTGGCACGGGGGCAAATCGTCGGGCGGCCTCCTGGAGGTCCGTGCGCTGGTGTGCGGCGGACCAGGGACTGGTAGCGTCGGGCACGAACTCGCCCGGGACGCGGAGCGGCTGGCCGTAGACGAGCTCGGCGGCGGATGCCCGGAGGTCCTCCTTGGGGGCCGTGCGGAGGCCCAAAAGGACCCACGGTAGCCGGTCGGTCCAACCGTCGTCCTGAAGGCCGGCCATGAGTGCGGCCTTCATGGAGCGGTGAAACCGCTCGCACAATCCGTTGGCTTGGGGGTGGTAGGCCGTGGTGCGGTGCAGCATGACCCCCAACGAGCGGGCGACCGCGCCCCAAAGTTCGGACGTGAACTGTGGGCCACGGTCGGACGAGATGTCCGCCGGTGCGCCGAAGCGTGCGACCCAGGTGGCGATGAACGCCTGCGCCACGTCGGTGGTGGTGGTGGAGGTGAGGGGCACGGCCTCCGGCCACCTGGTGGTCCTGTCCACCATGGTGAGCAGGTGGGTGAACCCCCGCGATGGGGGCAGGTGACCCACCAGGTCCACGTGGACGTGGTCAAAACGCCGTGCAGGCACGGTGAAAGGTGCTAGCGGGGCCTGGGTGTGGCGGTGGACCTTGGCCCGCTGGCAGGCCGTGCAGGCGTTGGCCCAGTCGCGGACATTCCGTCAATGGCCGTGCCAGACGAAACGCGCCGACACCAGCTTCTGAGAAGCTTTCCGGCCCGGGTGAGAAAGGCCGTGGATGGAGGCGAAGATGCGGCGCTGCCAGGAAACGGGCACGATGGGGCGAGGCTGGCCCTGGGAGACGTCGCAGAGCAGGACGGTGCCCATGAAGGGGATGTCGGCCAGGCGGAGGCCCGTGTCCGCCGCCCGGAGGGCCTGCACCGAGGTGTCGGTGTCTGGTCGGCCGCCATGAGCGCGAAGTCCACGCCGAGGTGGACCGCGTTCGCGCTGGCCCGAGAAAGACAGTCGGCCACGGCGTTGTCTTTGCCGGCGACGTGCCGGATGTCCGTGGTGAATTCCGACACGGCGGAGAGGTGGCGCTGCTGGTGGGCCGACCACGGCTCCGTGACTTTGGCCATTGCGTAGCCGTAGACCAACGGCTTGTGGTCGACGAAAGCCGTGAACGGGCGGCCCTCCAGGAGGTGTCGGAAATGGCGAACGGCCAGGAATAGACCGAGCAGCTTGCGGTCGAACGTGCTGTATTTTAACTCGTTCAGCCGGAGTTGCCGGCTGAAAAAAGCGAGTGGTTGCCAAACCCCGTCCACCCATTGTTCATGGACGGCGCCCACTGCGTAGTTGGAGGCGTCCGTAGTGAGGACGATGGGCGCGTTGAGCACCGGGTGAGCCAGCAGCGTTGCGTCGGCGAGGGCCCGTTTTGCGCTCGCGAAGGCCGCGTCCATGGCCGCGGACCAAACGATGTCATGCTTGGCTGGCTTGCCCCGGAGGGCCTCGTAAAGGGGCCGCATGAGCTGAGCAGCGCGGGGCACGAATCGGTGATAAACATTCACCATGCCGAGGAACTCTTGTAGGGCCTTGATGGAACGGGGACGCGGGAATGTGGTGATGGCCTCGACCTTGGTCGGCAGCGGCACGGCCCCGGTCTTGGTGATGCGGTGGCCCAAAAAGTCAACGGTCGTCGTGCCGAAGTGGCATTTGGCCAGGTTGACAATTAAGCCGTGCTCGCTGAGGCGACCGAACAGTGTTCGGAGGTGGAGGAGGTGCTCGGCACGGGACGTGCTGGCGACGAGGATGTCGTCCAGATAGACGAAAAGAAATGGCAGGTCGCGCAGCACGCTGTCCATTAAGCGCTGGAACGCCTGGGCCGCGTTCTTGAGGCCAAACGGCATCCTCAAAAATTCGAACAGGCCGAACGGCGTGATGACGGCCGTCTTCGGGACGTCGGCCGCCCGGACAGGTACCTGGTGGTATCACCGTATCAGGTCAATTTTGGAAAAT
Source organism: Myxine glutinosa (assembly GCF_964187855.1). NCBI lineage: Eukaryota > Metazoa > Chordata > Myxini > Myxiniformes > Myxinidae > Myxine > Myxine glutinosa. The sequence continues at coordinate 33,207,187 of NC_136270.1, read as the reverse complement.
ATGACCCGTCCCACCAAACGGGTGGAAAAGTCCTGGATGTGCGGGATCGGGTACCTGTCGGGGGTGGTAGCGTCGTTGAGGCGGCGGTAGTCGCCACACGGGCGCCATCCGCCCCCCGGCTTTGGCACGATGTGCAGTGGTGAGGCCCACGCGCTATTGGAGCGCCGCACGATGCCGAGGTGCTCCAACGCGTCGAACTTGGCCTTTGCCACGGCGAGCTTGGCCGGGTCGAGGCGGCGGGCCCTGGCGTAGACCGGCGGGTCCGTAGTGGGTATGTGGTGCTCGATCCCATGCCGCACTGGCCGAAAACGTCGGCCGCGTGAGGGCCGGGAATTCCGCGAGCAGGCGAGCGAACTCGTTCGCCGTCGGGAGGGCGCACGCCAGTTCGGTCGGCGCGGAGCTGCTCATCGTGCACGCCAGGGAGCTGAAGGTCTCGGCGTGGACAAGGCGACGTCGTTTGACGTCGACCAGCAGCCCGTGCGCGCAGAGGAAGTCGGCGCCCAGCAAAGCCATGGGGACGCAGGCGGTCACAAAGGTCCACTGAAAGCGCTGGCTGCCGAAGCAGAGGGTGACGTCGCGCGGGCCGAAAGTGCGTATGGCCGAGCCATTAGCAGCGACCAAAGAGGGGCCGCAAACGGCGTCCCGCCTGTCCTGCTCGGAGGCGGGTATGACGCTCAGTTGGGCGCTGGTGTCACAAAGGAAACGCCGCCCGGACGCTTTGTCCCGAATAAAAAGCAAGTTGCCCGAGTGGCCGGCGCTCATGGCTGGGAATGAACGCCGGCCCCGCCGTTTCCCGACTTGCCGAAAGTGCACGGGGGTCGGCACGTCCGAGCCTTGTGTCGGAACCTGGCGTGGTAATAACACCACGCCTGGTCAAGTGGAGGCCCCGGCCGTCGTGTCGGAAGCGGTCGGCGCGGCGTGGCGGCCGCCAGTTGCACCGGCAGTTCGGCCTCCAACCGCGCAGGGCGCTCGGGCATCGTGGGCGTCGCCTCGGACGGCGGCAGGCTCCAGGTAGCCGCGCCGATGTGTTGGCCCACCGAGGAGATCTTATCGGCTTCCCTGGCGAGGGCGCGGGGATCGGTGATCGACGTGCCAGCCAGGGCGAGGCATACCGGGTGAGGCAGCTGGCGAAGGAACAGCTCGCGGAACAGAAAATCCGGAGAGTGCTCACCGAGCAACGAGAGCATATAGTCCATGCGCTTGGACGGGCGCGTGTCGCCGAGCTCGGGCAGGTCGAGCAGGCGCCGTGCGCGTGCCGCCGGTGAGAGGGCGAAAGCGTCGAGGAGGAGCGTCTTCAGCGCGTCATACTTGTCAGCATCCGGCGGGTGCTCGAGGAGGCTCAGGGCGCGGGCCGCGGTGGCGGAACCGAGCGCTGCCATGACGTGGTGGAAGCGGGTGTCGTCCGCGGTGATGCCTCGCAGGGCGAACTGGGAGTCCGCCTGGGCGAACCAAACAGGCGCATGAGCCTCCCAGAAGGTCGGCAGTTTAAGTGTCACTGCCGTGTCCATGTCGGTAGGTCACCAGTGAAGGAGCTGTGCTCCAACGCGAGTCGAAAGAATTGACGCGAACAAAGACGGAATTCGTCCGAGTTGCTTTATTGAAACAAAACAGCTCAGGTATTCTGACAAGCCAGTTTATCGGGCAGCAATATATATACACATTTATGCCGGGGCGTTTGCCCGGGAAAACCGAGACCGGGCATGCCCGGGTGTCAAAGGCGAGTCCTGGAAAGGCGAGTCTGGACATGCCCGGGCGTCCTGAACGCGGCCTGGCAAGTCGAGGCTGGGCGTGCCCGAGCGCTCTGGGCGAGCCCTGGAAAGGCGAGAGCGGGCATGCCCGGACGCTCTGGGCGAGCCCTGGAAAGGCGAGTCTGGACATGCCCGGGTGTCCTGGACGCGGCCTGGCAAGTCGAGGCTGGGCGTGCCCTGGCGCTCTGGGTGAGCCCTGGAAAGGCGAGAGCAGGCATGCCCGGGAAAGACGAGACCGGGCGTGCCCGGGAGGTTCGGGCGTGCCTGGGAACAGCGAGTCCGGGCATGCCCAGGAGAGGCGCGTCTGGGCCCGTCCGGATGAGCCCGGCATGGCGATCGCGCCCTGGCCGCGTCCTGGCAGGTGCAAGGCAATTGTGTACATTCAGCGGGAACCGCTACAATATATATATATATATATATATACATGTTGTTATGAATTTTGGGGTAGAGTGGTATATAGATCAGGTAGATCTGTGTAGGTATCATGCTCCGACTGTTGAGAAGAAGAAGAACCATCTCGATGTACATAAGCAGGGACCTGTCTAGCCCGGATGTCGGATGAAGTGTATATTTGTGGTCATACAAGGATGGCCTTGTGTTAAATAGAGTAGGGATTATGCTAATTCTCCTGTTCGTGAGACCTGTTATCATCCCTGTGTCCCGAATGGCAACGCACCATAGACATTAGTTAGGCCCATTAGTTACACCACACACACTACTTAAATCCCCCCACCCCCCACAATGACAATAAAACTAACCGGAAACCAGATGACGCACTCGGGCTGACAACCCCGACTTGGCAGACACACATTGCTCGGGCGGGCTGCGGCCACGCCCACCGCAAAGGATTGGTCGAAGGGTTTGATGGGGAGATCACCCCATTGGAGAAGACACCACCAATAGGGAGACGAAGCAGGATGAAGCTCGTGATTGGCCAGGGTCAGGGCAAGAGGCTGGCCACTGATTGGTGGAAGGAAGACACGAGGCAGGACGAAGGCCGCCGATTGGCAAGCAAGAAAGGACTGGTGATTGGTCAGGGGAGGGGCAAGAAGCTTCCCACGGATTGGAGGACGTGAGGGGCGAGCAAGAAGCGACACGCTGATTGGAGGAAAAGCGCCGGTGACGTCACGAGACGCGCGATAAAAGGACTCACTACTAGCTGGCATTTTGCTCTCTCCGTTTTTCGACTGCCCTCTTGCGCTAGACCTTCTGCTTGCCCTGGACTTCCCTTGCGTTCCTCGAAATTCTCTTGCCTTTTTCTTGTCCTCTTGTGATCTTGTCCTCTGATCTCTTCGCTCCTGCCCTTCCCGTTCTGGACGCCAAGCGAGCGATTCTGCGTGGACGGAGCCAGGCACGGCCGGAGGAGCGAACGGCACGTGTCCCGTTCGAGTCACGTGGAAAGCCTGTGGCACGCCAGCAGACCAGGCCGGGGCAGGCGAGTGGCTCGGTGGGGCCTAGTGGAGCACGAACGGGTGGACGGCGGCCTTTCTTACCGCCAACACCGGTACCGCGTCGGGCTTGCACGCTTGGGGCCTGGACGACTGCAGACGACGCACAGAGCGAGTCAAAGCTAAGTACACACACAACGGTTATTTTCCTAATTATTCCTTCATCTGTGTGTTAAACGTCTGTGTGTAGGAGCGCTCATTAAGGTGTTTTATTTACCAGCGCGTTTCATTGTTCTTGGGTTCCGTTTGATAAATCTGTTATTTTTGTACACTTTAATTCTGTTTTCGTTGAGTTTATTTCCTGCAAACACTTAATGTTTGGTACTGCTTTGGTTTCAACCGCGTGAAGCCGGGCTAGGTGTGAGGCAGGAGCACCAGCCCAGAGGGGCGAGCAGTATTCCATTGAGCTGCGGATGAAAGCTTTGTATGTGGTGAGGAGCTCAGAAGTGCCCAGAAAGGACTTCGCACGACGGAGGATGCCCAGTTGGCGACTGGCTTTGGAGGCCAGCTTGGAAATGTGGTTTTCCCAGGAAAGATCATGGCTGATAGTGAGACCCAAAAGCTTGAATGACAGAATTTCTTCGAGAGGATTGCTGAGAAAGTAAATGGGAGGGTTTTTCAGATGGTCTTTTTGGAGAGACATAGTGAGAGTGTGAGATTTGTCAGGATTGAAAGACATCTTCCACTTGTTTGACCAGTTTGTGATTTTATCCAGGTCTGCAGAGAGTGAAGAGGCTGCTACCTGCCGATATGAGGGTTGAGATATGGAGCGGCAGAGAGTAGAGTCATCAACAAAGAGATAGAGAGGATTTTCCAGAGAGTTGGAGAGATCATTGATGAAGACCAAAAAAAGCACAGGGCTCAGAACACTGCCCTGAGGAACTCCAGCCAGGACAGGAAGGGGAGATGAGAGCATTCCATTCAGGGCCACACGTTGACTGTGACCGGAGAGGAAGTCCGCAAGCCATGTGTGGAGGTTTCCATGGATACCATAGGAGGGGAGGTTTAGTGGTAGAGTGCAAATAAAGAAAATATGTTCCCATTAACAAGCTCAACATAAAAGTCAACGTCATGAAAATTGGAGGATAATTATTCAAGTTATGATGGAAAAGGTATTTTTTGTTAATTAGTTCACAATCTGAAAATAGGTCAAGGACATTAAACAAATATAAGGTGCACAGCTTCAGTGCAGATGCACTATTATGATGCAAGAACATCTTGGAAGGCCAAGCGGTGTTTGAGATTCCGCATTGGCAAAATTGAGCGAAGACAAAAACACATTTTTCAGACCGCCTTCTGACCTTGACCTTTAACCCAGAGGGGTATAATGTAAATGAAGCGTAAATGCACTTTACTCTAGGCTATCTAGAGAGGGCAATTTCATTCTGATCAGGCAAACCATAGTCGAGTTATGGTGGAAAATGTTAAAATGTCTCCAATTAGGTCATGACCTTAAAATTAGGTCAAGATTAAAAAAAACATGTCAACCCCGCATACTTTATATTCGCATTATTGATGCAAAATTGCACTCCAAAAGTCCCTGCCGGCCCTGAGATAGCTCAGAAATTGATACAGTTCGGAAATTTGCAGCATTGAGAGTGCAGTAAGATAAATAAATAAATTTTCGAAATGGTGATTTAGACAGTACTGCTGGGGGTCAAATAAACTCTGGTACCATAAAAATTGGGGGTGCTAATTGTAGAAACAAACCCTACAACAGCAATAATCCTTCACCTTTGTTATAGTGGGAGGCTTAAATACTTCACTTCAACCAAGCCAGCACAGTAAGTTGTGAATCGTAAATCCAGTTAGAGAATGGGCTGATTCTTGCTCGGACAGCCAGCATTATTCCAAATAAACGCAGGCAGCTACCATTGGTGAGGATGGAACCGACGGCGTTAGGAAATTTGAAGGATTATGCTGAGCTTCACTGGAACTATCTGCCCTTGTTCTGATAATGTAAGGTGCGTGGAAGCAGACCTCATGAGAGTTCAAGTGGGAAAGTAAGGAACTGGTCATAGGTTTTGATATTGTTTTGCTTTTAACTAAAGACTTCGAAAAGAGGGTGAATAATGACTAGAAAAGGTACACAACTACGCTACCGGAAGGATATTGTTGCGGATATGGGACTTGGCCTCAATATCCGCTTGTAAATACTCCCCTATTTCCCCAATACTCCCCAACTATCCCTAATCCCCCATTCCCTAGTCCCATTGCCTGTAAATAACACTCTGTAGAACCGACCTTCCCCTTTTTCCCCCATTAAATGTCGTGCCCAGGTCCACCGCATCTCACGTAGACAACTTTCGGACATCTTGCTAGTTATTCTTAGTCTATGTCAGTTAAGGACTCGTTTCCATTAATTCTGACTCTTCGTTGCACCAGAATGTGATTATATGGCACCAGTAGTGAGTTTAGGACCTTCCCATACCTCCTCCCATCTTCTTCCCCAAACAACAACTACAACAACAACAGCAACTACAACAACTACAACAACGGCGCGCGCGGGGAGTGTGCGTCCTCACTCCGGCTCGGTTAGCCGCCATTACCCATGTGCGCTCCGACGGGGTTACCACGAAGGGGCTCCCTGTCAGCTCCTCGTCAAGGGCGGAGCAGGTAACCCCCCCCCGCACGCACCCAATGAGAAGCAACGGGCCGATTCCAACTGGGGCGGAGCTAACGAGCCGAGGGCGTGTCACTCCCCGCCGGATATACGCAGCGACTCACCGGATGTGACGGGAGATGCGCCCCCGACTGAAGAAGACAAGTCGCGACCTCCAAGCGCTGAGCGAGCTCCACGCATCGACCCGGTATTGCAGTACCTCCGAGAACGGTGCACCCCCTCCGAGAACGGTGCACCTTGAGCCATCGATACCCGCTTTCCTTGCCATCAATCCCCGTGTGAGTCAGTTTTTGTCCTGTTTATCTGTCGTCTGTCGGGGCTATTATAAGAGTGTGTCTAAGTGCCTGTCTTTCTATGCTGTCCCTCTTGTAGTTGTAATCTGACCTTCCGCCCTAATATAACCTCCTCCGGAGGTCTTGAGAACTGAACCCTTGGTGTCGTGTCATTTTAATCCAGCCGTTGTGTCTTTTCCATCATTGATTTAGCATAGCGCGATTTAGTCAACGTTCGAGTATAATCGGGTAACTTGTGCGGACACGGCGGCCATTCCGCTCGGCCCACCCTAACATCAAAGTCGTGTCTGTAACAATTGGTGTCGAGGAGTGAGATTGGACCCGGAGCGCGTTTACGCGCTCGAAATTATAAAGGCGAAATTTGAATTTGTTTTACGAAAATAAAAACCCGAATTTTGAAGGTCGCGCTATGGCGGATCAAGACAGCTGGGTTCCGGTAGAGGAGAGTGAGGCAGGGTCGGTCCAGGACCAAATAGAGGGACGCGAGGAGAGCGAAGCAGCGAGGGTAGCAGACGCACAAATTAGCGTCGTTGCGCCCGACATGGCGGGCGCGCGAAATGGCGCCTCGCACATGGCCACGGCGCCCACGCCCGCGACCGTGGCAGCGCCCCTGGTGGATTCGAACCTTTTCCTCCTGCAAATGGGGGCCCTTATGGAGAGGCTAGAAGCAAAAATGGGGGTAATGGGAAACCAAATGGGGGTAATGGGGAACCGGATAGAGGCTCAGAGTGAGCAAATGGGGGTAATGAGGGACGAAGCGAGGGGTACCGGTGAGGGATTAGACAAGAAATTAGAGGGGTTAGACAATGGGATAGAAGGGGTGAAACATGGGTTAGGGAGTAGAATAGAGGGATTAGACAATAGATTAGGGGAAATACAGGAGGGGTTAATGGGGGTAGAAAACAGAATGGCCGCTCAAGAGAATCAAATGGAAGGGATGCAAAAAGGGTTAGAGGGGTTAGAAAACAGTATGGAAGGCAAATTGAGGGACATGAGGGACCAAGCGGAAAGGGAAGTTAACCAAATGGGGCAGCAGATAGAGGGGGTCAGAATGGGGGTAGAAACCAAACTGGATGCTCACAGGGAGGAAATGGAGCAGATGAGGGTGGCATCTGGGCAGGAGATGCAAGTGATGGGAGAGGAGATCAGAGGAGGAGTGAGTGAGGAGATCGGAGGAGTGCGCGAGGAGGTGAGGCACTGTGAGGAGCACATGGAGAAGGAGGTGAGAAAGGGGACTGTAAAGTTACAAGGGGGCATAGAGGTCCTGACGCAGGAGGTGGAACAGCTGACGGAGGGACAAAAAGAACTAACGGACCAGGTAAAGAAGAACACAGCGGTAATAGGAGGGTTAAAAGCGACACAAAATGACCTAAAAAAATGACTTGGTAGCGACGAAGAGGGAATGTCAGATGGTACGTGAGGGACTGACAACGAGGCTGGACGAGGTGATAGAGGTAATGGAGACGACGGACCGGCAGGTGAGGACGCACATGGAAACGGTCAAGGTAGCCTTAGAGGATGAGCTTGAGGAGACGTACCGGGGAATAAAAGAGGTGAAGCACAAATTAGAAGAAGTGGAAGAAGGGATGAGCGAAATTAAGAAGCGACGGAGAAGGGATAAGAAAGAGATAAAAGAGGAGATAAAAGAATTGGTCCGAAGTCTGTGTTTGGATCGTGATGATGTGCTCATTAACCGGATGAGGGATTCGCAGGTGATGGAGGAGAAGCGAAGAGGAAGAGGACCCGGTGTAAGTGGTGACCAATATGGTCGTGCGTATGATGCGCCAGGGGATTTAAGAAGCTTGGGGGTCGAAATGGACCCGGGTGTTCGTGAGAGGCCGTTGGTGAAGTGTGCGACAGGTCTGGTGTGCGAAAAAGGAGGTGTTGGGAAAAGTCCGACTCTGGGGTGTGTGAGGAAAAAGTGCGTGCCAAGGAGTGAGGGTGCTGGCGAGAGTGAGTCGGTCGTAGCGCGTGTGCGAGGGGGCACATGGAAGCGCGGTGTGGTAAGTGTTACAGAGGGTGTGACGGGAGAGTGTGCGCGAGAAAGGTGTGTGACGGACAGGTGCATGGGGAAAGAGTGCGCTGTCAAAGGCAAGGAAGAATGCACACCTGTGGTGAGTGTTACAGAGGGTGTAACGGGAGAGTGTGCGCGAGAAAGGTGTGTGACGGACAGGTGCATGAGGAAAGAGTGCGCTGTCAAGAGTAAGGGTGAGTGCGCTGTCAAGAATGGAGGTGAGAGTAGTGAGAGTGACAAGGAGAGTGAGTTGGTTGTGACCGGTGAGCGAGGATGTACACCTGGAATGGAAGGATGCACACCTGGAATGGTAGAGCGTGAGTGGGAATGCACGCTGGAATTGGTAGTAAGGCACGTGGTTGGGTGTGCGAGTGAGAGCACACCTGTGATTGTCACAGAGGAGGTGACCGAGGAGGGGGCGCGAAGAGGTGTGTTGGTGAGGTGTGCGACCAACGAATGTGTGCCAAAGTGTTCGGTGGTCAGGTGTGTGACCAAGGCTGTGAGTGGAATGAGAGTACCTGGGTGTGTAAGGAAAGGTACGAGGAGCATGGAAACGGCTGGATGTGTGAGCAAGGAACGGGCTGCGGGGTGTAAGCATGCAGGTGAAGCATCGACGTTACACGGGTTAGAGGTTAGGTCGACTTTTAGCCGAATCGGGCCCTCGGTGCGTGCTGGGCCTCGCTTTGAACGGCCGCGTCCGTGCTCCACTAGGCGGAGCGGGCAGCCCGATAGAAAGGGTCGTCATGGCGACCACTTTTTGTTGAGGCAGTCCGGCAGGTCGAGATCGGGACATTGGATGGCTCCACGCCGAGATGGTGCGTGGGATCTCGGCCCGGGTAAGCCCCCGTCCCTGCACCGAATGCCGGACGCATCCAGCCGCTGGCACAGAACAACCCGCATTCATGGCTTGGCTTTACGAAGCCGGGCTTTGGACAGGAATTGGCGCACCGAGAGGCATTAGTGAGTAGACTGGGTGATGAGGTTAGTGTTTTGGACCCAAAATTAGAGAAAAACAAAATTTGATGATTGGCAAGGGATTGGCAGTAGTGATTGGCAGATGATGGGCAGTGATTGGCAAATTTTTGATTTGTTGAAATTTGATGTGCAAAATTGATAGTGAGAGACCCCCGATGTGGTGGGATGGCAAATCCACCATCCCTCACAGGTGGGGGCAAAGGAGCAATAGCTTATGGGGTGTGTGGCAGTGAAAACTAGCCCGGGTGGGTTAGGTTATATTGATAGGGCCCTAGAAGATGACATTAGGTAACGTTAAGTTTAGTTAGTGACTGATACCTGTAGTGGGGACGCAGGTAGTTTAGTGTGGATGATAATGACGAGGGAGCGCAATAGTTTAAAGGGACGACTGGGAAGCGCAAGTTTCAGAAGGGAGTAGTTAGCTGAGATGATGCCGTGTGTGTGAGAATGGAACAGGTGTGATTGCACAGGTGTGCAACTGGACAGGTGTGTGGAACAGTGTGTGAGTAATGAGTGTTGTGGATCAGCGCGAATGCGCTTGGGGAGAGAAGGGTGCAGGTGGCACCAGGTGTGAGAGCACAGGTGTGCAGGTACAGATGTGTGGAGAGAGTTGGAGTAAGTGGTACGGAGTGGTGTGCATGGTGCGAAGGTGTGGATGGGGGAAGAGTGGACCCCTTTCACGAGTACCCGGGGCGGGTAGTGTAAGTGTTAGGTAGAGGGTATAGGTAAATTGTGGTTGGATATTGGCATTTGTGGTGCGGTTGCAGAATGGTATTGTGGATGGGTGCATTAGTGTTGTGGAAATGGCTGGGCGTGTAGCCTGTTAGTGCGTGTAGTTGGTTGGGCACTCCACCACTGTGAGGATGTCGGCCAGGTGAGGCCGCAGGTGGGCTCTGGGAGCCGGTAGTTGTGAGTGGGTGCCTGAGGATCCCGGGTGTGGATCGGGCAGCCCAGTGCCAGAGAGGGCACCGAGTGGGGAGAGCGCCAGAGGGCCTTCCCCAGGTAGTTAGGTTAGGGTAAGGAGCAGGTAAGCTCGGAGGCAACTGCAGTGGTGGAGGTGTGCAGGTGGGTAGACCCGCTGGGAGAGGTACACGCCACAGCCCAGAAATTGTGCGAGGGCACCGGGAGATGAATCGGGGGAGTGAGACCCCAAATTGAAAAGCACCACAGTTGGCCAATGGGAATTGGTTTTTAGAACCCATAGTGTAAGAGGGCCAATGGTTTGGCCGGAGAAAGAACCCGGGTAGTGTAAAGTTGTAAAGTCATTTAGGAAATAGTTAGGATTGATGAACCTGTCGCACCATACGCAGCCACTTACCTGTGGTGATGATGATGACTCCACACCTGTGTTTTCTTTGTTTGTGTTGCAGAAATGAGAATTGCTGTGAGGATTGGTGAGACGCATCACGACGTGGATGAGACATTGGGGTGATTCCATCTCTCCCTCCCTAGGAGGGACTGATGATGAATTGGTGATGGCAAATTATGATGTTGAGTTGGAGATGGCAAATTGTGATGAGAGTTGGAAATGGCAAATTTGATTGGTTAGGAGGGAGAGAAGACGAATTTGGTTTATGGGAGGAACGGGGAAGACAGTAGGGACGTTTGTTGATTTGTAAAGTAGATGTTTATGGGTAGTGTTGTGTTTTGTGGATGCAGTAAGGGGTAAGGGAGGGGCCATGTAGGTTACCTGGTGGGGGGGGGGGGGCGTACGGTAGGAACGTACCTGTCTCACCTGGTTCCCATGTGCCCCCAGGGTGCATTACCTTGCATTGCGTGCACTTTTGCGCCCTTACCACCTTACTCACTTGTCTGCTTCTTTTGTCTCACACCTCCGAGGATCTGGCTTTGGGGCAGAGAGGAGAGAGAGGTGCTGGCTACGCAGTTGTGGGCCTGCACTTTCGCTGCTTGCTGCCTGGATCGATACACCATATGGACCGCAATTTTGGTGGCCACCCACAATGGACCGCAGTTCTTTTGCGGCCAAGCACCACCCGTGGAAGGACCTATGGGTCAACGTGGCACCTATGCCAAACAGGTGAACCACTAATAGTTGGCACCCTGACGGCCACAATAAGGAAATGGACGCGGTTGGCGCCTTTCTTTATTTTTTGAAAGAAGCCAGAAGGCCACGTGCACCACACGAAGAGCAAGAGACACCTGCAGGGTTAGGGGTTGTTGAATTTATTTTTATTCATTGAACAATGGTGACTGCACCGGATGGTGCTGACTGTGTGATGGGGTGGTGCTTTTGGTGCTGGGAAGGGGTGCTCTGCACGTTATTAAAGGCCGTAAGGCCACAGAGCACTCGTGGGTTGGTGTATCGATGCTGGCATGCGTGCTCTCTCTATGCATAACATCTGCATGTGTTCCTCCAAAAACAGGTCCTGGATCGTAGTGTAAATATCAGCGTAGTCTTGTAAATAATGCTCCCTACCGGCTGTATGTTTAGTTTGCGAATTCTTTCCGGATTCGGTTATCCTGTGGGTGTGTTTCTGTGAGGAGAAGGGTGCAACGTCGCAGGGGGACATATTTACTCATTTGTGAATATCTGTAAAACTGTCGCACTCAGGGTAGAGTTAATAGTAGAGGGAACTACATCTGAGTGCCACACTAAAATAGGTAAAAATTTATCGGGTCGGGACGCCCCGAGGGTAGAGAAGGGTGCAATGTTGCGGATATGGGACTTGGCCTCAATATCCGCTTGTAAATACTCCCCTATTTCCCCAATACTCCCCAACTATCCCCAATCCCCCATTCCCTAGTCCCATTGCCTGTAAATAACACTCTGTAGAACCGACCTTCCCCTTTTTCCCCCATTAAATGTCGTGCCCAGGTCCACCGCATCTCACGTAGACAACTTTCGGACATCTTGCTAGTTATTCTTAGTCTATGTCAGTTAAGGAGTCGTTTCCATTAATTCTGACTCTTCGTTGCACCAGAATGTGATTATATGGCACCAGTAGTGAGTTTAGGACCTTCCCATACCTCCTCCCATCTTCTTCCCCAAACAACAACTACAACAACAACAGCAACTACAACAACTACAACAACGGCGCGCGCGGGGAGTGTGCGTCCTCACTCCGGCTCGGTTAGCCGCCATTACCCATGTGCGCTCCGACGGGGTTACCACGAAGGGGCTCCCTGTCAGCTCCTCGTCAAGGGCGGAGCAGGTAACCCCCCCCCGCACGCACCCAATGAGAAGCAACGGGCCGATTCCAACTGGGGCGGAGCTAACGAGCCGAGGGCGTGTCACTCCCCGCCGGATATACGCAGCGACTCACCGGATGTGACGGGAGATGCGCCCCCGACTGAAGAAGACAAGTCGCGACCTCCAAGCGCTGAGCGAGCTCCACGCATCGACCCGGTATTGCAGTACCTCCGAGAACGGTGCACCCCCTCCAAGAACGGTGCACCTTGAGCCATCGATACCCGCTTTCCTTGCCATCAATCCCCGTGTGAGTCAGTTTTTGTCCTGTTTATCTGTCGTCTGTCGGGGCTATTATAAGAGTGTGTCTAAGTGCCTGTCTTTCTATGCTGTCCCTCTTGTAGTTGTAATCTGACCTTCCGCCCTAATATAACCTCCTCCGGAGGTCTTGAGAACTGAACCCTTGGTGTCGTGTCATTTTAATCCAGCCGTTGTGTCTTTTCCATCATTGATTTAGCATAGCGCGATTTAGTCAACGTTCGAGTATAATCGGGTAACTTGTGCGGACACGGCGGCCATTCCGCTCGGCCCACCCTAACATCAAAGTCGTGTCTGTAACACGGTGATATTGATATTGTTTTGTTTTGTTTTGCTTTTAACTAAAGACTTCGAAAAGAGGGTGAATAATGACTGGAAAAGGTACACAACTACGCTACCGGAAGGATATGTTTAGCTTTCGCAGTTGTGAAGAAGCCTCGTCGCTCTGCGAGGATGTTTCGGAAGAGCTCCGAAATGTTTGGTACTTTTCATTATACATGAAAAAAACGTCACGGGGATGATATCTACTTGTTTAGTGGTTTAATGGGGAGGGGGGGGGGGGTTCTTTCTTGAAATACATTTATTTAAATCACTACAATGTCATGGAAAACCAAAGCTGCACAGTTCAACTCTGATAGGTCTTCATTTTAATGGCCTCAAGAAAACCAGTAGAGTGCTAAAATGGTTGGACACTCTTGCTACACACGGGGATCATCCCTAAAGCAATCGTTTAAATATTGTCACTGTAATCTCTGTACTTGGTATAATGTCAACATAAATAAGCAATAGAAATGTGAGTTATCCATCAAGAAAATCAGCTTTGTCCAACCTGTGATGGAGGTAATCTGACTGTATAAGCTTCCAAAGCAATGCAAATCTGCTCGTCTTGAACAGTCACTTCAAAACCTGTAAACAATTAACAATGAAATAGTTATGTGAAATAATGGCATTTAACTTCATTGTAAACAAATATTTTTCATTATACTTAATACTGTTTATCCCTGGTGTTGGGCTAGTGGCTAGGGTGCCGGCTTAGGATCCTAGGATCCTGGGTTCGAATCCCGGTCGATCGCCGAATTAATGCCAGGGGGGTTGACTCAGCCTGTCATCCTTCCGAGGTCGGCTAATTGAGTACCAGTTCACTGGTAATTCCCTGTTTGTCGTTGAAGGCGGCAAAAAGGGTTGGCGTCAGGAAGGGCATCCGGCCGTAAAACATTGCTTCAAAAAGGGGACCAAAAAAACAACAACTACCACGGTCCCCGAAAAGGCCAACCCCTGCTTTGCGGGGAAAAATGGCCTCTAAACGGTGGTTTATACTTAATACTGTTGCTGTATTTGGTAGAATAAAGAAAAAGTGGATGGCAGACCAGGGAATAGCAGAAAGAGAGAAGAGGAAGGATTCCAATGCCCAACTTAGGAATTAAGGCTGAGCCTATTAGCCCCTGTTGGACTTAGTCCAAAACGGAGGCTTAAGGATTGGGTCTCGTCCGTCCATGTGTGCGTGCATCTGCAACCATATATCGGAGAAGTATGGACTGATTTCATTGTTACTTGGTACAAAGACAATATATGACGGTATACATATGCACGTCATTTTGTTTCGCCATGCGATCAAAGATGGCTGACTGGTGGCCATTTTAGTTGTAAAAAAAAACCCGATGTTGAACACGTCCTCACCAATTTCTCAGACATGCATTTACCAATGTTGTTCAAACTTGGTACACAGATAAAGAATGATGGCTTACATAAGCAAGTCATTTTCTTTGACGATCAGATCCAAAATGGCCGACTGGCAGCCATTTTGTTACTTAAACGTGTCCCCAACCATTTCTTAAACATGCATGGTCTAATTTTGTTCAAACCTGGCACAAGCACAGTACATGACAGCATGCACATGCAACTCACTTTATTTTGCGATCTGATCAAAGATGGCCGATTGGTAGACAGGCTGCCATTTTAGTTGTAAAAAAAAACAAAAACTGATATTGAACACGTCCAACCATTTCTCGGGCATGCATTTACCAATCTTATACAAGCTTTGCACACAGATAACGAATGATGGCTTACATATGCATGTCATTTCCTTTTGAGATCAGATCCAAGATGACCGACTGGTGGACTGGTGGCCATTTTGTTACTTAAACGTGTCCCCAACCATTTTTCAACATGCATGGACCGATTTTGTTCAAACTTGGCACAAGGACAATACATGAGAGTATACATATGCAGATTTTGTTTTGTAATCCGACCAAAGACTATTCTGTCATGAGATGTCAATGACTCGGGGGGCCTGAAACTCCACACCATAAAGGTGAGCAACATGGGCAGCAGCAGCACCAGCTCACAGTGGAAATGCATATTCCATTGCATTTCAGATGAAGGCCTCATTCCCTGTAAAAAGCTGATCCTACAGGTAATCCCAAGGTGGTGGCTGGCTATGGAAGCCAGCTTAGGCATAACTTATGCCATATGACATCACAACAAAACAGCCATATCAATTATAAAAGTAACTTCTGCAGGTAAACTGGTGTCTTTGTAAACTTGCAGAGGGGAAAATGTCAGCAACAACACAGTGTAGGTTGCTTCACCTGGCTGCAAAATCCTTGAAAGCATTTCCAATTATCCCCCATGTTTGTGTACTTAATTTTGCTACCGTAATCCTCACAGTTTTGAAGTTATAATGAATGGAATGCAGGAGATAACCTCATAGGCACATTGCACTTGATGTTTGGCCTAAACGTTAATAATTGTAGAGGGTGGTCGAGCAATGTGGTATGACATTTTGGAGACGAGGTTCTTACATGTTGTTTGTGAAAGGATGTGACAATTCAACACGCTTTTATAGCTGCCGACCAAAACGAATCGTGAGAGCTGATGGAAGATGATGGCTGAATTTGAGTGCATACCAAGGTGCTTGTGAAAAGGGTATTCAGCACATCACAAGCAGGCAAAAATGTCAATATACATAATACATATGCAAATGTTTTTTTGACCACACCTTTCTCTACTTGTGTTCCTTATCCCTTTCGTTATTCTGTCGCATTACTCCGATTCAAACCTCTTTCCCTTTTTGTTTTCCCTACTAACTTCCCAACCCCTCTTTTCTAATCTTTCCTCTCATATTAATTGTCCAAACTATGCCACAAACAACAACAGTTTTTGCACAAAATAAGGTGGACAGAAAAATGCTCGACTTACTAACAGCATTCTCTTTGCCAGGATTTAGTAGAAAATCTTGTCCTGTGAAAAACAAAGGTCAGTTGCGTACCCAAAATCATCGTTGCTAGCCAATGCATATTGGACGGGGATTCAATTAGGATATTTGGCTCGCTCGTTGCATTATTACTGAGATGCGGCTGTGTCGCTCAATGCCAGGTATTTGGAATTTGATCTGGGTGCCAGCAACAATCACCTAGTCGTTGCAAAATACAACGGGAGATCGTTGATGCCCAACAGCTAATGAACAATCGGGCCCTCAACCAAATATCCATCTGAGGGATGACACAGTAATTGATGCAACGCCCTGCCTGCAAAGCACCAAGCTGAAAATTAATAATCATGACAATAATCTAAACAATTAAACAGTTCAACGCTACCTCTGCACCATCATGTGAGATTTGTACTGCATTAAGGATAGAGATAAAGTGTAAGTATAGATGCTGCAGCAAATTGCCATCTTTCATGAGGCTTACCTTGGATGAGAAGATTTCCAGCCCTGTTCCATTTCGGTGCCAACTTTGCAATTATCGTGTAACTCAGGCAACACTGAAGTACTGCACAAGTCACAGGCTTAATCTCCTCCATCTGTAAATTTGAGGTTGCTTGTAATTCCAGTGCATTTTTTTTTTTACCATGGCAGAGCTAATTCCTTCAAACAGATCCTTGTGGATTAACATTCCAAAGAAAATGGCACAAGTTTAGAAACTAGCTTTGCTAAAAACATCAAACTGAGAAGCAAACAACATTGAATGTTTACATTATAAGCTCAAGAGATTTGACGACAAATAATATTTTCTTCATTCTACTACATATCCAGCTTTTCATGTATGTTAAATCCAAGTCCAAACAAAGCCACAATTAACATTGTATATTTATACCATCCCATATGCATTCTGCCATTCAGTGAAGTCTTGAATTATTCTCAAATAACCCTCAATTTCTAAGCATGAATGATCCAAGAGCAAAGCAAGCAGATTCTTATGTCACAAGTATACAACTATAAAGGTATATAAAGTGCCTTCAAAAAGTATTCACAACCCTTGACTTTTTCACATTTTATTGTGTTACAGCCTCAATTTACAATGGATTAAATTGAGATTTTTTTTGGTCACCGATCAACACACAATACCACATTTAATGTCAAAGTGGATTTATTTTTAATTTTTACAAAATAACTGTAAAAAACAAACAAAAAAAAAAACCACCTTTAGAGGCCATTTTTCCCCGCAAGCGGGGGTTGGCCTTTTTCGGGGACCGTGGTTGTTGTTGTTTTTTTTGGTCCCCTTTTTGAAGCAATGTTTTACGGCCGGATGCCCTTCCTGCCGCCAACCCTTTTTGTCGCCTTTTTACGACAAACAGGGAATTACCAGTGAACTGGTACTCAATTTGCCGACCTCGGAAGGATGACAGGCTGAGTCAACCCCCCTGGCGTTAATTCAGCGATCGACCGGGATTCGAACCCAGGATCCTAGGATCCTAAGCTGGCACCCTAGCCGCTAGCCCAACACCAGGGTTAAAAAATAACTATATTTTAGTAATAATAACTATAATAACTATATCAAAATAACTATAAATGAAAAACTTAAATGTCTTGAGTCAATAAGTATTCAACCCCTTTGCTAAGACACTCCAAATCGAGCTCAGGTACATCCAATTTCCTTTGATCATCCTTGAGATGTCTCTACAACTTGAATGGGGTCCACCTGTGGCCAATTCAATTGATTAGAAATTATTTAGAAAGAATCACACCTTTCCATACAAGGTCCCACAGCAGTCAGAGTGGAAACTCTACCATGACGTCTAAGGAACTGTCCGTGGAACTCCGAGATAGAATTGTGAAGAGGCATAGCTCTGGTGAAGGGTATAAAACAACTTGTACAGTGTTGAAAGTTCCCAACAGCACAGTGATCTCCATCATTCGGAAATGTAAAAAACATGGAACGACCCAGACTTTTCCTAGAGCTAGCCATCTAACAAAACTGAGCAACTGAGCAAAAAGGACCTTGGTGAGGGAGGTGACCAATAACCCAATGACCACTCTGGCAGAACTACATAGTTCCTTGGCTGAGATGGGAAAACCTGCTGGAAGGACAACAGCCTTTGCAGCACTTCACAAATCTAGGCTTGATGGGAGAGTGGCCAAATGGAACACACTCGAGAAAAAGGGACATGACAGCATGCTTGGAATTTGCAAAAAGGCATGTGAAAGACTGAGAGATGAGACAAATAGTGGGGGGGCCAATGTTTTCCCGTTGAATTCAAATGTTAATTTGTGGACACTGGTTGGGTTGTCTTTAGGGATGATAGAAGTTGTAGAAAAAATATGTCTCCATTTTTTTCAAGTTCTTTATAGCGGCCGTTTTGGATTATCAAAATGGCGTTTGTTGAAAACCGAAATTGTCATTATCTTGGCTTCTAAATGACCTAGAGTGTTAATTTTGGTGTCCAAATGTACATATTTGCGGATACTTAATCCAATAAACACACATTTATACACCTACATATGATCAAAAGGGTTCTTATGGCAGCCATCTTGGATTTTCACGCACTTATGCCAACACATATATATTTTTTTCCATCATTTTCACTTCTAAATCACATAAAGGCTGGACTTTAGTGTTCAAATGTACACTTATAATGTCTTTGTGCAATATTTTTAGTTGGCAGTGTTCATTGTTACATTGAAGGATCTCCATCCTCCTCATCATCAGTGTTATCGATTCCCATGGGGCGCTCCTGACCCGTGTTACCACACACCTCTTCATCTGCCCCACACATACACATCTCAGAACAGTTGAGATGCTGAGACCTGCATGAGCAGTGAGACATGCATTGGGTCTTCTTG
Organism: Myxine glutinosa; assembly: GCF_964187855.1. Taxonomy (NCBI): domain Eukaryota; kingdom Metazoa; phylum Chordata; class Myxini; order Myxiniformes; family Myxinidae; genus Myxine; species Myxine glutinosa. The sequence continues at coordinate 33,188,556 of NC_136270.1, read as the reverse complement.
CAGTTACATTTGATTAGATGTGTGATGGCAGCTGGGGCTGGAGGGTCCTTGGTTGTGATGGGCACCAGCTGATCTCCTTCTGCTCTCCATCCATGTTCTGTTGGTTGTGGAAGCTGGGGGTCCGGTACATCAGCCTGATGCCACACCATGGCCTGGAAATGTGCACGAGCAATGGCTTCATGTAAAGCTCCCCGTGTTGGTGGCAGCTTCTGTGCCTCTAGCTGTTTCTTGGTAAACAGTCTCCACCTCAGCTTGCCCACATCCACAACTGTAGTACGAGGCTCATACAGCTGGCATACAAATGCCTCAATGTCACTTTCTGTGTCAGCTCTCAGCTCCTCAGAGGCCCCAAGGTCATGAAACGCAGATACCACCTCAACAGAGCACCTATTGAGGGCTTGCCAACATGTGAGCTTTCCCTTGCCGGCAAACCGACCAGTCTGGTCTGCTCCCGTGAATGCATGGAATCCTGGTAGGGCTGCAGCCTTCCTGACACCAAGTTCATGTACTATTGGTTCCAGTGAGATTTGCCTCTTCTTGTTCCCCACACCCGTGATGAAGTATGTGTCTTTGCATAGTTCATGGTACCGGTGGAGTGCTAGGATGAATACATCAGTATCAGGTGACTGAATGTACAGCTGTGTTGCACCTCTTCGGACGCATCTAGACTGTGAAGAAAGATCCTCGTATCAGCCTCCTCCTGGGAGCTACGGAGATGCTGTACATCCATGCAGTTGGAGAAGACATCCTGCCTTGAAGTGACGATGAAGACCTTGGTAGTCCCCTCAAAGTGACACAGAGCTTTCTTTGCCAGATAGACAGTTAGCTCATCTTTGGTGTTGGTGTGCGACAGGAACTGTTTTGCTGTCAGTTTCCCAATCGGGGTGCTGTCTTGAACGTGGTAAGCAGTGGGCGGCTTGCCACCTTGGCGCCTCTCCCGTGTGGCCTCTTTCAGTGAATTTGGCAGATCATATCGGTCAAACACGAGGTGGACTTCATCATACCCGTTGGTCTTGCAGTCCAGTGTTGCATTGAAATGGCCAGCCCACTGGGCACATGTTTTGACCCATTGTGGCTTACCCATTGCTTGCACTAATGCCATGCCGTCTATGACAGTCACCTTCTTGGGAGGGGGTGGAGTATGTTCAGGATTGTCGTCGTCTGGCTGCTGACCAGTGCCAGTTGACTTCTTGGGTAGATCTTCTAGGATGCCCATGAGCTTGCTTTTGTCTGTGCATGGTAGTAGTGTCCCAGCCATTGCAAAGAGGGTTCGTGGAAGCGCGGTGAATTCATATTGACCTATGGCATCCTTCAAGTTGATCTCTGGTCGTGAGCGGGCCACGATCAGCATGCGCGCAAACAGTGACCTGTCGTCTTTCAGCTCTACAACCTTGTCTGCCAGTTTGTGCTTCACAGCTTTCCTGGCACTCTTCCACATCTTCAGTTTGACCTTTCCCATTCTGGCCCAAAGGTTGATTTCATTTGTGTTGATGCGCTCTGCAACAAACGTGTTATACGCTTTCTGACCAATCTCATCTTGGTTGCAGACATCCTTCTGTACTTCAGCTGGCATCACCACCTTGGTGATGATAGTCGTCAGGTCTTCACCCTCATGCGTCATGGGATTCATGGACTCTCTGATCACATTCTTCAGTCGACGAATGTTGTCTTCCTGCCGAGCCCAGACTGTGGTTGATAGGTCGTGGTGCTCCTTGCGTGTAGCTGATTGTGAGCCAGCCATCTGACGGGCTTCTTCAGCAAGCCTACTCAGCTCTGGTGCTGTCAGAAAGAACCTTTCGCGGGCACTGGCATTCTGGGCAATGCCCACAATACCCCCTGTCACCTTCATGATCCTGTTGATGTGCTCCAGTGCATGGTCCACACCTACAGCACAGAAGGGGATTTCATTCTTATGGACACTGAAGTTCCCATCCATGAACTCTTGGTAGATCCCTGGATCTGTCATCTTCAGGGCCTTCATCTCTGCAAGGTACCGGGGAGTCAGCCTGGCATATTTCTGTTTGTCATGTGCAAAGAAGTATATGCACATCTCATCCAGTGAAGACAGGTGAAGCTCAAATTGTCCATCACGGGTGGCACGGATGAATGTGTATATCAGCATTATCATCCGCATGTAGCGTCGCACAAACTTGAACAGTGGACTCTTGGCTTCTTTCCTCTCATCAAACTTTGCCATGGCCTCCAGGACTTCGTTTGACTCGAGGACAGCTAGCATGTTGTTCTGCGCGCTTGTCATCTCCTCTCGGTTGTGTAGATGACAGCTCTGGGCAACCTGTTGTGCTGACTGGGTACATGGGCCCCTCAGATGGGGATGCTCTTGGAAGAATTCGTCCACATAGAAGTCGAAGAGGGCTTGGACAGTGGTGATGTGGGCCTCCAAAGCCCTCTTCATGTGCTTGGCTTCCAGTATTTGTCTGGTCGTTGTTGGGCCATAGATATCAGCCTCAGACCAAGCCTCGTCAAGACCACTGTCCTCTATGGCATTCCCAGCAGCCCTCAGTGCAGCCATCACAGTGTGCATCTCCCCTAGTCGCAGTACCCACTTGCCTTTGCAGTCATCTCTGGTCATCGCCAGCTGTTTGGCTCGCTCATACAGGGCCATGTCTAAGGTGATCACTGTCTTCCTATCGGGACCCATGACCATGCAGTTGATTTGCTGTGTCTGTTTCAAGACTGTTATCAGTGTTTGCCATTCATGGGCTGGTGCTGCTACCAATGGCAGGGCGTTGACCTCTGTCAGAGGCTTCGAAGAGGAGAGCAGTGAGTTGTAGGCTGTCCAAGTTGGGATATCGTGATGCTTGATCCTACTGCCAGGTGGTTGTTTTGGATCGTGGACGAGTGACCCAACAGGGTCAGCATGCTGGGGTTCTGCAGCTTGCAGCTGGTCATCTGGTGGGATGATGTCGTCTTGTACGTCCTCAGCTTCAGCTGTTCGCATGATTGTGCGTGAAAGTAGCCACACTGTGTCCGTCGCAGAGTACGGCTTGGTGACATCTGGGTTTGACCGTGTCTTGAAGCTATACGTGGTACCTGTGGCAGATTGTTTGTTTGGTGCTTGGCAAGGAACAAAGTCTGGAGCAGTCAGAACCTTGAGTGAGCGGTGTCTGGCCTTTCGGTCATGTAGTGTCAGTGTTCTATGTTCATCTGTGGAGGGTGCATGTTCCCGTCGTTGGTAGAGTGCCCAGGCTGTAGCATGGAGTGTCCGCTTCCCATCAGGTGTGTCTTCATTGAAGTCACTGTTGTCCACTGCAAAGAAGACAAACGTCCCTATGCACATGGTTCTTGGAAAGTATACACCCTGTTCTGTCGTAGACTCTATGACTGAGTTGGCCAGCTGTGTCTCCAACCGCAAGATCCGACTATAATCAACAGACAGACCGAACCCATGCAGGAAATCCAGAAGCTTCTTGTTTCTGGTGGACTGATGGACTACAATGGCAACGGCAAGCTGCTGTGGCCATTCTAAGCGATGGCGGAATGGTGCATCTGGCTCTTTGGGCTTGTACGTGACTTGGCGTTTTGACTTGTAGCCGTACATGATGTTCTGACTGATGGTTATAACATCTCGATGAATAGTGGCTGAGCGCATAGTCTCTGGCTCAATGCTCGTGGCTGGTCCTTCCAGTAGCCAGCGGAGGAAAGCATAGAGTACTTTGGGTACATGCTTTTCAGCATCATCAGTGTTCATTTCTCCTTCAAATTGCCATGGGTGCTTGTTCTGACAAGCAATGGCACTGCGGAGAACAGAGGCACTCTCAAACAGTTGTTCGATGTTTTTTTCATTTGTCTTCGTCATTGCATCTTCGACAGCTGCATCACGCACGGCAGTGGAGAATACACAGTCTGACTCGTTTCGACGTTTTGGTTTCATGAAGTGAACGTCATCAATGTGAGAGTTGATTTTCTCCTTCATGCCTTGGGTAGTAGGTGATGGGACATTGTGCACACCATTATTGTCAAGAATCCTGGAGTAAACCGACTTCAGGTCAGACATGTTGAGAATTTCACCAGCTTGGAGTAGAGAGCGAACAAGGCTGACAAACTCAATGTCTGCGGCTATTTTGATAACATTAGTTTCTTGCAGTATGTGTTCTTTGTCATCACTTGATGTCCCACTCTTGGGAGCACGTTGGACATTCTGCACCCAGCATGGGAGATGATACTTGACGTCGATCGCATGAGCATCATGTGCACTGATGGCAGCACTCAGCTGAACTTTCCACTTGTGGTTGCTGCCTTCTTCAACAGCTTTCTTCAGCTGTTTACCTGCGTTGAACGTGCATACAACATGTACATTTTCCTTAGTGACCTCTTGACAGAAGAAACAAAGGTGTCTGTTGAATGGAGTTGATGATGAACGTGTGAAGCGAAGAGTCTCGTCTTGCGTAGAACCTGAGGTACTTGCAGCGGCAGGTGCAGAAGAAGGACGTCCACACCTCTTATGAAGATGCTGGGTGTCGCCATGTTCGCAGGCTTTCTGGTGGCGAACTCTAGCACACTCCAGGTGAGCAGTGTTGCATGTAGATCCATAACATGCCCGGTGCCACTTTGCTTTATTGTTCCTCAAGTCAGTGGCAGTGAAACAGCTTAATCGTTCGCTGATCTGTTTGAAGTCGGCATCACCATATCGTGCCCTCTCCTGGATGAACTGGAGAAACTTTGCATATGAGCCCAGTGCTGGCTCAGTCACTAGTGCACCTTGGGGATCCTGGCACTGAATGCAAAGTGTGAAATCAGTTTCTTTCTTGGTTTTCTTGCTTTTTGGCTCCATCATAGCTCAGGGTCACGAATCTGGAACATACAAATAACAAATAACAATTAAGATAGATGTGCATTAAGTTAGATTTTGGACACTGGTTCGGCTGTGCCATAAAAACCTATTTTTATCCCTTGTAGGTTATTAAAGAAGGTTTCATTCAATTCTCTATCCCCAAAAATGTACAACTGGACACCAGAATCGAAACTCTAGGTCATTTAGAAGCCAAGATAATGGAATTTTACGTTTTCGACATCCGCCATTTTGAAAATCCAAAATGGCCGCCATAAAGAACTTGAAACAATTGGAGACATATTTTTTCTAGAACTTATATCATCCCTAAAGACAGCCCAACCAGTGTCCAAAAATTAACAAGCAATTTCACCGGGCATTTCAATCTGCTACATTGGCCCCCCCACTAAAAAGATTATGTGGTCTGACGAGACGAAAATTAAACTCTGGCCCGAATGCAAAGTGTTACATGTCTGTCGGAAACCAAGCACAGCTCATCACCCACATAACACCATCTCTACCATGCAGTATTCTGGTGTCAGCATCATGTTATGGGGATGCTTTTCAGCAACATGAATTAGGAGACTTGTAAGGATAGAGGGAACAATGTATGGAGACAAATGCAGGCAAATCCTTGAGGAGAACCTGCTTCAAAGTGCAAAAGACCTTCGACTGTGGCGAAGATTTACGTTCCAACAAGATAATGACCACAAGCATGCAGCCAAAGCAACACTGGAATGGCTTCAGAACAAGAACGTGAAAATCCTTTGAGTGGCCCAGCCAAAACCCAGACATGAATCCCATTGAGAATCTGTGGAAAGACTTGAAGACTGCTGTTCACCGACACTCCCCATCCAACTTGATAGAGCTTGAGCATATCTGTAAGGAAGAATGGGAGGAACTTCCCAAATCCAAATGTGTAAAGCTGAAACAGACATACCCAAGACAGCCCTTTCACCTTTGTGCCATGTGGTGATCAAAACTACAGTTTTGTGAATTTCTTTCCAACTGTTTAGGAATAGATAGTGTGACGGACAGAGCCGATATCAGTCTAGATATTACAATATCAGCCACGTTCTATTTGAAAAAGCGTGAGGATGTTGTTGTTGTTTCGTATGCAGCCTGTGGCTGCTGGTTGCATCATTTTCTGGAAGTATGGCCATGCCCCTGATGCAGTGCCCCTGTTACCAGTAAGCTGGTACTCATTTGGCTACCTAGGAAGGATGACAGGCTGAGTCAACCCACCTGATGTTATTTCAATGGCACGGAAGGGGATCAAACTCAATACCCTTCATAAAATCTTAAGCCAGCAATCAACAAGCAATTTAATTAATCAACAAGCCAACACCAGGCTTAGCATGTGGATAATGATTTACCTTACAAGGAACTTCAACACAGGAAGCGATTCGGCTCATCAGAGACCTTGTGCTATAGTTGCCAACATATGGTTGTTTGTTTGTACTCTATCCTTAAATTAGGCAAGGAAGCAGCACTTACCATTTTTAAAGTCTTTGGTATGACTCGGTCAGGGCTTGAACCCGGGATTCAGAGCAGACTAACCATTACACCACTGATTGTGGTTAGCTCATGTATTTTTATTTAAGTATTGTACACCGCACCTTTCCTATGCCATCCCCAGGTGCTGCATAACGTCATTTCCGGGCACCGAAGTGGGCTCGGCAATGACGCAAGCTGAAAGGGAGTACTCAGTTTTCACTCCGATTGTTTGTTTTCTTGTTGTGCACCGCACCTTTCCTATGCCATCCCCAGGTGCTGCATAACGTCATTTCCGGGCACCGAAGGGGGCTCGGTAATGACACATGCTGAAAGGGAGTATTCAGTTTTCACTCTGGTTGTTTTCTTGCTTTCCTTCTTGTTTTCTTGTTTGTTTGTTAGTTTGTCCGGGTGATATCTCAGCCATCCTTTGAGCTAGAAAGCTGAAATTTCGGCACAATAGTGAGCAGGTCCTATGTCAAAAACAGTATTTTTTGTTTTTTGATTAATCAATTAATTGAGGAGTTATTTAATTATTAGCGATTAATTAAGTACTTATTTAATTAATTAAATTTCCTTTCTCTTCTGACCATTAACTCAGGCACCTTTTGAGTTAGGAAGCTGATATTTGGACATGCCAATGACCAGGTGATTTGGCTGCAAAGGCTATTTTTGATTTATTAATTAAACAATTAATCAATTAATCGATTAATTATTTAATTATTCGATTAATGACTATTTTTATTTTTATTTAAAGTTAAACATTCTGAAGAAATGGTGGTGGTTTATGTATTCTATGACCGAATTGATTAATAATTTAATTTTTTAATGATTATTATTTATTTATTTTCATTATTATTCATTTATTTATTTTCTTTTTTATTTGGCCAATAACTCAGGCACCTTTTGAGCTGGGAAGCTAATATTTGGACATGACAGTGACCAAGTGATGTGGCTATCAAGGATATTTTTGATTTATTGATTAATCAATTAATCAATTAATTATTTATTGATTAATAAATTAATTATTTAATTTTTTATTAATGACTTATTTAATTAAATTTCTAAAAGATACATCTTCGGATGAAGCACGAGTGGTTTAGTTATGCTATTAGCCAATTGATTAAGAAAATATTTTGTGATAATCTTTTATTGATTTTAATTATACAATTAATCAATTTATTGTACACCTCTCCCTCCCAATGGTCTCTATGAGCTGCACTGCGGTATTCGGCGCCCCGGCAATGCTGCGCTGTAGGATATTCAATTATTTGGCATGGGGGCGGTGTACTTTGAATGTATCTGTATTTGTTGTACACCGCTCCTTTTCTATGCCATCTCCAGGCGCTGCATATCGTCATTGCCGGGCACCAAAGAGGGCTCGGCAATGACGTACGCTGAAAGGGAGTACTCAGTTTACACTCTGGTTGTTTGTTTGTTTGTTTGTTTTCTTTCTTGTTTGTCCGGGCGATATCTCAGCCATCCTTTGAGCTAGGAAGCTGAAATTTCGGCACAATAGTGAGCAAGTACTTTGTCAAAAACATTATTTTTTGTTTTTTGATTAATCAATTAATTGATGATTTATTTAATTATTAGCGATTAATTAAGTACTTGAAATGAAATGGTAGTGGTTTACGTGTTTTATTAGCGAAGTGAATAATTATTTCATTTTTTATGATTATTATTTATTTATTTTCATTATTAGTTGTTTCTTTATTTTATTTCTCATCTGGGCAATATCTCAGGCACCTTTTGAGCTAGGGAGCTGATATTTGGATATGACAATGACCAAGTGATTTGGCTGTAAAGGGTATTTTTCATTTATTGATTAATTAATTGATCGATTAATTTTTTTATTATTCGATGAATGACTTAATTAATTACTTTTTTTTAAATTACAGATTCGGATGAAATGGTGGTGGCTTATGTATTCTATTAACCAATTGATTAACTATTTAATTTTTTTATGATTATTATTTATTTATTTTCATTATTAATCATTCATTTATTTTCTTTCTCATCTGGGCAATATCTCAGGCATCTTTTGAGCAAGGAAGCTAATATTTGGACATGACGGTGCAAGTAATGTGACTATAAAGGATATTTTTGATTTATTGATTAATCATTTAATCGATTAATTATTTATTGATTAATCAATTAATTTATTTAACTTTTTATTAATGACTTCTTTAATTAAATTTCTAAACGTTACATCTTCGGATGAAGCACGAGTGTTTTAGTTATGCTATTAGCCAATTGATTAAGAAAATATTTTATTGATTTCAATTATGCAATTAATCAATCAAATATTGTGCACCTCTCCTTCCAAATACAGTCTCTATGAGCTGCACGGTGGTATTGCCGGATGCACCCCAGCAATGCCGCTCTGGAGGATATTTAATTATTTGGCATGGGGGCGGTGTACTTTGAATGTATCTGTACTAGTTTCTTGTTTGTTTGTTTGTCCGGGCGATATCTCAGCCATCCTTTGAGCTAGGAAGCTGAAGTTTCGGCACAATAGTGACGAAGTCCTATGTCAAAAACAGTATTTTTTGTTTTTTGATTAATCAATTAATTGAGTAGTTATTTAATTATTAGCAATTAATGAAGTACTTATTTAATTAATTAAATTTCCTTTCTTTTCTGACCATTAACTCAGGCACCTTTTGAGTTGGGAAGCTGATATTTGGACATGCCCATGACCAGGTGATTTGGCTGCAAAGGCTAATTTTGATTTATTAATTAATCAATTAATCGATGAATTATTTAATTATTCGATTAATGACAAAAATTTTTTGAAGTTACAGATTCTGATGAAATGGTGGTGGTTTATGTGTTCTATGACCGAATTGATTAATAATTTAATTATTTAATGATTATTATTTATTTATTTTCATTATTAATCATTTATTTATTTTGTTTCTCATTTGGCCAATATCTCAGGCACCTTTTGAGCTAGGAAGCTAATATTTGGACATGACAGTGACCAAGTGATGTGGCTATCAAGGATATTTTTGATTTATTGATTAATCATTTAATCGATTAATTATTTATTGATTAATCAATTAATTATTTAATTTTTTATTAATGCCTTATTTAATTAAATTTCTAAAAGATACATCTTCGGATGAAGCACTAGTGGTTTAGTTATGCTATTAGCCAATTGATTAAGAAAATATTTTGTGATAATCTTTTATTGATTTTAATTATACAATTAATCAATCAATTATTGTACACCTCTCCCTCCCAATGCAGTCTCTATGAGCTGCACTGCGGTATTGCCAGGCACCGGAGGCGTATCTGTACTTGTCTTGACCCCACTCTTTTTAATAAAAATTGGGGGATATTGTAATCGGCTCCGTCTGTCTGTGTGTGTGTCCCATCGTCCATCATGCTATCTCATCCTAAACAGTGTAGAAATTTACCAAAATTGGTAATCATTATCATCACATAGCAAGAAGGTGTGAGAGCAGTGTCATAGGGGAGGGGTCAAAATGTGATACCCAAAATTTAATTATGGGCACATTTAAATGAAACTTTGTATACGTCATCAACATTGGGAGACATGTAAAAAAAAATTTGGATTTGTCCTCACCATGTCCCAAGGAGTGGGGACTTATGGACTTATGGGTCACAGGAGTCAAAATGGAAAAAATTCTTTTACTCAAAATTTGATATTGGGTCAATTCCTGATGAAACGTTTTGCCATCTTTCAACTTAGTTTAAGGTGGGAAGCATGGGGATTTGCGATGGCATGCTATTGATTTCACTCTGGTTTGTTTTGGAATCAAAGCTTTTGCTTTGTATCACATTGTAATATTCATACTCACCTTGATGTTTCATAGTTAACTTGTTGCAGCAGAATAACTAATTCTACCAAATGGAACATGAATATTCGCTCTGGTTATAAAAGGTTATGAACACTATATTCAAGATTCTACATAATTGTTTGTCCATGTTATAAAATATAAAGCATAGACATTTGACTTCCACTGGCAATTCAACAAAAAAAATCTTAGGAATGATGACAGCAAGGGAGCAGAGCTCAGGGTGCATACCTGCAGGAGTATATTTTAAAAAGTGGTACAACTGAACCTCAGATATTGTCACTACTATAAATATGTGAACTGCGAGTGCCGTGTATTATAACTTGTATTACCTTGGCACCGATCCTTTTAGCAAATTCTTGAATTCTCCGTGAATTCAGGAAATTTCTCTGTTCCATCAAAATGAAAAATACACATTGGTACAATATTTAACAATGCAATGTAATTAATGTACAGAGGAAGGTAGTGGGGAGGGTAAAGGTACCTTATTCAGAATTACAGCTAGTCTGAAATGTTGTGGCAGAGCACTAACACAGCAGTCATTTAAAGGTTACAAAGTTACTTTCATCGAGGTCGAGATAACTAAACACTTGACAAATATATGCCATGTATGAAAGAGTTGTGAAAGGTTTCCGGCCAAAAAAAAGTCACCAACTCGATTTTATACAAACTAGGGCATTGCCCGTACGTGGGTGCCCGTTCCTTGCCAAAAAAAAAAAAAACGCTACCCGTACGCTCTACCCCGCCCGTACGCCCGTAAACAAAAAAAACAACGCTCTTCGCTTCCGCCCTTCGCTCTGACTGAATTGGGAGAAATAATGCGCATAAGAAATCGAATTACGTACCGTAATGGCGGTCAGCTCGTAACGCGCTCAGCTCCGCTCGTCTCACATCGGCCACGCCTACGCAACAAAGCGTTCTGTGATTGGCTGCCGGAAGTTCGCAAATCGTCGCAGTTACGATGAATCGTTTTAATTTAATCGCAGTTTGAATTCGTTTTAAAACATAGTTTAACGGCAACATAGTTTTCCAACGTGAAATAAATGAATACGCTGTCAAATGTGCCGTCCGAGGTAGAGTCTGATCGCCACGTTCGGCACACGTGATAGCTCGCTGCTCTCTGATTGGTTGAAGCGTTTTTTGGACATAGCTCGGTAAGTACTTGTCCGATTAATTTCAAACCTTGAAAAGGCACATCCTCGGGTCCCCAGCAATATACCTGGCAAGTTAAAAGTATATCGGACCCGTGGTTGTCGAGAAACAGCGGTCACAGACAAACGTACAAACGTACAGAGATTACTGGAATTATAGATAGATGAGAGTTGGGGCATTTCAACTTTGAAAATGAACAATCACAATTGTTTTATTCCTATACCTCAATGTCAATCCATCAAGTTTTCACAATCCCCTCGATTGGCATGCCCACATAATTATATAGTTATATAGGATAAAAAGTATCCGACCTTTATTTTTCGTGCGTAAAAAAAAAGAAGCTAGGGAGGCGTTGATTGGTGCACGTATGTAGGCGATCCTAATGCGCACGCGTGAATTTTTTCCCACCTGCAGAAGCTGTCATTCGACGGCAGACCGCCGATGAGTGAGGACATGTAAGTGAGCGCCGTCGGATTTTCGTTTTTGACAAAATGACGGAAAAAACTTGAACAACGCTACTGCATCAAATTTTGTGTAAAGCTTGGCGATTCCAAAGTGGAAACGATCCGCAAGATTCAACACCGTTCATTCCATTATGAAGGAGGATTTGGGCTTCAGGAGAATCTCAGCGAAGTTCGTACCAAAGCTGCTAACGATTGAGCAGAAGCAACTCCGTTTGGAGATCGCACAGGACATGCTGGAGACTGTGAACAGCGATCCCAGCTTCCTCAACACAGTGATCACTGGCAATAAGTCCTGGGTTTATGGGTACGACCCAGAAACCAAGTTGCAGTCATCACAATGGAAGCATCCAACATCCCCGAGGCCAAAAAACACAAAATTTGATGCAGTAGCGTTGTTCAAGTTTTTCCGTCATTTTGTCAAAAACGAAAATCCGACGGCGCTCACTTACATGTCCTCACTCATCGGCGGTCTGCCGTCGAAAGACAGCTTCTGCAGGTGGGAAAAAATTCACGCGTGCGCATTAGGATCGTCTACATACGTGCACCAATCAACGCCTCCCTAGCTTCTTTTTTTTTACGCACGAAAAATAAAGGTCGGATACTTTTTGAACACACTACGTATATTGCATAAATGTGATACTTTGTTGGCAATCAGGTGTAGAGTCAAGAAATGGTTTATTCCACAACATCACCAAAATCAACATTTACAAAAAAAAAGTATTATTTTTGGGCAGCAATTTGAAATCACTTTTGGTCTCCATGTAAAGAGATGTGTACTTTTGGATCGGTTTCAGAAAAGTATGAGGGATTGATAAAAGATCAGAGGGAATCGGAGATTTTTTTTTGTTTTTTTACATGTGAGCAGATAAAGCAAGGGAAATATTTACCCTATTACAGCTCTTCCATGAGCCTAAGCATCTGTATTAAAAGGAGAATGTGTTGGAAGGGGTAAGGATGAGAGAATGTGTAAGCAAGATTGGTGGGAGGTGGTGGGAAATGTGCTCAAAAGACAAGCTGGTGGGGTATATGCAAGGGCATATTAGGGTGAATATTATAAACACATACTGCATATGATCAACAAGCATGGAATGACTACTACTACTACTACTACTACTACTACTACTACTACTACTACTACTACTACTACTACAATGACCGTTTTACCATATTACGGGGTTGGTTGGCTGAATGCCCTCTCCACTTAGTCCTGCCAAAGGCATCCTCCTCTATTAACCCGAACAACTGCAAGCCTCCATTGATAGCATCTTTCCAGGTCGTTTTGGGTCTACCTCTTGGTCTTTTCCCCTCAACCACGAAACTAGTGACTTTCCTGATAGAAGCATAGAATGACCAACAAGCATAAAACGGTTATAAAGTTACACTGTGCTGCCTTTGGACACAACAGACTGTGGGACTGCGGTTCAGAAAGGTTATTCGGCTTCAAAGCTTGAGAACTCTTCAGTGAATGCGAAAAGTTTTTTTTCTTCTCAAAAATAATGTGAACATACAAAACTTTGCGTAGAAGTTACAATTTACTGAATAAAAGATCCTTCCTGTACAGATGATTCTGACATGCAATAAGTTTCACAGATGGCAAGTTCGGTTTAGTTTTTTTTTTTTTTTAATTGCAGACCCTTTGACAAAGACTGCACTCGTAACCAAAGACAGATAGAGATATCAGCGGACTACCAAATGAAGAGAAGCTCTAAATTAAAAGTTTGATTTGGGAAAATCTGGAGGAGAGACTGTCCGCTGATGAGAAATATGAACTAAGAAATGGTTGTCAACTAGACAAAGTATGTGTTTCCAAAAATCAAGGATGGCTCGTAAAAAAAAGAGATTATAGAGGTTTTGGCTAACCAAGCGTTCTGGTCTGGTTATTTACCATCATGTGATGGACCATTTTGCAAACACTGCGTTCCTTTTTTGGGGAGGATTTTGGAAAGAAAAACCATGGTCAGCTTGTGTCAGGACCATTTAGAAAGTGGAAGAAAGACACTGTAAGATATGAACACTTTCACAAAGTAAAATCCAACTCTGGAGTAAGTGACCAGATGGCAGAACTTTCAGCTGTGTATGAAGAATCAGCAACAACAGGTAAACATAAGTATGACTTCTGTAAAACGATAGGAAGATTAAAAATCTGAAGGACTTTGAGACCATTATTGAGACTGTACTTATGTGTGGAAGACAGACTTACCCAATTTTGTGGGCACAAGAAACTCTAGAGCTCTACTACAGGGCATGGAATTGCCCATATTTGGGGCAATATTCTGCTCCAGAGTGAATGGTGGGGATAGTACTCCAGAGGAACATCTCAAGAATGCACTAAAAATGCACTTTGGTACCTACTTATCCAAAACAATACAGAATAAGCTGAACAACCTCATGGGATAAAATAGACAGAGAAAGATAGTGTCAGACTGTTTGAGATCTAGTGGGTGGTTTTCCCTATCAGCTGATGAGGTGGGAGATTGTGCTATAATAAAAAAAACAGCCGGCAGAAACTATTCGCTTTGCCGATGTGGGCATCTAGATTAGAGAGGAGATTATTTATTTCAAAGATGACAGCAAAAGTACAAAAGGAGACAAATTAGCTCAGGAGTTATTGTATTTTATACAGTGAGTTGGCCTGGATCGAGTAAAGATGAGAAGCCAGTGCTGTGATAGTGCAGGAAACATGGCTGGAAAGGAAAATATTGTGGGCACAAGATTTAAAAGCTGTTCCTAAACGTACTCTTGTTTTTGCGTTCTGCACATCAATTGAAAGCATTACCCAAGCATCAACTATTTCTGCTGTGAGAAACATGAACATTGCTGATCACATTGCAAGATGTTTTGAGTTTTCTGGCCGAGAAACAGCATGTTCAGGAAGAGAACTTAAGACACGTTTTGATGATGATACTTCAAGGTCCATACTGAAGTGTTGTCATACAAGATTGGGGGAATGTCACAATGCCTTTTCTGTATTTTTGGATTTAATCCCAGCAGTAGTAGATACTCTGGCCGTCTTTGTGAAACAACCAAGCACAAGACACAATGAAAAGCTGTGCATTTTAATTCATGGTGTGCCTCATCATTGTACATCTGTGTATAGGGTGTGGAAAGGGTGTCAGTAAGTCACTAAAATAATGTTATTTGGATTTAGGAAGAGCATTAATGAATATCATTTTGGTAACTTCCACACTTGAGGACTGTAAGTAATGATGTTGAGATATTTCACTTCAGTGGTTTCTCATTATTTAAAGAATAACTTGGAATGACAGGGGACAGATGCCCAGTCTGTTTCTGGCTTTGAAGGTTTGCTTTGCTACATGGTCAGCGAAAAAGCTCATGACTGAAAGATAGATTTTTTTCCCCGTCATCTCATTCCAGCTCTCTCCTCCTAATCTGTTGAGACTTAAATGGCAACCCTACCCATTGACTAGGAATCAGTCTTCAAATGACTGCCCAGAGTGGTGCAGTTAAGGCCTTTTGTGAAACTGTAGGCCTCGCTCAATCTGCTGCATTTCCAAATCATATCTCTATAAATAGCCTCATTATTTGTTGTGTTTTATGTCAAATTTCCACTCGAACCTGTTACTCGTCCTCTGTGTTTCATGGCCCTCCTCAGAGTATGTCCTCTTGAAAGTGTTTCCCTGGTCGTCTTGTGAGAGCCACCAAGGTGGCACCGTTTCTGAAAGTCTATCCTGCAATCTGTTTTTCAGATTAACCCATCATGTCATTGGCTCTAGACATTGAAAGTTCACACAACTCCTTCCTCAACAAACTCCGATGTGTATGGGGAAATAATTGCTCAAAGGCAGCTTGAAACTCCTCACCTGAAATGAAAATCCGACAGACAGGAACCGATGGTTCTCACGCATAGCATACAACCAGTCTACGTGTCTGTCGTTAGATGTGCCAGAACCCAACATCAAGCTCACCTGACACACTTCTCAAGCCTCTCACCATCCATAAATATATGGTGGCAACTCTTCAGGTCTGTCACTGGTACATTACATACTCCTCTTCTGTCCCTTCACTCTTGGATGGAGTCCTGCTGGACTCTGCTAATGAAAACGCTGTCTAAATACTGTTTTGACAGAAAAGAACAAGGATCTCAATCCCTTACGTCTCTATTATCATCTCCTACTTCCGATAGCATGTGGTGTTTTCTCCCATGAAGGTTAAAAAGTTCCTGGTCAATCTTAAAACCTCCGAAGCGACTGGATCTGATTGTTCTATAATCCTCAAAACCTGTGCAATGCTGCATCTTTTTTTTTGCTCAAATTAAAATCCTTCGATAACCAAAAGAGATTGATCTTCTAAACTATGAACCAACCAATCAGACTTCTCTGAATCAAAAGCAAAGTGATATAATGTTCGTATAATTGCTCGATCGTATAATTTCGTATAATCTTGAGTCTTGATTCTTCTGAAATTTTCCTATGTCTAATCATAAGTTAAATTGCTGCTTTGGATATTCCATTGTTGAGAAGTTCCATCTTCTAACTAAACAATGAATGGATCCTCTGACTCTCTCAAACATAAGGTCAGGTGAATGTCTTCTGCCTTTGTGAACTGTAAGCCTTGTTTTTAGCCGCGTCGCAGACGCTGCTAATAGAGTGCCCTCTGCTGTTCTTGTTGTTCTTCTTGTTATAACTAAAGATGTCAGGCAATGGCATTCAGGGTCATCTCCGCAAATGGCTATACAATCCTCTTCATGAGCACAAATGGGTTGCTAAAGATGGTATATTATCTTGTGCTCTGTTGAAACTAGTGTACTGCAAGACAGCATACTGGAACCATTATTATTTTTGATTTACATCAATAGCTTTTTTGCTTCTTTTGAAAATTATCTGTACCACTTTGCTGATGATTCTACCTACATTCTACATGCTTAGTTTGACAGGCATGCTGCTGTAGCATCCCTGTCTGCAGATGTAGAAAATAAATAAATAAATAAATAAATAATCACTGGTCAATGATTTGGAACATGCGTTTAACAAAGGAAAATGCATGCTGCTGTGGCATCCCTGACTGCAGATGTAGAAAATAAATAAATATATAAATAAATAATCACTGGTCAATGATTTGGAACATGCGTTTAACAAAGGAAAATGCATGCTGCTGTAGCATCCCTGACTGCAGATGTAGAAAATAAATAAATTAATAAATAATCACTGGTCAATGACTTGGAACATGCCTTTCACAAAGGAAAATGCATGCTGCTGTAGCATCCCTGACTGCAGATGTAGAAAATAAATAAATTAATAAATAATCACTGGTCAATGACTTGGAACATGCCTTTCACAAAGGAAAATGCATGCTGCTGTAGCATCCCTGACTGCAGATGTAGAAAATAAATAAATAAATAAATAAATAATCACTGGTCAATGATTTGGAACATGCCTTTCAACAAAGGAAAATGCATGCTGCTGTAGCATCCCTGACTGCAGATGTAGAAAATAAATAAATAAATAAATAATCACTGGTCAATGATTTGGAACATGCGTTTAACAAAGGAAAATGCATGCTGCTGTAGCATCCCTGACTGCAGATGTAGAAAATAAATAAATTAATAAATAATCACTGGTCAATGACTTGGAACATGCGTTCAACAAAGGAAAATGCATGCTGCTGTGGCATCCCTGACTGCAGATGTAGAAAATAAATAAATAAATAAATAAATAATCACTGGTCAATGACTTGGAACATGCGTTTAACAAAGGAAAATGCATGCTGCTGTGGCATCCCTGACTGCAGATGTAGAAAATAAATAAATAAATAAATAAATAATCACTGGTCAATGACTTGGAACATGCCTTTCAACAAAGGAAAATGCATGCTGCTGTAGCATCCCTGACTGCAGATGTAGAAAATAAATAAATAAATAAATAATCACTGGTCAATGATTTGGAACATGCGTTTAACAAAGGAAAATGCATGCTGCTGTAGCATCCCTGACTGCAGATGTAGAAAATAAATAAATTAATAAATAATCACTGGTCAATGACTTGGAACATGCCTTTCAACAAAGGAAAATGCATGCTGCTGTAGCATCCCTGACTGCAGATGTAGAAAATAAATAAATAAATAAATAATCACTGGTCAATGATTTGGAACATGCGTTTAACAAAGGAAAATGCATGCTGCTGTAGCATCCCTGACTGCAGATGTAGAAAATAAATAAATTAATAAATAATCACTGGTCAATGATTTGGAACATGCGTTTAACAAAGGAAAATGCATGCTGCTGTGGCATCCATGACTGCAGATGTAGAAAATAAATAAATTAATAAATAATCACTGGTCAATGATTTGGAACATGCGTTTAACAAAGGAAAATGCATGCTGCTGTAGCATCCCTGACTGCAGATGTAGAAAATAAATAAATAAATAAATAATCACTGGTCAATGATTTGGAACATGCGTTTAACAAAGGAAAATGCATGCTGCTGTGGCATCCCTGACTGCAGATGTAGGAAATAAATAAATAAATAAATAATCACTGGTCAATGATTTGGAACATGCGTTTAACAAAGGAAAATGCATGCTGCTGTGGCATCCCTGACTGCAGATGTAGAAAATAAATAAATAAATAAATAATCACTGGTCAATGATTTGGAACATGCGTTTAACAAAGGAAAATGCATGCTGCTGTAGCATCCCTGACTGCAGATGTAGAAAATAAATAAATAAATAAATAATCACTGGTCAATGACTTGGAACATGCGTTTAACAAAGGAAAATGCATGCTGCTGTAGCATCCCTGACTGCAGATGTAGAAAATAAATAAATAAATAAATAATCACTGGTCAATGACTTGGAACATGCGTTTAACAAAGGAAAATTCCATATTCACACTATATTTATCCTTTTATTAAGGAATGGCTGATTAATTCCCCAATCCAATTGTGGTTAAACACTGGGAGAGGTTCAGTCTCAGAAGCTTCTTTGCACAAGCCTATCAGGCATAACATGACTTGGTTAGACCATATTTCCAAGCTGGCTTCTAAACTTGCTATTTCTCAGTCATGTCCATTGTGGGCTCTCCAAAGCTCATTATGGTGAAGTAGGCTTTTCAAAAATCGAGAGGTTTGTGCCATGGAGTATAAGCTCCCAACTCAAGGATGGACATCTGCTTTCCACCTCTCTCCAAATGAAGTGGTTGAATCCAAGGCTCTTTCAGTTATTGGTATCTCTCAGCAGGTTGAGTGCCAGGACTTAACTTCTTGCAGGTTCTTCTTCCTCTTGCACACCGCAAGCAGGTTGTTGGATCTCCAGTTGCCTTTCTTCAGTTTTTTTTCTCGACCTATACCCTCTTCCTACTGCCCATCCCCAGCCCCTCCAATGAGCCTGAGTTATTTTGAAAAACAAGCAAACAAACCGAGTTACCCTCCACTGGTGTAAGTTTGATACTCATCTCTAAGCTTTACAGTCACATCTGTGGAACTGAATCCCCTTGTCTGTTGTATCATGCTCTTCCCTACCACCCCTCAAGATTGCTGCTGCATTTTGCTGCCTTATGATTTCTCCCACACCTATTCCCGAGTTCTTCTACTCATGCTGTAGTGTGAGTTTTTGTCCACCTGTTCCCCTCTAGTACTGGCACTATGTTAACCTGCCATCTCTCGATTAACTCTTCTGTGCGTCTCAACTTCTGCAGAAAAAAAGCATACCCGGGAAACATATTGTTAAACTTACCGATGTAACAATGAAAATCTCATCACTTGTGTCTGGTGCAGGAGATGCCAAAACCTCAACATTTGTGAAAAGTAATTTTCTGAAACAGACAACATGACAAACAAATAAATCCACAATGTGGTTACCTGTGCAGTTACAATGCTCGACTAATGAAGATCAGATAGACCACAACTCACCGGCATTGCAGTACCTGCTGTTGCTTGGTGTCGTTTTCCAGAGACAGCACACTAAGCCGGCTGGCACACAATTTATCCGGGTCAGGGAGGGTTACAAAATGGAGTGACTGGCATCCTGCCATCATTTTTATGCTGCAAACAAAGCAAAGCAGAATTCCATGTCAATTTTGGAAGATCAAACACAAAACAATGGTAAATTATCATACTTATCTCAGATGATATAGACCTTTCCATCACGAGTATTTAATTTTAAGGGGATGCCAGCATCTCACTCATTGTTTGCCACGTAGCCATTTGTGTACCCTTTGATAAGACAGAAAGCTGGAGCATTTAACCACAGATTTTTGGAAAACAGGAAGCGCGGCCAAGACTTGTGCTGTTGTAGATTGTAACAACAATTCTGGAAAATTTATTGAGATTGAAATATCAATCCCATGTTTGTCTCCAGTCAATTAACCATGGAACTCTGAATATCAACACCAGGTGTGCTTATTCATCTATAACACAAAGGTATTACAAAGAACATGATGTAAATAGTATTTCTGGAACCGCACTTCGAAGATTAAAATGGACAAAAGGACTGCAAATGATGAGTCCTGGACAAAGCATTGCCTGACCCCACATCCCGATATACACTTTATAGTGGCCTCAAAACGTGGTAGTTCAAAAAACTCAAAACGTTAAAGACAATGTATGGAAGCTTAAAACCTTGCTCAGACTCTGAAGTACCTATACTCGAAAGTTGGGGGCTCTACGTGCTACAGTTTGGCCGTGGAAAAATAACGTACAAACACACAAGCAATTGAAAATGTTTACGTTAAAGCGCGGCGTTACGCGCGCTGCTTGCGAGCAAGGAGGAAGCGGACAAGCGATAACTTATAAGCGTCTTTATTTCAGGAGCTCACTGTAACACTGGCGCACTCCGGGCTGCGCGCCCGGTGTATATCATGAGGCCACGCCTACCCCTCGGGCGTGGCCACCGCCCACTTGGTGCGCGGAATGATGTCACCACGCCAGTGGGCTTTTGTGTCTGCCACACGCGCCCCCCCAGAATTCCCGCGCACCTGGAGGGCCAGTTTGCGGGGCAGACGAATGACCCGGCCGAAGCGCCCCCTGGCGATCGGCGGCGTCCGGGGTGCAGGGATGCCAGGTGGGATGCCCCTGGCTGCCCCTGGGATGGGTGCAGGACCGGGGGGCGGCGTGGCGGCGGGGCTGGGCGGTGCCGGGGGTCCGCCCGCAGGGGGGCGGCCCCGACGTGGGGGTCGGGCCACTGGCGGTGGATGGTCCACGTTGAGGTGGGCCGGCTTGAGGCGGTCTACCGAAACGCGGTCAGGAGTACCGCCGATGTCCAGGGTGAAGTGCTTCGCCCCGGTCTCCAGCACGCGGAAAGGCCCGTCGTACGGGGGCCGCAGTGGTGTCCGGTGGGCATCGTGGCGGACGAAGACGTACTCCGCCGTGCGAAGCTCCGGGGCGACGTGCGTCGGTGGGTGCCCGTGGCATGCCGTTGGCACCGGGGCGAACCTCTGGGCGGTCTCTTGCAGAGCGGAGCGCTGCTGTGCCGCGGACCATGGTGCCGTGGAGTCGGGGAGGAACTCGCCCGGCACGCGCAGCGGTTGCCCGAAGACCAACTCCGCCGCGGATGCGCGCAGGTCCTCCTTGGGCGCCGTCCGGAGGCCCAGCAGGACCCAGGGGAGCCTGTCGACCCAGCCGCCGTCGCGGAGGGTGGCCCGGAGCGCGGCCTTCAATGAGCGGTGAAATCGCTCACACAGGCCGTTAGCCTGGGGGTGGTAGGCCGTGGTTCGGTGCAGCCGGACCCCGAGCCCCTGCGCGACCGCCCCCCAGAGCTCCGAGGTGAACTGGGGGCCGCGGTCGGACGAGATGTCTGAGGGGGCGCCGAACCGGGCGACCCAGTTGGCGATGAAAGCCTACGCGACATCGGCCGCCGTTGTCGACGCCAAGGGCACGGCCTCCGGCCACCGGGTGGTGCGGTCCACCATGGTGAGGACGTAGGTGAAACCCCGCGAGGGGGCAGAGGTCCCACCAGGTCCACGTGGACGTGGTCAAACCGGCGTTCCGGCACCGTGAACGGGGCCAACGGGGCCTGGGTGTGCCGGTGCACCTTGGCGCGCTGGCACGCGAGGCACGTCCTGGCCCAGCCGCGGACGGCCTTCCGGAGGCCATGCCAGACGAACTTGTCGGCGATCAGCCTTTGGGAGGCCCTCGCGCCCGGGTGGGACAGGCCGTGGATGGCGTCAAACACCTGGCGCTGCCAGCCCGCGGGCACAATGGGGCGAGGACGCCCGAGGGAGACGTCGCACAAGAGGGCCGCGCCCGCGCCGTCGAACGCCACCTCGGTGACGCGGAGGCCCGTGACGGCGGTCCGCAAGGCCTGGACGTCGGGGTCAGCGGCCTGGTCCGCTGCCATCCGCGCATAGTCGATGCCGAGGTGGACTGCGTGGGCGACGGCCCGGGAAAGGCAATCCGCCACCGGGTTGTCCTTCCCCGCGACGTGCTGGATGTCCGTCATGTACTCGGACACGGCCGAGAGGTGACGCTGCTGCCGGGCCGACCACGGCTCGGTGACCTTGCCCATCGCGAAGATCAGCGGCTTGTGGTCGACGAAGGCAGTGAACGCACGGCCCTCGAGCAGATGGCGGAAGTGCCTGACCGCCAAGTGAAGCCCGAGCAACTCGCGGTCGAAGGTACTGTAACGGCGTTCGCGTGGGCGAAGCTGCCGGCTAAAGAACGCCAGCGGTTGCCAAGCTCCACGCACCCATTGCTCGTGCACCACGCCCACCGCGTAGTCCGAGGCATCGGTGGTGAGGGCGATCGGTGCATCGGGCGCGCGAGCATGGTGGCGTTAGCCAAGGCGAGCTTCGCGCCCGTGAACGCCGTGTCCATCTGCTCGGTCCAGGTAACGTCGCCTTTGCCCGGCTTACCTCGGAGAGCTTCGTGCAGGGGGCGCAGGAGCTGGGCGATACGGGGCAGGAACCGATGGTAAAAGTTCACCATGCCCAGGAACTCCTGCAGCCCTCTTTTCGTGCGGGGGCGCGGAAACCCCTTCACCGCCTCCACCTTGGCCGGCAGGGGGACGGCTCCGTGCCTGGTGACACGGTGCCCCAGAAAATCGATTATGGTGGCGCCAAACCGGCACTTTGCGGGGTTCACAATCAGGCCATGCTGGCCCAGGCGTTCGAAGAGCGTGCGGAGGTGGCGTAGGTGCTCTTCGCGGGACGCGCTGGCGACGAGGATATCGTCCAGGTAGACGTAGACAAAATCCAAGTCACGCAGGACGCTGTCCATCAGTCGCTGGAACGCCTGAGCCGCATTCTTCAGACCGAAGGGCATGCGCAGGAACTCGAAGAGTCCGAATGGCGTGATGACCGCCGTCTTCGGGACGTCCTCCGGCCTGACGGGGACCTGATGGTAGCCGCGTATGAGGTCCACCTTCGAGAAGAAGGACATGCCCGCCAAACGGGCGGAAATGTCCTGAATGTGGGGGACGGGGTAGCGGTCGGGAGTCGTGGCGTCATTGAGACGGCGATGCTTCGGCACGATGTGCAGCGGCGACGCCCAAGCGCTCTCTGAGCGCCGAACGATGCCGAGTCGCTCCAGGGTAGCGAACGCCGCTTTTGCCACCGCCAGCTTCGTCGGCTCGAGGCGGCGTGCCCGGGCGTAGACCGGTGGCCCGACGGTGGGGATGTGATGGGCCACCCCGTGCTTGACGGCCCCCTCCGAGAAGGTGGGCCGCATGAGGGCCGGGAAGCCGGCGGGGAGGCAGGTGAATGCGTCCGCTGCCGGAAGCGTACAGACCAACGTGGCCGGAACCGAACCGTTCGGCAAGCCGCTTGGCAAGCCGCTCGTTGAGCTGGGCAACGCACAAGCGAGCGAGCTGAACGTCTCGGCCTGGACAAGACGTCTGCGCTTGACGTCGACCAGGAGCCCATTAGCGCACAGGAAGTCCGTGCCAAGCAGTGCCATGGGCACGTCGGCGGTGACGAACGTCCATCGGAAAACCTGCCCTCCGAACCGCAGAGAGAGGCAGCGTTTTCCGTACGTACGGATGGGCGTCCCGTTCGCGGCAAGCAGCGCGGGGCCCCCACCCGCGGCGTGCTTGTCTGACGTGCCGGCGGGAACGACACTCACCTGCGCTCCCGTGTCGCACAGGTAACGGCGCCCGGAGAAGGTGTCCGTTATGAACAGCAGGCTGCTCGAACGGCCGGCGCTCATCGCCACTATTGAGCGCCGGCCCAGGCGTTTCCCGACCTGTTGAAGGAGCATGGCGGATGACACTGCCGAGCTTCGTGGCCGAACTTGGCGTGGAACCAGCACCAGGTGGTGGAGCTGGAGGAGCGCGGCTGGCTCAGCCAGGCCGGTGGAGTTGGCGGGTTTCCCCGCGGTGGCGGTTTTCGCCGCGGCGGTGGGCGGGGCGTGGCGGCGGTCACGAGGTGCGTATTAGCATGCTGCGTATGCTGTATAAGCTGATGCTGTGGATCAGCAGCATCAGCAGCAGCATCAGCAGCATCAGCCACGAGGGCCGTGACGGCCACGCCGACTCTCGCCCGCGTGTCCGAAGCGGCGAAGTACTTGTCCGCCTCGGCTGCCAATGCTCGGGGTTCCGTTAGCCCGGTCCCGGCCAACGCGAGGCGAACCTGCGCTGGAAGTTGGCGACGGAAAAGCGCCTGGAATAGAGAACCGGGGGCTTCGTCGCCCAACAGTGACAGCATATGGTCCATTCGGACCGACGGGCGTGTGTCACCGAGCTCGGGGAGATCCAGGAGGCGGTCGGCCCGTGCGTCGTCCGTGAGGCCGAACGTGGCTAGGAGTAGCCGCTTGAGTGCCTCGTACTTGTGGCCGTCCGGTGGGTGGCGAAGGACGGACACAACTCGAGCGGCCGTGCCGGGCCCGAGGGAGGCGACGACGTGGCAATAGCGCGTGTCATCGCCGGTGAGGCACCGAAGCTGAAATTGGGCTTCGGCCTGGACGAACCAGACTTCGGCCTGAGCCTCCCAAAATTCGGGAAGTTTGATGAAGTTGGCCATGGCAATGGCGTCGCGTGTGGAAGGATCGCTCCGGCAGATCCAACGTCAAGGGGGTCACCAGTAAAGCGCGGCGTTACGCGCGCTGCTTGCGAGCAAGGAGGAAGCGGACAAGCGGTAACTTATAAGCGTCTTTATTTCAGGAGCTCACTGTAACACTGGCGCGCTCCGGGCTGCGCGCCCGGTGTATATCATGAGGCCACGCCTACCCCTCGGGCGTGGCCACCGCCCACTTGGTGCGCGGAATGATGTCACCACGCCAGTGGGCTTTTGTGTCCGCCACAACGTGTTACATATCATTACAGTTTCATTTAAAATGCTTCAAAACAAGAGCGGTAGTCTAATAATGGCGTAGCCAGGCTTGGATCTGCTGAGTGGAGGATCTGCTGTCTCCCCGTCACGTGACCAGATCCTCAGCTCTGATTGGTGGACGTTTGTGAGGGACATACATACATACACCGGACGGACAGACAATCGCTGTTCCGGACGGCATAAAAATATGGCTGCCAACCACGTGACCGATGATGGCATCAAATTATTATTTTTTCTTGACCAATCTATCCCTAGATCACGCAGGTGGCGTTCCTTCTCGCTGTTTCTCTTCTTCTATCCTATCACTACCACCAAGGACCACACTCTCCAACCATCGTACTTGCTAGCGATTCCTCCCCTCCTCTCTTTTCTCTTTAATTAATTTGCCTTGATGTTTGTCCCACTGTCAGATCTACCCTGCTCTACCATGAGCCTCACTCCTGTAAATAATAACTAATTCTAATTACTAATTTTTTGTCAGTTTGTCACTAATTTGTTGTTGCCACCCTTTTCTTTTCTATTTTATGCAATTCTTCTTAGTCTCATCTTCTTCATCTGTCAGTACCTCTAGGAATTGTGTGACTTCATCCGATCGCTGAATTAACGCAAGGGGGGTTGACTTAGCCTGTCATCCTTCCGAGGTCGGCAAATTGAGTACCACTTCACTGGTAATTCCCTGTTTGTCGTAAAAAGGCGGCAGGAAGGGCATCCTGCCGTAAAACATTGCTTCAAAAAGGGAACCAAAAAACAACAACCACGGTCCCCGAAAAAGGCCAACCCCCGCTTGCGGGGAAAAATGGCCTCTAAAGGTTTTTTTTTTTTTTTTGTCCCACTGTCAGATCTACCCTGCTCTACCATGAGCCTCACTCCTGTAAATAAAAAAAAAGCACCAAACCAGTTTATTTCTAAATTGATGTATAAAAAATCCACACCAAATCACTGGTGAAACCAAATTAAAGTAAAGCAGAAAAGGTGCATCCGGTTACTTCTGCACACGTTCTCAGGTTGCAAAGCAATTAGTTCTGGAAGGACTAGGTTTGGAACCCCCTTTGTAGGGTCTCTTTTGTTGCGGTTAGTGACACTTTATAATCTGCATTTCAAGGACGGATACAGCTCCTGGTTTGTGAAGAGAAAAAACATCAAGACCGTTTATTTCTTGTTTAACCAACTAGTGAAAATTGGACATTAGAAAATGGTTTAAAACAATTAAATAAAACGTGTGGTACAGTACTTCCACTTCTGCCCCATCAAAAGTGATTCTGCAAAAATTAAGTCATGGAAAACATTAAAAACCTCCCACATAACACCACATAGCATTCATGCTGCAGTTTGCTTTGTGTGGAAATGTCTTCCCGAGTGTCGTCTCAAATTGTTCCTTAACAGGATTTCAAGTCTGGTGCCCACCGCCCCCTCCTGGTCTCTCCCATTTCCACGAATGAGCTTTACTACATTCGCTGAGACACATCGTCCTCACACATCTCCAGCAATTCCTTTCCTTGGTCTGTGGTGCATGTTCATTGTTGTTTAATTGGTTTCCCTTTGCCCCAATTTTGCTTGTTGATCCATTGATCCTGTTGTAGCGGTTGCCACTGAACATACACAATCGCCTTACACCTGCCGAGGACGCAACCAGGGAGCGATCGCTGTGCCGGGCTCGCCCAGACCGCCCGGAGACGCTCAGTCTCGCCTTTCCCGGGCATGTCCAGACTCGCCTTTCCCGGGCTCGCCCAGACCGCCCGGAGACGCTCAGTCTCGCCTTTCCCGGGCATGTCCAGACTAGCCTTTCCCGGGCTCGCCCGGGCCGCCCGGGCACGCCCACTCTCGCCGCGTTTGATTGCATATATATATTGCTGCCCGATAAACGGGCTTTTCAGAGTACCCGAGTTTGTTTTTACTGAATAAAGAAACTCGGATGAATTCCCGTCTTTTGTCGCGTCAATCCTTTTAACTCGCGTAGGAGCACAGCTCCTTCATTGGTGACCCCCGACATGGACACGGCAGTTGCCCTTAAACTGCCTACCTTCTGGGAGGCTCACGCGGCGGTTTGGTTTGCCCAGGCGGACTCCCAGTTTGCCCTGCGAGGCATTACCGTCGACGACACCCGCTTCCACCATGTGGTAGCGGCACTCGGCTCCGCCACCGCGGCCCGCGCCCTGGGCCTCCTCCAGCACCCGCCAGCTGCTGACAAGTATGGCGCGATCAAGACGCTCCTCCTCGACGCGTTCGCCCTCTCACCGGCAGAACGTGCACGACGCCTGCTCGACCTGCCCGAGCTCGGCGACACGTGCCCGTCCCAGCGAATGGACTGCATGCTATCGCTGCTCGGTGAGCACTCCCAGGATTTTCTTTTCCGAGAGCTGTTCCTCCGCCAGCTGCCTAGCCAGGTACGCCTCGCCCTGGCAGGCACGCAGATCACGGATCCCCGCGCCCTCGCCAGGGAAGCCGACAAGATCTCTTCGGCAGGCCAGCACATCGGGGCGGCTACCTGGAGCCCGCCGCTGTCCGAGGCGACGCCCATGGCGCCCGAGCGCCGGTGCGGTTGGAGGCCGAACTGCCGGTGCAACTGGCGGCCGCCACGCCGCACCGACTGCTCCCAACACGACGGCCGGGGCCTCCAGCTGACCAGGCATGGTGT
Organism: Myxine glutinosa; assembly: GCF_964187855.1. NCBI lineage: Eukaryota > Metazoa > Chordata > Myxini > Myxiniformes > Myxinidae > Myxine > Myxine glutinosa. The sequence continues at coordinate 33,160,979 of NC_136270.1, read as the reverse complement.
TATTACCACGCCAGGTTCGGACACAAGGCTCGGACATGCCGACCCCCGTGCACTTTCGGCAAGTCGGGAAACGGCCGGGCCGGCGTTCATTACCAGCCATGAGCGCCGGCCACTCGGGCAACTTGCTTTTTATCAAGGACAAAGCGTCCGGGCGGCGCTTCCTTTGTGACACCGGCGCCCAACTGAGCGTCATACCCGCCTCCGAGCAGGACAGGCAGACCGCCGTTTGCGGCCCCTCCTTGGTCGCTGCTAACGGATCGGCCATCCGCACCTTCGGCCCGCGCAACGTCACCCTCTGCTTTGGCAACCAGCGCTTTAACTGGACCTTTGTGACGGCGAGCGTGCCCATGGCTTTGCTGGGTGCGAACTTCCTCTGCGCACACGGGCTGCTGGTCGACGTCAAACGGCGTCGCCTTGTCAACGCCGAGACTTTCAGCTCCATGGCATGCACGATGAGCAGCTCCGCGCCGACCGAACTAGCATGCGCCCTCCCGGCGGCAAACGAGTTCGCTCGCCTGCTCGCAGAGTTCCCGGCCCTCACGCGGCCGACGTTTTCGGCCGTCGCAGTGAGACATGGTATCGAGCACCACATACCAACTACGGTCCCGTCGGTCTACGCCAGAGCCCGCCGCCTCGACCCGGCCAAGCTCGCCGTGGCAAAAGCTGAGTTCGACGCATTGGAGCACCTCGGCATCGTGCGGCGCTCCGATAGCGCGTGGGCCTCGCCGCTGCACATCGTGCCGAAGCCGGGGGGCGGCTGGCGCCCATGTGGTGACTACTGCCGCCTCAACGACGTTACCACCCCCGACAGGTATCCGGTCCCGCACATCCAGGACTTTTCCGCCCGTTTGGCGGGGCGGGTCATTTTCTTGAAACTTGACCTAAAACGGGGATACCACCAGGTACCTGTCAGGCCGGCCGACGTCCCAAAAACGGCCGTCATCATGCCGTTCGGCCTGTTCGAATTCCTGAGAATGCCGTTTGGCCTCAAGAACGCGGCCCAGGCATTCCAACGCTTGGACGGCGTGCTGCGCGACCTGCCGTTCCTCTTCATCTATCTGGACGACATCCTCGTCGCCAGCACGTCCCAGGCCGAGCACCTCCTCCACCTCCGAACACTGTTCGGGCACCTCAGCGAGCATGGCTTAATTGTCAACCTGGCCAAATGCCACTTCGGCACGACGGCCGTTGACTTTTTGGGCCACCACATCACCAGAAACGGGGCCGTGCCGCTGCCAACCAAGGTCGAGGCCATCACCGAGTTCCCGCGTCCCCGCTCCATCAAGGCCCTGCAGGAGTTCCTCGGCATGGTGAATTTCTACCACCTTTTCGTGCCCCGCGCCGCTCAGCTCATGCGGCCCCTTTACGAAGCCCTCTGGGGCAAGCCGGCCAAGCATGACGTCGTCTGGTCCGCAGCCATGGACGCGGCATTCACAGGCGCAAAGCTGGCCCTCACCAACGCAACGCTGCTGGCTCACCCGGTGCTCGACGCTCCAATCGCCCTCACTACGGACGCCTCCGACTACGCGGTGGGTGCCGTACACGAACAATGGGTGAACGGGGTTTGGCAGCCACTCGCTTTTTTTAGCCGGCAACTCCGGCCGAACGAGCTAAAATATAGCACATTCGACCGCGAGCTCCTCGGTCTATACCTGGCCGTTCGCCAGTTCCGCCACCTCCTGGAGGGCCGCCCGTTCACGGCTTTCGTCGACCACAAGCTGTTGGTTTACGCGATGGCCAAAGTCACGGAGCCGTGGTCGGCCCGCCAGCAGCGCCACCTCTCCGCCGTGTCGGAATTTACCACGGACATCCGACACGTCGCCGGAAAAGACAACGCCGTGGCCAACTGTCTTTCTCGGGCCAGCGCGAACGCGGTCCACCTCGGCGTGGACTTCGCGCTTATGGCGGCCGACCAGACCACCGACACCATGGTGCAAGCCCTCCGGGCGGCAGACACGGGCCTACGCCTGGCCGACGTCCCCTTCGCGGACACTGTCCTGCTCTGCGACGTCTCCCAAGGCCAGCCTCACCCCTTCGTGCCCGTTACCTGGCAGCGCCGCGTTTTCGCCTCCCTCCACGGCCTTTCCCACCCGGGCCGGAAAGCTTCCCAGAAGCTGGTGTCGGCGCGTTTCGTCTGGCACGGACTTCGACGGGACGTCCGCGATTGGGCCAACGCCTGCACGGCCTGCCAGCGGGCCATGGTCCACCGCCACACCCAGGCCCCGCTGGCACCTTTCACCGTGCCCGAACGGCGTTTCGACCACGTCAACGTGGACCTGGTGGGCCCCCTTCCCCCATCACGAGGTTTCACACACCTGCTCACCATGGTGGACAGGACCACCAGGTGGCCGGAGGCCGTTCCCCTCGTTTCCACCACCACCGCCGACGTGGCGCAGGCTTTCATCGCCACCTGGGTCGCCCGCTTCGGCGCACATCTCTTCGGACCGCGGTCCGCAGTTCACCTCCGAGCTGTGGGACGCGGTCGCCCGCAACCTGGGGATCAAGCTCCACCGTACCATGGCCTACCACCCCCAAGCCAATGGGTTGTGCGAGCGTTTTCACCGCTCCATGAAGGCCGCGCTCATGGCCGGCCTTCAGGACGGCGGTTGGGCCGACCTGCTGCCTTGGGTCCTTTTGGGCCTCCGCACGGCCCCCAAGGAGGACCTCCAGGCGTCCACCGCCGAGCTCGTCTACGGCCAGCCTTTACGCGTCCCGGGCGAGTTCGTGCCCGACGCTACCAGTCCCTGGTCCGCAGCTCGCCAGCGCTCGGACCTCCAGGAGGCCGCCCTACGGTTTGCCCCCGTGCCAACGTCCCACCACGGTGGCCCCCAGTCCTACATCCCCCCAGCGCTTCGCACAGCGGAGTACGTTTTTGTGCGTCATGACGCACACCGGGGGCCACTCCGGCCGCCGTACAACGGACCCTTCCGGGTCCTGCGACGGGATGACAAGTCTTTTGTCATCGACGTCGGCGGCAGGTCGGACCGGATTTCGGTGGACCGCCTCAAGCCGGCGCACGTGGACGTCGACCAACCACCACGGTTGGCCCTTCCTCCGCGGCGAGGCCGCCCCCCGTCCACGGTTCCCCCCGCTCGACCACCCACCACCACACCGGACCCCCGCCCCCCCCCCCCACGACCTTCCAAGGGTCGCTTCGGCCGGGTCATCAAGACCCCCCTTAAATTGACCCTGCCGGTGCAAGTCCATTCTGGGGGGGCGCATGTAGCGGTTGCCGCTGAACATACACAATCGCCTTACACCTGCCGAGGACGCAACCAGGGAGCGATCGCTGTGCCGGGCTCACCCAGACCGCCCGGAGACGCTCAGTCTCGCCTTTCCCGGGCATGTCCGGACTCGCCTTTCCCGGGCTCGCCCAGACCGCCCGGAGATGCTCAGTCTCGCCTTTCCCGGGCATGTCCAGACTTGCCTTTCCCGGGCTCGCCCGGGCCGCCCGGGCACGCCCACTCTCGCCGCGTTTGATTGCATATCTATATTGCTGCCCGATAAACGGGCTTTTCAGAGTACCCGAGTTTGGTTTTACTGAATAAAGAAACTCGGATGAATTCCCGTCTTTTGTCGCGTCAATCCTTTTAACTCGCGTAGGAGCACAGCTCCTTCACTGTCATTCACTTGCATGAGCCTCGATACTTGTACCCAAATAGTTTTGTTTAGAATATTAACCATCAGGATGCATATACAGTATGGTTAAAACAGGACCTAAAAGACTGCAAGCTCAATGCGCATAGCAGTGGAAGTCTTTGTGGCACTTTTATTTAAGAAAACCTTGAAGATGACGATGGTGCTCATCTAAAGCACGATGGGAGCTCAAGTCCAACTGCAATCAATACTAGAATGGCACTCGGTAGAGCGTATACCTCCGCCAGGCTGAACAGTTTACGTCTTGTATACCACTGATAGGCCAAATCTGGGTTCCGACCTTAACCAAAATCCAAATGGCTTGTCCTTGTCGCCTCACCGAACTCATCTACCAAGTTTTGTGACAACCAGTCATCAACATTTTCAAATATTGAGCTATACTGTGTATCGTTTTGGCCCCATCTCTCAATGGTGAAGAATCACTTTTTAAAAATTCTCGTATCCGGATCCAGATCTTCACGAAAACAGAATACATTCGTCCTTGTCCTACACCCAACCTGTCCACCAAGTTTCATCCAAATCCATTTGTAAGTTTTTGAAATATCCTGCTTTATGTTGGTTTTAGCCCCATCACTCAATGGTGAAGAATCACTTAAAAATTAAATAATTCTCATATCCAAATCAATATTCAGATATTCACCAAAATCTTCCTAGCTACACACACAACCTCTCCACCAACTTTCGTCCAAATACGTCCACAACTTTTTGAGATATCCTGCTATGTATAGTTTTTGGCCCCATCACAATGGTGAAGAATCACTTAAAAATTCTACCAGCCAGATACGAATCCGGATCTTCACCAAAATCGAATCATTTCGTGCTTGTCACTTCCGGTACATCTCTGCCAAATTTCGTTCGAATCCGTTCACAACTTTTTGAGATATCTTGTTCACAAACAAATTGACAAACAGACAGGGGTGAAAACATAACCTCCATCCACCTTTGGTGGCAGAGGTAGTTTCATGTGAATTATAACATGTGAATTCAAAACGTAACAGATGCTATATTATCCACAACTATTCTACTTTAGTTACTATTTCAATAATCCTTCATATTGTGCCAGTGAAGTAATCCCCTTATAACACAAATATATATTTTTTGAGACCGTCCCGCGACCCTCAAGAACACCCTCGCGAACCTCATTTGTGTCACGACCATGGGTTTTGGAACCACTGAATTAGGTGCTAAATGTGTTGTGGTTTACAGCAATGACACTGACAAGTTGAAGAGTACAAGGTTGAATAGTACACCAAGTAATACTGGTGTACTATTCAACGACACTGCTAAATGATGTCGAGTTGCGGTAAAAATGTCTCTTGATCAGTGGGTGCCTGTTCATGAGCTGGCAAAACTTCTGGGCCTGAGCGACTGCAACCTCCAGCCTTTCATTTTTGCCTTCTCTGGAAAAGATGACACAAACTTAATTTATGGCATTGTCGTGAAAAGGTCCTGCAGTTTCGTCACAAAATAGATTGTGAAGTTCTTGCAGGATGTGGAGAAAGCGAGAACTTAGAGATGACAGATGAAATCACAAGAGCAGCTAGAAATCTGTTCATGACATTATATGGTGGAAAAAAAATGTCCTCTTCGTTAACAACACTTCATGCACATCTGTTCATCGCTGGTGGAAACTCGAAGGACTTTAGATGTTTGCATTCAAGCAGCATCTGTTGAGATGTCCCTTTGCTATGCTGGTTCAGAAAATAGCACAGATTGCCATTCCAATCTTGCCTCCAGCCACGTCATTCATTTGGAAGATGGGAGATGGGAGAATATTTGCTGCCAGTACCTATGATATTGCCGTCATTTCCAGAGCTCACACAATCTCTCACAAGCTACAAATGTGACAATTGCACTCGCAACTGCTCTTGCCAGAAATATCAAGTGCCATGCTGTGTCTGGCAAATGCGAAGAAAAGAAGGGCAAATGTGAACGAACACTGAATCTTGAAACGCTTGCTTAAACTGATTGTTCAGAGGACAGCGACATTGATGATTGAATATATCACACAATATGACTGAACAATATATTTTTCATGCACATAGAACCACCTTTGGAGGCCATTTTTCCCCACAGAGCAGGGGTTGGCCTTTTTTTTTTGGGGCACCGTTGTCCCCTTTTTTGAAGCAATGTTTTACAGCCGGATGCCCTTCCTGCCGCCAACCCTGTCAGTCGCCTCTTGCAACATACAGGGAATTACCAGTGAACTGGTCCTCAATTTGCCGACCTCGGAAGGAGTACAGGCTGAGTCAACCCCCCCTGGCGTTAATTCAGCGATCGACCGGAATTCAAACCGAGGATCCTAGGATCCCAAGCCAGCACCCCAACCGCTAAGCCAACACCAGGCTTAATGAGATGAGATGAGAAATGAAACATAATGAGAAAAAAGCAATATATATATATATATATATACAGTATATATATATATATATATATATATATATATATATATTGTAACGGTTTTGAGAAGTGTAACGAATTTGAGAAGTGTAACGGTTTTTGAGAGGTGTAACAATTTTGGAGGAAGTGTAACGAATGTAAAAAGTGTGGTTTTGTTATGTGTAACACCCTCGTAATGTAAATAATGGTCGCAGCCGTCCTCCTAGTTAATTCCATGAAACGTACACGCAGGCCACGATATATCTTTTTAAATAGTGTATTTCCTTATTCTATGTAGGCTAAATATGTGTTTCCCACTAGATTGACTCTGCATTGTATCAAACGAAATAAGCGTAGGCCCTTCCAATTTCCCCAATCATCTCCGCTCTCCAAAGTTCCTTTCAAAAGCGGTGCGAGTGGTGTTCAATCCCGCAAACCGCCATTGCCCATGTGCTCATCTCGGAGAAGAAAGGCGTGTCTCCACCTCGTCATAGAGGGGAGGAGTGAGCCAGAAGGTCGCATGACCAACCAGCACCGCGGTTAGCGACCCGATAGGCGTGCCCTCGCAGCCGGCGGCTTGATTCCGCCCCGAGTGATAAAAGCGACTGGAAGGGACTGCTTCACCAGATGACCTGGGAGATGAGCGAAGAGGTGACATACGAGAGGAGCGGTGAGCGGTGAGATGCGAGACGCTCCAAGCCAAAGAGGAGAGGTACTCGGAGAGGAAACCAGCTTTGGAGAGACGCGCTGAAAGGAGGGAGACGGCTCCACCAGAAGGAGAGGAGCAGGTGTGACCGAGCCAGCGCGTGACGTCTACAGCATCGGCAGCGGATACGCGACGGAGGGTTTTCCCGCCAAAAACGCGAGGAATTGAGAGCTGCTGCCTCCGACCCTGCCTCCCTCTCCAGCAATCCACCTCAAGCCCTACCTGCCTGCAATATCCCCCGTGTAAGTGTGAACGTCGTCTGTCCTACTCGTTGTCCTGGGGTTAAGTAAATTGAATAGGATAAGCTAACGATGCACTGTGTGACTGCCTCTTCCATCCATTGCTGTAAATAATTTTGGTCGCTCTTTCTTTTTGCTTGTGTGTGTATAATAAATCTGTTCTTCCTCCGTACTCTGTCTTCTTCTCTTTTCATTCTCTTTCGGTCGCTTTAGAGGTTTCCCGATTGAATATCTGTGGTGCGATCTGGTCAACGTCGGGTGGAATCGGGCCAATTGGGGATCCTGTAACGGTCGCGGTTGGACCATCCGCTCGGCCCATCATAACATCTAAAACCGCGATCTGTAACAATTGGTTGTCAGGAGTTGGGATTCGGACCTGGGACTAAATTTGTTAGGCCCAAATTTTGGACACCAATTGTGTTAGTACAGTAACAATTGGTGTCTGGGTGTGGGATTCGAAGCCCGAACCAAATTTCTAAAAGGTGTAGAAAAAAAAATTTGGTCAAAATTACGAGCTGCCGAAATTTTGTTGTTTTATAAAACCCGAATTTTGAGATCGCGCCATGGACAATCAAGGCGATCGGATGTCGGTGGGGGAGATAGACGGGTTAGGGGTAACCCAGGACTTCGGGGAAGAAAGGGAGGAGGAGAAAAATGGCAATGTGGTTGCGGGGGTATCAGGCGCACAAAATGGCGCTCTTGCGCACGAGGTTGGGGCAGCTGCGGCCACACCCTTGGTACTACCAACGGTGGCCCAAATGCAAGCCTTCATGGCCCAATTCATGGTGGAAATGCAGAGAGAAAACGACATTATGGAACGAATGGAAAGCAGAATGTTGGGGGCAATGAGGGACGAAAGGAGGGCTAACAGTGAGCGATTGTTAAACAAAATTGAAGCAACAACGAACGGAATGAGGGCCGATAGAGAGGCAAGGGAGCAGAGGGACAGAGACCGCAAGTTGGGCGAAAGGGTCCCAGGGGTGCACGAGGAAGTAACGCGGGTCGAGAAGCGCCGGTTGAGCGAAGCGGAGGAAAGCACGGGTACAATGACGGGGGTAGAAATCGCGACACGGGATTTGGAAAAGCCGGCGACCGCTGAGGTAGAGGAGGGTGTTTTATTAAAGCCAGCGGTCGCCGAGGTTAATAAAGAAAAAGCAGTGCTGGGAATTAAAATTGAAGAGATGACGGAGGTAGCCCGGGAATTGCAGGGAGAAATGGATTATGTACAAAGTCCCTGCTCACATCACGATGCTGTGCTTAACCCGAATGGAAGTTTGCAGGTTCGCGTGGAGAAAAGGATCCCCCAGGTGAGTCGTGCTGTTGTGTATTGTGCGGGGAGATTTTGTAAGAGGATGTTTGGCGACAAAATAATTTTCGCGCGCTTGGGATCGAGGAGGCATCCGGGCGTTGGTGAAGGGTCCCGTGTGAGTGGAAATGGCACGCGTGTGGAAAAAAAGTGTGCGTCGGCGAGTGGGTGTGTTATAAAGTGTGGGAGTGATACCGAGTGCGAGTGAGAATGCACGTCGGGGTGTACGGAGTGTGAAACGAATAGTGAGTTGGTGATGGCGCAGGAGCGAGAGGGCACATCGGAGCGCGAGTGTGAAACCGAGTGCGAGCGAGAATGCACGTCGGGGTGTACGGAGTGTGACACGAATAGTGAGTTGGTGATGGCGCAGGTGCGAGAGGGCACATCGGAGCGCGAGTGTGAAACCGAGTGCGAGCGAGAATGCACGTCGGGGTGTACGGAGTGTGACACGGAGAGTAAGGTGGTGGTGGAACGTGTGCGAGAAAGCACACCTGAATTGGTGGTAGCGCGGGTGTGGGAGAGCCCATGTGAGCGCGTTAGTGGGTGGATGCAAGAGTGCACGCCCATGGTGAGTGTTACGGAGGACGTAACGGAGGAGAGGTGTGCGCAAGAGTGTGCGCGAGAGGTGTGGTGTGTAACAGGGAGAGCGTTGGTGGAATGTACGGACGGCGTTGGAACGCCGGGTTTTGTGAGGGTGAAAGGGGTAGCGTATGCTTGTAAGCATGCAAGTGAAGCATCGACGGTAACCGGGTTAGCGGTTAGGGCGACGGATAGCCGATGCGAGCACTCGGTGCGAGGGGTGCTTTGTTGGGTGCGAGGCCCGGCGCGGGTCGATGCTGCGTCGCTTCTCTTCGAAGCGTCGTTGCCGATTCGGGCTTGGCCCCGCCCCGCACGGTCGAGTCCGGGCTTTGTCGGGCGAGGCGACCGGTCCGGTTCAAGGGCGAGTGGGAGGAAGCGGACGGTGCCCCCTCGTGGGTACGGGGTTCCGACCGGGGGAGATTGAGCCATCGAGCCCAGGACCGCAAGGTGCCGCGCCGAGATGGTGCGTGGAATCTCGGCCCAACCAAACCACCTCCCTTGAACCGAAAGCCGGACGGATTCAACCTGCAGGTGACCAAACCACCCGAATTCATTGCTCGGCTTTACGAACCGAGTTTAATGATGTCATGACGCACCGAGGCTAGGATATAGTGGACTGTGATGATGGTGATAGTGATAGTGATAGTGATTTGATACGAAATTTATAATAGTGGGTAGAATTGGCAGTAAATGGAAAATTTTTGATTTGTGGAATTTGGATGTGCAAAATTGATAGTAGGACCTCCCCGATGTGGTGGGATGGCAAATCCACCATCCCTCACAGACAGTGGGGCAAATGCGCTATAGTTTATGGGGTTGATGGCAGTGAAAACTAGCCCGGGTGGGTTAGGATATATCGTGTGTAGGGATCTAGCGGAGATGACATTAGGTAACGTTAAGATTAGTTAGTGACTGATACCTGTAGTGGGGACGCAGGTAGATTAGCGTGGATGATAATGACGTGGGAGCGCAATAGTTTAAAGGGACGACTGGGAAGCGCAAGTTTCAGAGGGGAGTAGTTAGCTGAGATGATGCCGTGTGTGAGGATTGAACAGGTGTGATTGAACAGGTGTGATTGCACAGGTGTGCAACTGAACAGGTGTGTGGAGCAGTGTATGAGGGAGTAGTGGTGATTGCGTGTTGTGTTGACCAAATGGTCCAGGAAGAGGAGGAGGGTGCAGGTGGCACCAGGTGATTGCACAGGTGTGCGACAACAGGTGTATGTGGCTGTGTGGAATAAATGGTAGTGTGGAATAAATGGAGTATTGGAATGGATGGTCGTGGAGTGAGTATGGTGGAAATTGTGGAGTGGAGTGGATGGTGCGAAGGTGTGAATGGGGGAAGGATGGACCCCCATCACGAATACCCGGGGCGGGTAGTGTAAGTGTTAGGTAGAGGGTACAGGTAAATTGTGGTTGGATATTGGCATCTGTGGTGCGGGTGAAAGAATGGTCTTTGGATGGGTGCATTAGTGTTGTGGAAATGGCTGGGCGTGTAGCCTGTTAGTGTGTGTAGTTGGTTGGGCGCTCCACCACTGTGAGGATGTCGGCCAGGTGAGGCCGCAGGTGGGCTCTGGGAGCCGGTAGTAGTTGTTGTGGATGGGGCCCGAGGATCCGGAGGACGGACCCGGGTAGCCCAGTGCCAGAGGGCACCGAGTGGGGTGACAGAGCCAGGAGAGGGCCTTCCCCAGTTAGTTAGGTTAGGGTGAGGAGCTAGGTAAGCTCGGGTGGCAACTGCAGTGGTGGAGGTGTGCAGGTGGGTAGACCTGCTGGGAGAGCTACACGTCGCAGCCCAGAAATTGTGCGAGGGCACCGGGAGATGAATCGGGGGGAGTGAGACCCCAAATTGAGAAGCACCACAGTTTGGTCAATGGGAATTGGTTTTTAGAACCCATAGTGTAAGGTGGCCAATGGATTGGCAGGGAGAGACCCCGGGTAGTGTAAAGTGTGTTAATGTCATTTAGAAAGTAGTTAGGATGAAGTCTCCTCGCACCATCTGCATCCACTCACCTGAGGTGACAGGTACTCCACACCATGCCATGTTTTATTATTTTTCATTAATGCAAATGTTTTGGATTGTGAGACGCATCATGACGTGGGTGTGACATTGTGCGTAATTCCATCTCTGCCTCCTTATGAGGATTGATGATGAATTTGGTGATGGCAAATTTTGAAGTCGAGGGATTGTGGAGACGAATTTGGTATAGGAGAAATATGGGGAAGACGTGACAGTAGTGACGAATTTATAAATGGGTAGATTTTGTAAATATGGGGTAAGGGCAAGGGTAGTGTAGGTGACAGGGGGGTGACGTACGGTAGGGACGAGCTTTCTCACTTCGCCCTCCGTACGCATTTCGCCTTGCATTGCCTTATTGATGTGTACCCTTGTGACCTTACCCCTCGCTCAATTGTCTCTTTTGTCTCCCACATGACCTGTGCGCCATTGGGTGCCGAGGGGAGCGTGCGTGAGGTGGCCATTGTGTGCACGAGATTCCCAGAACCAGCATGCATTGCGTTGATGTACCACTTTATGGACCGCTGTTCTGCGGCCAAGTACCACTTGATGGACCCCAGGTTCTGGGGCAGGGCACCTCTGTTGGAGACCGGCCATAGTGGCCAGGGAATCTTGCTTGCGGACCTCGGTAAGGTGGCACCTATGCCAAACAGGTGGACCACCCTTAGTTGGCCCCTGAGGCCCTAAATAAAAAAACGAACACAAGTTGTGCTTTTTATATTTCCAAGTAGGCCGCATGAAGCCAGAAGACGTCGGGAAGAACATCGGCCCAGCAGAGAAAGAGAAGACCACCACCAGTTGTTTTGTTGGGTTTATTATGAACCGTGGTGACTGTGCACCGAGTGGTGCTTTGTGGTGCTTTTTGGTGCTTTTGGTGCTTTTGGGTGCTTTGGTGGTATTGGTACTGGTGCATCGATGCAATGCGTGCTGTCTCCTCCCTCCCAACAGGAATTTCTTTTTCTTGTTCCCTAAAAAGAAAAAAAAAAAACCACAGGTCCTGGGTTGCATTGTAAATAAGAAATAACGTTACTGTAAATAATGCTCCCCACCGTAAATGTATAGTTTGAGACCAATTCAGTAATTCGGTTATCCTGTGGGCGCAAATCTGTTAGACAGGGTGCAATGCAGCAGGGGGACATTAGTAGTGTAATAATGTTGCTTCTGGGACACCTCCGTTTAACATGGGAAATCCCTATCTAATGTCATTTACCCCCTTGTCTTTTTCAAAAATCATAAACACCTCTATTTCTCCCACCCTCATCTTTATGAACCTTTTGTCTGTAGTACCTATCCTTAATGTTGTTCATTAGACCACTCAAACACTACAAATATTTGTTTTCTCTTATAGACCTATCATCCTTCTTCTACATATCATCTGGCAGATTAATCTTTGACCCACTCAAACATTGACCCATTCACTTCCATATTAATTCTTTCCCTCCCTCATTGCCCCTAAAGACCTCTATTTCTCTCACCCTGTTCTTTACGAACCTTCTAACCTTTTGACATGTTATCCTTATTCATTAGACCACTTAAACACCTGTGATCCTTCTGACCTTATGAACCTTTTAACCTTTTACTCTTAATATCATCTGGTGAATATAACCCACTCAAACAACGACCCTACAAATATTTGTTTATGCGTGGGAAATAATTTAATTCTCCTACAACTCTCCTCACCGTCTAATACATTAACAAAAAATATGTTTGAGTTTGGTTCTTTATTAAGATATTTTAACTGAGCTAAGATAAAATGGTAAACCTCCCTCAATGTTCTTATTTGAGCGCCTCCAGTGCCACACACTTTTTGGTAGGCTCTGCCCACCTTGTTAAGCTCCGTCCACTTTTTGGTAAAACCCGCCCACTTTTTGGTAAGCCACGCCCACTTTTTACTAAGCCCCGCCCACTTTTTTGTTATGCCACGCCCACTTTTTGCTATGCCCCGTCCACTTTTGCTAAGCTCCGCCCACTTTTGCTAAGTCCCACCCACTTTATAAACTCTTCAGCATTGTATCATTTCCAGGTAATACATTACATCATTTTCAGGGAATTTCCATCACATCATTTCCAGTTAAGACACGCCCAGGGAATTTCCACAGGAAATGACACACACCCAGCCCTTCTTATAAAAGGCACCGACCACACAGGCTTTTTCAAACACGCTTTCTGCTTCACTTGAGAATGGACTACTATGCCGAAATGGAATGGGATAACTTTGCTATTCCTTGGAGTCCTACTACCTGTGTAGAACTCAACCTTCAGATTGATGAACTGGACTCGAACCTCTTATCAATGGAGGTAAGTTTGTTTATTTATTTATTTATTTATTTAATTTTTTTTTTTTTTTTTAGATGAGACTCATGTAAGAGTTAACAAAGTTTATTTTAATATTCATAGAGCTTGATTTATACAAATAAAAATATTGTATTAAATTAATACATTGTTATTTTCTTTCACAGGAAATTGTATCTGAGATACGAAATGAAAATTCTGCTTTTAACACAACTTGGGATGAAGTTATTTTTTTGTTTGAAGACATTTTGAACAACCAAGACCCCCAGAACGAGTTCTACCTTGATGACCCAGCCAAAGAGTTATACCTTGGAGATCCACAAAATCCTGAAAAAGAGTTTTACCATGATGATACTTGTTGTGAGTTATCAAAACAAAACCCACTGAACAAGTTCTACCTTGATGAGCCAGAATACAAGTCATACATTGGAGACCCACAAATTTCTGAAAATTGGGAAAGGGGAGTTCTCCCTGATGGTCCGCAGTTATACTATGTGAGACACATCATAGAAACCCTAAAAAATTTGGAAACGGGAGTTCTCCCTGATGGTCCGCAGTTATACTATGTGAGACACATCATAGAAACCCTAAAAAATTTGGAAACGGGAATTCTCCCTGATGGTCCGCAGTTATACTATGTGAGACACATCATAGAAACCCTAAAAAATTGGGCAAGGAGAGTTCTCCCTGATGGTCCGCAGTTATACTATGTGAGACACATCATAGAAACCCTAAAAAATTGGGAAAGGGAAGTTTTCCCTGATGGTCCGCAGTTATACTATGTGAGACTTATCACGGAAACCCCCAATATTTCTGAAAATTGTGGTTCTACCTTGGGGACTTGGAAAGATGGTTATATTTTTGGAGACTCGGAATGGGGGTTTTGTTTTGATGACGCGGAATGTGATACCTATCTTGGAGGCTCAACAGGAATGTGGTTATACCTTGGGAACTTGGAAAGTTGGTTTTATTTTGGAGACTCTACCTGTGGGGTCCATCTTGGAGACTCTTTGGATTCTAAAGCAATGAACAATGTTCTTTGTTTAATGACGCTTGATTTAAGCAATATCAAGAAAGTTCGAGGAAGAAAATGCTGGAAAATTCTTTCTTCCCATTTCTACTTCTTCAAACTTGAAAGCCTTGAAAGACAGAATTGGGAGAAGAGGAAAAAAAGAAGAAAAAGAAATACATATTTTTAAAAAAGAAGAAAAAAAAGATTATGTTAGGGTTTGGGTGGGATTTTGAATGTGAGGGTTAGGGATGGGGTTGGGTTAGGGTTGGGATTTTGAATGTGAGGGTTAGGGTTGGGGTTGGGTTAGGGATGGGGTTGGGTTAGGGATGGGGTTGGGTTAGGGATGGGTTGGGTTAGGGTTGGGATTTTGAATGTGAGGGTTAGGGTTGGGGTTGGGTTAGGGATGGGATTGGGTTAGGGTTGGGATTTTGAATGTGAGGGTTAGGGATGGGTTGGGTTAGGGATGGGGTTGGGTTAGGGATGGGGTTGGGTTAGGGTTGGGATTTTGAATGTGAGGGTTAGGGTTGGGGTTGGGTTAGGGATGGGGTTGGGTTAGGGATGGGGTTGGGTTAGGGATGGGGTTGGGTTAGGGATGGGGTTGGGTTAGGGATGGGGTTGGGTTAGGGATGGGGTTGGGTTAGGGATGGGTTTGGGTTAGGGATGGGGTTGGGTTAGGGTTGGGGTTGGGTTAGGGTTTGTATATTATTATGACTCACTCACACATACACAAAAGTTAAGCCCCAACTAAAAAGTTGTGGGATTCTGTGTTTGGGGTTCACAGATTTAAAAACGTATCCCCATTATACACACACAAAAGTTAAGCCCCAACTAAAAAGTTGTGGGATTCTGTGTTTGGGGTTCACAGATTTAAAAACGTATCCCCATTATACACACACAAAAGTTAAGCCCCAACTAAAAAGTTGTGGGATTCTGTGTTTGGGGTTCACAGATTTAAAAACGTATCCCCATTACATTTTATTTATTTATTTATTATTTTCAAGGGTATTATCTGCTTACTTGTGTTTTTTGTAATTCTTGCGAGTAAAATGAACCCAAGATTTCTTCTCCATTTAAATCATATAATTTGTAGGTCCAAGGGACTGTATCCATTACATCAATGATTTTAAATAATTCACGAGTCCATTTTTGTGTATAACCTTTCTCAAAATGACTTTTCCATTTGTATATTCTTACAATATCACCAACTTTAAACTTGGGCTTTCTCAAATTAATCTCCTTTGCATATTCTAATTTTGTAAATGTTTCTGATGGTTTTGATTTTGTTGATGAATGAACTGTATTATTGTAATTATCTACAATATCCTGAATTAAATACACCCATTTTTGAGAACCGAGTTCTGTGAATTTTTTATATAATTTCTCTTTTAAAGTACGATTAAAACGCTCAATAACAACTGCCTTTCCTTCATTAAAGGTGCTGTATAATTTAATACCCTTCCCCTTAAGAAATTTCATGAATATTTTGTTATAGAACTCTGTTCCCTCATCAGTCCATAACTTCTTTGGTTTCCTTTTATCCCGATCAAATATTAGCTTAAAGGCTAACATTAAAGTATCACCCCTTTTATTTTTTAAAGGGACAACCCAGGCAAATCTACTCCTCAAATCAATAACGGTTAAAGCATACCTGTATCCCCTGTCATTATTCAATTCAATTAAATCAGCGGACCATATGTGGTCGGTGTATTTAGAATAAACCTTCCTTCTTTTAAACTTTGTGATTATAGGTTTGTGTAATTCTTCAGCCAAAAGCTCCTCAGTCTTGATGACATCATTAGAGCCTAATAGTTTTTTGAGGAATAACCAAGACCAAGTTTCAATTTAGCATTTATCAAATTTCTCACAATAAACCTATCAACTTTCTCTCTCAACGTTGGATTTTGTATCAAAGACAAATTATACAACATTTCGCTGTCGGCTTTATGTTTTTCAGTCAACGTAGTGGTATTTCCATAAGCAATATCATGCTTCATACACACTTCGTCAACCCTATTTGTAGGTTTAGACCAAGGTTTAGGATTGTCAGCCTCATCTAATCTTTTATCCAAGTTTGTTCCTGGACCACAGAAAGAATACCCTGGAAGGTGTAATTCCCCTGGAATTCCAGTTGTTGTAAATTTACTTCCTGACAGAAACTTTTGTATGTCTCCTCCTCTTTTAGGAGAGATGAATTGGCACTTTTTAGAGCCACATACTTGACATATTCCTTTTTGATAAACTCTATTATTTTTAGCTTTAACATAAGAGATATTTTTAGATTTAGTTTTCTTTTTACATTTGAGACAATAACTCATATTTATTTATCAGAAAAATTCCGACAGAGTATCAAAACCTTTTTGGTTTTCAACATATACATTTCAATCTTTATTTTTAAAACATAAAGAATCCTAAGGAATGCCTTCACTCTCTCCTCCATTTATTTACAAATAAAAACTAACTAAAGTCAATGACACCAACATCATCAATCACATAATCTTTTCCTTCTTCTTCTTCTTCTTCTTCACCACTTTCTCGTTTAAATCTCCTCCCTGAAATTGAAGACATTAACGTTGTTATTTTTGAAACCATTATCTTCATAAGAGTTGTTAATTCTTTAATTTCCTCTTTGGTGCGTTGAGATTGATTTATTTGCTGTAATACACTCAATCTTTTACGAATCTCACTGATTTCCATCTTTTTATATTTTTCCTCCCTCTCTCTTTGCTCCCTTTCCTCCCTCTCCTCCTTCTCCTTTTTCTCCCTCTCCTCCTTCTTCTTTTTCTCTCTTTCCTCCTTCTCCCTTTTCTCTCCTTCCTCCTTCTCCTTTTTCTCCCTCTCCTCCTCCTTTTTCTCCCTCTCCTCCTTCTCCTCCCTCTCCCTTTCCTCCTTCTCCTTTTTCTCTCTTTCCTCCTTCTCTTCTTCAACTCCTTCCTCATCCCTTGCTACCCTTGAGTTTGAACCCCAAAGAATATTATACATATACTCATCTGGATTTTGAGATATTCTTGTATCTATAATTATTTTTCTCATAATAGGATACCAATAAGATTTGTTGACGATTTCTAAAAGAGTTTTATATTTCATAACTTTGAGAAGTTCATTTTTATTTAATATTTTAAACAAGTCTCTATTTGTGGGTTTAACAATATCAGTATAAGGCCAGTTTTTAATGACAAAATTCCCATGTATATGCTCCAAATCATAAGGTATGTAATACCGAGCACCCTTTTCTTGTAGGTATCCTTGAATACAAAAATTATAATTCTCTTGTAGTCTTCTTCCTGCCATTTATGTATCAGAAATATATGTGAGATTAATATTATGACAGGTAATACCACCCCATCTTCCCACTACCAAATCGGTTTGTATTCCTCGGCTTTCTATCCTTATCTCATTACCTTCCTTCTTTGTCATGCGAACCATCGCTATACTATCATATATTTTTATTTTCTTAAAATCACGTATTTGTTGTTTACTAATTGTACTTCCACATAAATCCTTATCTTCACCAAGTGGATAATATTCTTCTTTACGAGACTGATTTAAATCATGTAGGTCTTCTATGTTTATTGAAAAAGACCAATTATACCCTAAATCAGGCATATCATACCCCCATTTATTAATTCGCATATTAACTAAATGTCCTTCTTTATAAAATTTAATTGTAAGCAGGTAGTTAAATTCAATGAGGAAAGGTGTATGGTCAGTATAACCAGGTGTTGTGGTTGTAAATTTTACTTGTTTCACAAAACGTGCTGTTTTCTTTAAAGATATATATTGTGATAAATCACTGAATCTAATCAAGTCATTCGCATCTGTAGGGTTTGGATAATTGATTAATTTATAAGTATTCTTCATATTAATATTTTTACTTACACTATATTTTTGTCGTTCAGCCTGTGCCTTTGTATAATAATTTGATAAATCAATATCCTGAGAGGATTTTCCAAAGATAGAACCATCTTTTCCAACATAGGTCATTTATATTAGATAAAAAATGATATCATAAAAATTTTCATTATTGTTGAGTTGAAATAATACATATAAACATAATTGACCACAACATTTTGAATTAATTTCTTGAACTTGAAATGTTTGATAAACACCATTCTGTAAGAATTGTATTACTTCAACAGGTGGTGGCATACCATAACTATCAAAATAATATTTATCCTGACTATTATGAATACAAACCCAATGAGAACCATTCTGTGTGTCTAAATTCATAATAATATTCTTTGTATTCTTATTTATATGTATTAATTCATCTCTCATACAAATAACCACATTATCAATTTTTAGTGTTTTACAATACTTAGCTAGTTCTATATTTGACGTTGTATTCTTTCCAAATTGTTTAAACCATTTATCCATTTATTTATGAGAAAGATACAATCCATTACCCCGTTTAGTTAGTTTAACACCCGCTTGAGCGATAGAGGAAAGCATATCTCCAACCAACAATCTAGCTTTATCAGGTAGACTTTCAAGTTTTTGAGCAAAATCTACAATTACACCACTTCCACTAATTTGTTTCTCCAACTCCTTGTTATGTCTTTCCAATTCTTTTTGAGCTTTTAGTTGTGCCTTCCTTTCGTTAGCAGTTTTTACCGCTGCTGAAATACCACCAGTCAATGCTCCCGCCGCACTTAAACCAGCAAATAAAGGAATTAGAAACGGGAGAAATCCTCCTCTTGACTCGTCTATTGAATATTTCTTTAACATAGGTTTCGTCATTTTAATTTTAAGTGATCCAACATCATTTAGTGTTTTTACTTGTGTGTGTGTGAGTAAAACATCAATTCTTACAGCTCCTTTTCTTTGAATTGTATTAACATTAATAATACAAGGCTTTTGATTTTGAATACAAGATGTTAATTTATTAAGATTGATTTGATTAACATATACCCCAACCATTTATTTATGAGAAAAAACCTATGTGATATTAATCATAACACCATTATCTGTATTAATCTGTAATTCTGTTTCCTCCAAAAGCAAACAATATGCATTAACCTCTTCACTCTCCCCTCTTTCAATGTATAGAGAAGTATCCACTCGATTAGACTTTATAGTTTCCTTTTGAGAACTCAGGTCAATTGCGTAGATTGTATAAAGTTTTTGAAACGCAACCATATCCAAAATAGGATCATTATTACCATTACTTTCACACACCTTTTGGTAGGACTTGTAGGCTTCCGCATAATCATTTTTTTCCCAATCAATTTCCAATCTATCTCGCGGATAAAATGTGCCATCAAGAGAAACCCGAAGTTGTTTCACCTTAGCATTATCACTCAGCGCATTATTCTTATTAGTACCGTCCTCTCCATCTGGTTTTTTAAAAATGAGCCAGAGGTATCGTGGCTTTCCTTGAAGAACACCCAAATTCCAAGTGTAGGTAGTGTGTTCCAGTTTAACGTGTTGACATCTTCTTTTAAGGTATGATACATTTAGCGGTTTCTTTGAGTTAAGTCTTCTATTTAACATCTCTTCCGTTTTAAGATTAGGAGTATATTCACTGATATACCAACACAAATCATTAATAACAAATTTATTGTTGTCTCCAAAAGCATTTTCATCCCCAAAAAGCAACCTATTTACATTATCATTCCTTTGTAGTTGAAATCTAATTTTAAGACCATACAAAACTTTATCATAATCGCAAAATCCAAATATACCTTTAAGAGGTACTGCTACGGTAAAACTATTCACTGCTTTTGTTTCATCATTATACATTGACTTCCTTTGACTATAACCAGGGTCTGCGTTTGTACCCGTTGACATATCAGGAATAAAACCTTCAACAGCTCCCTTACCCATTCTATCACTAAACGAATATAGTGTAAATTTCATCATTTCAGATGTAGCAGAGACATAATCAACCGCTTCAACCTCTTGTGTTCCAATATACAGGCGGACACTGTCAAACATTTTCCAGAAGAAATCATTTACGAGTGTAGCATTAGTATTATTCGCAGCCTTAGTGAATTTAAATTTACACAGCAAGAAACTATCAGCTATATTCAAGTAAGTTTGTTGATTATTTATTTCAAAACTTTTTGTTCCGTTTGAATTCCAGTCTGTTCCTGTTATAGCATTTACCTTAAAATAGTCTTCCTTTTTAGTGGAGTTTGAAATGATAATCGTATCATCCAAATCATAGATACTATCAATCGCTTCCATACTTGTATTTATATAGCATTAAAATTGTTGAAACCCTGACCCAAGTATTTTAATGATTTTTTGTCGTTCTTGTGAAGATAGTTGAGTTTTACCTTTTTTTATTTCTTTGATTGCTTGTAATTTATGAGACTCCTTTTGAGCATCTTTTATACTCTTTATAGCACCCGCAACGGAGCCCACGGCAGAAGCAGTTGAATCAATTAGGTCTTTATGTTTAAGGATGGTTGAACCAATACCCATTAGAGTATCAATTATCCCATCTCCTTTATTTCGAAATTGATGACCTACACCTCGTTGTCTCTTAGGTTTATAGTATCCTCTACCCACATACCTTGTATAGTCTGGTGAAAGGAACATGCCCTCCCCTGTAATTATTTTATATTTTCCCAACTCGTGTTTTCTCACAATAACCATTATTTATTTATTGAAAAACTTCACGTAGGTGAATTCTGATGGATATAATTTCATCATTAAAGGATATCATACGATTATCTTGGTCGGTTATCCTAAAACTTACTCTGTATATGGTTTTTCCTGACACAGGTAAATAGACAAGATTTTTTGGTTCCATATTAAATTTATAACCAATCGGGGTTGAGTATGCACTGAATGAAAATATTGTATTTGTTCTTATTCCATCGTTATAAGCACCATCAATCAAATCACAATGAATTAATACTGAATTTATACCGGAGGATATTTGGATAACATTATCACTGTAAAACGTCCCGTTATTTTCAATCTTTTTTGAAGAGAAACCCAATAGCTCTCTAAACGAATTTTCAATCGTGAAATCAACTTTATAATTATTTTTAAGTTTAATAGTTGATTTTGAAGTGTGTTTTTGAATATCTATTACAATATTTTTTGGTTCATCACCTTTTTCTTTCATAAGGCGAGAGACTTCTGAAGATATTTGAGAAATCTCGTAAGCTCCAGGTGAAACGGTTATAGTTTTATATCCACTTCCTGGATTATAACTAAACTTGTTGTTTTTCTCTGTGATATTAAAAAGGGTATTGTAAGTTTCCATTGACAACAAAGATGCCTCATATGAGGTAAGGGGGTCAAGTTGTAGTGGGTAAGGGAATGAAGCTGTGTAATCGCTCGTTGTGAAATTAAAACTAAGAATTGTGCTTCTCATCTTATTTAATATCTAATAAAATATCTTTGTATTGACATTTATTAATTATTTTCATGTTCATCAACTGATCTAAAATGGCTGAGGATTCATTAAAACAATTGTTGTTTCCAGCCTTCTTACTACCTAACAACAATAATAGCCTATTAACTAATTGTGATGGGTCATTTGGAAGAAAACTAACACCCGAACCAAGCTTACTTAAAGCATCAATAATATGTTTCTCCTTCTCATTCTTCTTACTTTTACCAGCAACAGAAACTCCATAATCAAGTGCATTTAGCAACTCAATATATACCCTATCTTCCTCTCTTTCCATATCAAGTGGTTCCTCAAAATATTTTGAACCGCTGAATCCGGGGTTTGTTAGAAGAAACATTAATCTTGGAGTTAATTTAACATTTGGTTGAGTAGAACTCAAGAACATCAATTCATCATTAAATATCAATACCTTTTCTTCCACAAGATGAAACACTGCTGGTTCTTCTGTTGGAATGAGACCTGCTCTGGTTTTTGAACCCGCCGAATATTCATTGTTTTGAAGAGCTTCCACAACATAATTAGGGGGTTGATTTACCTCCTCAAGTTTCCGAAATAATCCCTCGTCATCATATTCTAATTCACCAAGTTCTTGTTTTGTTATCTGACTAAAATCTTTGAGCATTTGAAGTTTTTTCGGAGTAAATTCTACCGTGGGAACTGTAGGTGAGTGTTGAGTTTTCAAAAGTGGTTTAAAGAATTTCTCTTGTTTTCTTTCAAAGGCTTCTTCACCAGTTAGTTTCTGTCTCCGTTTCTTCTTTATCTCTTCCTGTTGTTTAACAACTTTTGAAACTAATTGTTGATGTTCCTTAAACTTTCTTTCTCTTTCTTCGGTATTCATTTTCTGTATTTATTTATTGAAAAATATCATTTAGTATCTCATCTTGTTTCACAACAATATATTTATATTTTCCAATCGTGTGTTTCATATAATTTTCAAATTCTTTTTTACTACATAACGTAGAGCAATTATCTCTCCAAAAATTATTTACATCTATTGAATTTAACTTAAATAAAATAAAAGTATTGGCATTGTTTCTTATTGAGCGTCGAGGGAGTTGAAAATATGATTGACTAAGATATATACAATTACAAGAAGAATGTCTCCCTCTTGTATAGTAGCTATCCATTAATGTTTGGTTTCTCTCATTAACACAATCATCAAAGATGACGAGGTTCTTTTTTGATTTATCTAAATCTTGAGGTGAAGGTATATCATCCGTATTATCACTGAGAATACAAGTTATGGGTTTCGATTTTGATTTCTGTGTATCACAAAATAATTGTATTATATCTTCAATATTATAATCATTCAGTTTGTTTTGAAGTTTAAATAAACCGATAATGTCTTCCTTTTTAAGACCTGCATTAAAACCCTGTGAGAGTAGTTGATACTCGGGTTGAAAACTTGACTTTGTAAAAATTATTAAATTATCATAATCTAAAAAATTAGGACCAAGGAGCATCTTTAAAAGTAAACAGGTTTTCCCACATCCGCTTGAACCAACTATTAGACATCTCAATGAATTTGGAATGTTTTTATGGTTATTAAATTTTATCTTATTTTCCCAAACGGGTAAAAAATCATTCATTTATATATTTGGAAAACAAGTCATCCAACTTTTTTTGAGCTATTTTAGAAACTCTATATTTTATCCTGAGTTCTGGTTTAATTTCAAAATAATTCATTATTTTATTTATGTAGTATCTTGTATTAACATTTCCATTAAAATTATTTTGAATAATAAATATCATTAAACCCTTATACATTTCCTCAATACAAAGAGTCTCTTTCCTTGTAAGAAATGGTGTATTATCACCATAATGCTTAACATTCATCTCTCTTATTAATCTTGTAAAGTAATTCATTTTTGGTTCTAATTTAAAAGAGTTATATGTTTTTTTATATTTCTTATTATCATTAATTAGAATATAATCACAGAATAAACATTGTTTATATGAATCCTCATCATTAAGCCCCACTCTATCACAAGCCGGACAATTCTCTAATTTATCATATGGAGAGTCTGGAAATTCTAAATATCCTTCAGAACTTATCATATTTATGTGGTAAATTTTTACTTAAACTAAACGCAAGTTTATTCATTAATAAATACAATGTTTCAAAGCACAAAAGACAAATTTCAATCAATCTCTACTTCGGTGGAAGATATAGAAAAATATGTCAAAGATGTTAAATTGAACAAAGATAAATATGGAAATTTTTGGGTAAAACCAGTTATGGAAAATAACATGAGCCCCTCTATTTCATTTAAAGGAAGAGCTCTAACTATACCTGGAAAGACATCCATTAAAGTAAATCTAACAAAAGTTTCTCCTCTACTCCTGGCAATTTATTCAAAGCTTGAAAAAGTGATTGACCACGATACTTTGAAAAAGAATGATAAGACCATTAATAATTCTAGAGGAGACATTTGTATTTTCTTTAATAATCCAAAGGGTGTAGATCTAAGTAAAATGAATGATGTTAATATTTCTGGTGAAATGTCATTTCGTTCTATGATAGTTAGAGATTATTTAAAGATAACTTTTGATATAAAAATTGTAGAGATTGAATCTGTTAATGAAAGAAAGTATATAGATATTGATGGGAATATTTTTCTTGCTAATTAAATATGAGTCAATACAGCAGTGAAGATTTTACTATTTCATTGAACTCGGACGATAGTGATGATAGTATTTCATTGAACTTGGATGATGGTGATGATAGTATTTCATTGAACACAGATGATAGTTATGATACTAATAGTTTGTGCTCAAATGATAGTTATGAGAGTAGCTTTATTGATGACTCTGAGTATGATTCTGAGTATTCATGTGATAGTTATGACTTAGATGATTCTGAGTGAAAAAGTGTTTTAGTTTAAGCACAGTGATATATATAAAACGGAGCTGTAAAGCTCAAAAGTGTTTTATTTTAAGCACAGTGATATATATAAAACACCACGTTTTCTCACGCTATAAATATGGTTTATTGTGATACTTGCGAGAAGGAAGTAAAATATTATAAACAACATATTCTCACCGCAAAACATACATACAACATTTTAAACAAACTTTCCCCTCTTCCACCTGAAACAAAACACTGTTCTACATGTAATAAAAATATCCTCAAGAAAGGCTTCAAAATACATCTTAAAACAAATCTACATTTATCAAATTTTATCACAACTAAAAACTCTGATGGAGCATTCAAAGGACATATTAAAATAAGAGTCTTTAACTTCAAACCTCCTGAACCAGAGTCTATAGTTGATGCTGTAGAAATAGTTAAACCTGCTGTTCAAACGTTGATTGAAAAAACACTAAAGGAAATGAAACCACTTAAATTTTATATGGGAGTAAAATTAGAAATGACAAAGGATGAAGGAGTTATAGATGCACCATACATGAGAACTGAGCCACACTTTATATCTTCATATCAAGATTTTAAAACATCAGGAGTCTATGATGAACTTATTAAACAAGAGCAAGATGTGGATAATTCAATCGTAGGAAGTGGATTCAATATAGGAAAAATTATTTACATAGACATTCATATTCTTAAATCAGATCCTCTAAAAGCTTCTTCTTACATTGATTTACCCAGTGTTATCAAAAATAGAAAAGCAGTTATCAATATCAAAAATAAAGACAATAAATGTTTTCTCTGGTCTATTTTAGCACACTTACATCCTCCACATTTTCATGATGAAAGAGTATCTCATTATAAAAAATATGAGAATACATTAAATACGAAAGATCTAAAGTTTCCGATGACTTTAAATGATATTCCTAAATTTGAAAAGATGAATAATTTATCAGTTAATGTTTATGGTCTAACAGAAACAAACAACATTCAGGTTTTAAAGCTTTCTGACAATTGTAAACAAACTCATATTAATCTTCTATATTTTAATTCAGACGAAAATTCACATTATACATACATCAAAGATATTGCTAAATTAATAAAACCACAAGTCTGTAAGAGAACAAATAAAATATATATTTGTTTGCGTTGTCTTAACTTCTTCAATTCACAAGAAAGATTAGATAAACATTCAAATTATTGTGGCGAACATAAATCAACGGTAATCAATATGCCTAAAGAAGGCTCAAAGATCACATTCAAAGATGAAAATAAAAAGATCAAACATCCATTTGTTATATATGCTGATTTTGAAAGTATTTTAGAAAAAATTGATACTGCTTCTCAAGATCCAAAAGAATCATACACAAATAAATATCAAAAACATACTCCTTGTGGTTTTTGTTATTATATCAAATCATCCGTTGGTGATAAATATAACAAGTTAGAGATGTATAGAGGCTCAAATACCCCAGAGGAGTTTGTGAAACGACTAGAAAAAGACTGTGTTCGATTAACCAAGATAATGAGAGAAACCAATAAACCAATGTCCTTAACAAGTAAAGAAAAAAGGGAATTTATAAAAAACAATGTCTGTCATATTTGTGAGGAGAAAATTGGTAAAGGTCTAAAGGTTAGAGACCATTGTCATCTCACTGGTAAATATAGAGGTCCGGCTCATCAAAGTTGTAATATTAATTATCAACTCCCCTCTTTCATTCCTGTCTTTCTTCATAACAACGCTCATTATGATACACATCTATTTATCAAGGAACTCTCAAAGACTTCTGGAAGTATCTCAGCAATTCCAAACACGGATCAGAAATACATTTCATTCACAAAAACAATTCACACATCTCCTATTACTCATATCAGATTTCTTGATACATTTAAATTCATGGCAAGTCCATTGGTTAACTTGGTTCAAAATCTAAAAGAGTTTCCATGTCTTTCAGAGTATTTTTTAGATAAAGATTTTCTAACACAAAAGGGAATTTACCCCTATGACTATATGGACTCATTTGAGAGATTCAATGAAACACAACTTCCTTCAAAAGAAAATTTCTATAACAAATTAAATAATAGTCATATATCTGATAAAGATTATGTACACGCACAAAATGTTTGGGAAAAATATAACATCAAGAATCTTGGCGAGTATCACGATTTGTATCTCAAAACTGATGTGCTTTTATTGGCCGATGTATTTGAAGCCTTTAGATCTGTTTGTCGCACTGGATATGGATTGGATCCTGCTCACTACTACACAGCACCTGGATTGGCCTGGAGTGCGATGTTGAAAATGACAAAACAAGATTTGGATTTGATAACCGATGTTGATATGCTTTTGATGATTGAAAAGGCAAAAAGAGGTGGAATTTCACAAGTCTGCTCGAGTAGATACGCAAAAGCAAATAACAAATATCTTCCAAATTATGATCCAACGAAAGAGAGTTCTTACTTGATGTACTATGACGCGAACAACCTGTATGGCTGGGCAATGTCTCAGGCTCTTCCTTATGGAAAACTTAGATGGGTAAAGGAAAAAGACTACAAAAACGTTTTACAAGATGTATGTATCTCTACACAAAAAGAATTGGATGAAGAAAAAGTTGGTTATTATTTTGAAATTGATTTAAAATATCCAGAGGAACTCCATAACCTACACAAAGATCTCCCATTTGCTTGTGAGAAAGAAAGTCCAAAGAAAGAATGGTTGAGTGATTATCAACGATCGTTTGATATAGGTGAATCAACAGAAAAATTACTTACTACATTATATAACAAGAAAAATTATGTTCTACACCAAAGAAATTTGCGACAATATTTATCAAAAGGTCTAAGAGTAGAGAAGATCCATAGGGTTCTAAAGTTCAATCAAAGTCATTGGTTAAAGGGGTACATTGATTTTAATACACAAAGAAGAACAGAGTCAAAAACAGATTTTGAGAAAGACTTTTATAAATTAATGAATAATGCGGTCTTTGGTAAGACTATGGAGAATGTGAGGAAAAGACAAAATATCAGACTATCAACATCTTGGGAACAAGCATCAAAATTAATTAATAGACCGAGTTTTACTCGAGCTGAGGTCTTTACTGAGAACTTTTGTGCGATCCATTTGATTAAAGAGAGTATTGAAATGAACAAACCTATTTATATTGGAACAACAATTCTTGATTTATCAAAGTCATTAATGTATGATTACTTTTATAATAACTTGAGGAAGAAATATCAAAATGATGTTAATCTACTTTATATGGATACAGATAGTTTTATTTTGAAAATTAATACCAACGATGTTTATTCAGACATGAAAAGAGACATTAATATCTATGACACGAGTAATTACAGTCCAGAGAGTGAGTTGTTCTCTTCTAAAAATAAAAAGGTGATTGGAAAGTTCAAGGATGAATTAGGAGGAAATGTTATGAGTGAATTTGTGGGATTGAGGTCAAAGGCTTATGCTTATAAATACATTGTGAATAACGTTGAAAAGACTGATAAGAAGTTAAAAGGTGTAAAGAAAAATGTTATTAAAGAAACAATAAACTTTAAGGATTATTATAACTGTTTAACAACAAAGAAAGAAGAGTTTAGAAAGATTAATGGAATAAGAAGTTATAAACATCAATTATATTCAGAAGAGATAAATAAGAAAGCATTGGGGGCTTTTGATGATAAGAGGTTTATTTTAGAAAATGGAATTGATAGTCTCCCTTATGGTTATATAAGTATATAAGTGATAAGATATATATATAAGTGATAAGATATATATAAGTGATAAGATATACATAAGTGATAAGATATATATAAGTGATAAGATATATATAAGTGATAAGTTAAAAAGGGGGGGGGGGGGGGGTTGGGGATTTTAACGGGCTACCGCCGCCTTTTTTACTATTATATAAATGATAGAACCAAGTATCAACCAGACTAAAGAGTGGAGGTGTAATCAACCTTGGTATATAAATGGAAAACATAATGAATGTGAAAAATATCAAATAGGTATAATTGAAAAGGCAACTGGTAAAAAAGTTCACAAAACAAATAAGAGAATTAATTTAAATACCGGTGAATTGGGTAAAAAAGATGGAAATATTTTTGAGTGGACGGAAAACTTTGATGGTTGTCAGGAAAATATATACTTTAATTTAAAAATGGTATGTGGCACTGGAGGCGCTCAAATAAGAACATTGAGGGAGGTTTACCATTTTATCTTAGCTCAGTTAAAATATCTTAATAAAGAACCAAACTCAAACATATTTTTTGTTAATATATTAGATGGTGAAGAGAGTTGTAGGAGAATTAAATTATTTCCCACGCATAAACAAATATTTGTCGGGTCGATATTTGAGTGGGTTATATTCACCAGATGATATTAAGAGTAAAAGGTTAAAAGGTTCATAAGGTCAGAAGGATCACAGGTGTTTAAGTGGTCTAATGAATAAGGATAACATGTCAAAAGGTTAGAAGGTTCGTAAAGAACAGGGTGAGGGAAATAGAGGTCTTTAGGGGCAATGAGGGAGGGAAAGAATTAATATGGAAGTGAATGGGTCAATGTTTGAGTGGGTCAAAGATTAATCTGCCAGATGATATGTAGAAGAAGGATGATAGGTCTATAAGAGAAAACAAATATTTGTAGTGTTTGAGTGGTCTAATGAACAACATTAAGGATAGGTACTACAGACAAAAGGTTCATAAAGATGAGGGTGGGAGAAATAGAGGTGTTTATGATTTTTGAAAAAGACAAGGGGGTAAATGACATTAGATAGGGATTTCCCATGTTAAACGGAGGTGTCCCAGAAGCAACATTATTACACTACTGACATTTATTTGTGTTTTAAGATTGTCACACTCAGGGTCAGGTTAAAAGTAGAGGGAACTACACCTACGTGTCACACTAAGTTAAAGTTTTGTAGGCCCGAGACGGGCCTGAAGAAAGGAGGGTGCAGTGTAACGGTTTTGAGAAGTGTAACGAATTTGAGAAGTGTAACGAATTTGAGAAGTGTAACGGTTTTTGAGAGGTGTAACAATTTTGGAGGAAGTGTAACGAATGTAAAAAGTGTGGTTTTGTTATGTGTAACACCCTCGTAATGTAAATAATGGTCGCAGCCGTCCTCCTAGGTAATTCCATGAAACTTACACGCAGGCCACGATATATCTTTTTAAATAGTGTATTTCCTTATTCTATGTAGGCTAAATATGTGTTTCCCACTAGATTGACTCTGCATTGTATCAAACGAAATAAGCGTATGCCCTTCCAATTTCCCCAATCATCTCCGCTCTCCAAAGTTCCTTTCAAAAGCGGTGCGAGTGGTGTTCAATCCCGCAAACCGCCATTGCCCATGTGCTCATCTCGGAGAAGAAAGGCGTGTCTCCACCGCGTCATAGAGGGGAGGAGTGAGCCAGAAGGTCGCATGACCAACCAGCACCGCGGTTAGCGACCCAGTAGGCGTGCCCTCGCAGCCGGCGGCTTGATTCCGCCCCGAGTGATAAAAGCGACTGGAAGGGACTGCTTCACCAGATGACCTGGGAGATGAGCGAAGAGGTGACATACGAGAGGAGCGGTGAGCGGTGAGATGCGAGACGCTCCAAGCCAAAGAGGAGAGGTACTCGGAGAGGAAACCAGCTTTGGAGAGACGCGCTGAAAGGAGGGAGACGGCTCCACCAGAAGGAGAGGAGCAGGTGTGACCGAGCCAGCGCGTGACGTCTACAGCATCGGCAGCGGATACGCGACGGAGGGTTTTCCCGCCAAAAACGCGAGGAATTGAGAGCTGCTGCCTCCGACCCTGCCTCCCTCTCCAGCAATCCACCTCAAGCCCTACCTGCCTGCAATATCCCCCGTGTAAGTGTGAACGTCGTCTGTCCTACTCGTTGTCCTGGGGTTAAGTAAATTGAATAGGATAAGCTAACGATGCACTGTGTGACTGCTTCTTCCATCCATTGCTGTAAATAATTTTGGTCGCTCTTTCTTTTTGCTTGTGTGTGTATAATAAATCTGTTCTTCCTCCGTACTCTGTCTTCTTCTCTTTTCATTCTCTTTCGGTCGCTTTAGAGGTTTCCCGATTGAATATCTGTGGTGCGATCTGGTCAACGTCGGGTGGAATCGGGCCAATTGGGGATCCTGTAACGGTCGCGGTTGGACCATCCGCTCGGCCCATCATAACATCTAAAACCGCGATCTGTAACAATATATATATATATATCTCTCTCTTACTTGAGCCTTCTAACATGCACCTTGTTGAAAATTGATTGGCATTCAACATTCCGGCGTCACACCCAAAATAATGGGGCAAGGTTGAATTCTTATTAAAATTTGGGCGAATATCGGATCTCATCAGAAACCTGTGTATGTGGTGTGATCTTCCACTCTCTCCATGCATTCACACCACCTGAATCCTCCTCCACACCTCTACCTTACCATCACTGTTGTACCCAGATACTCAAACCTATTTCCTTGTCTGATCTCTCTCCCCTCTAACTTCATATTCGTTTATTTTCCTTGCTGCCCAACCCACATCACCTCTGTCTTCTCCATGCTCATTTTCAGCCCATGTTTCTCAAATGCCTCCTTCCACTCCCCCAGTACTTCCTGCATCTCCCACCCACTCTCTACCACAACAGCCAGATCGTCCGCAGACAATATCCTCCCCAGAATATCTTTTCAGACAATATCCTCTCCAAAATATCTTTACCTTCCTGCTTCCCAGTTCCATCACTATGATAAACAGGAGTGGGCTGAGAGCACCAATTCATAATAATTCAGCAGAAAAGGAATAGCTCTTGTGGTCTATGCATGCTGTGTGAAGAGCTTTACCCAGTGCGTGAAAAAAAAAAAAAACACCATTCTACCTCCGAGTTGGCTTGAGGCCAATAGAGGTGTAATTTCATGATGTACGATTCCATGAATGCTGCAAAACTGAACTCAAAACGGATGAATTAGGGTTCAATGTCCGATACAATTTCATGTGGTAAGTCATGGGTGGAAAGTAGTTGTAAGGCCCATAATAATTGACTGGGTAGTGGTGGATGACAAAATAATTGCTTCTAGGCATCGGGAACATTTGCCGACAATGCCCATGGATTGGTGGGCATCATCTTGGTCATTTGTAACTTCGCTGGTTGAACAGGTGGGTTGACCCACCAACAAGCTTGGCAGGCACATGTTATATTTTCCACATTATTATCAATATAAGGCTAATATACTTTCTGTAGGAGCAACTGCTTTGTTTTGCATGATAACTAGATGGCTCTCGTGAGCTAGGTTGAGGATGCTCTCACTCTGGGTACTAGGTGACTGCCATGAACGATAACATCGTTTTTATTGCTAGTTTGTTTCTGATATTCCAATATGTATGCAGGAGTGGTGTCTTGCGGCTATTGCTGAGCCAAAATGCACTGATGAACTTGGATCTATTTTTTAATCATCGACAGAGGCATTATGTTTTCAGGTTGTCCGTCCGTCCGTCTGTGACAGGTTACCACGATAACTTGAGAACGGCTGAAGGGATCTTCATCAAACGTGGTGCAGGTATGTATAATGAGGTAAAGATTAACTGATTCGATTTTAGGCTCACGGGGTCAAAGGCCAAAGGTCAGAGGTCATGTTAGGTAAAAATCCTGTTACCACTGTTACGGCCTGAAGCACACCAAACCAAGCCTTCAATCACACTGTCTTTATTTATAGATTATCACACGAAAAAATCTCTTCCTACACATAAAACAAAGAAGGGAGAAGAGTGGGAAAAACCCGAATAGGCCAGTCAAGAGTAGGCAGGTCCAAGAGTAGGCAGGTCCAAGAGTAGGCAGGTCCAAGAGTAGGCAGGTCCAAGAGTAGGCAGGTCCAAGAGTAGGCAGGTCCAAGAGTAGGCAGGTCCAAGAGTAGGCAGGTCCAAGAGTAGGCAGGTCCAAGAGTAGGCCGGTCCAAGAGTAGGCCGGTCCAAGAGCAGGCCGGTCCAAGAGTAGGCACAACAGTAGGCCCCGGGGCAGGCCCCGTAGTAGGCCCCAAGGCAGGCCCAACAGTAGGCCCCAGGACAGGCCCAGTGGTAGGCCCCAGTGCAGGCCCAGCACGAGAGGGTAGGAGTAGGCAAGTCCACGAGTAGGCCCCAAGGCGGGCCTAGGGGGTAGGTCCCAGTGCAGGCCCAGCACGAGAGGGTAGGACTAGGCAAGTCCACGAGTAGGCCCCAAGGCGGGCCTAGTGGTAGGCCCAGCACGAGAGGGTAGAGTAGGCAACAAGAGTTTGATCAACGTCACCCTTCTGGTAGAGAGATTGCAGCTGGACACTCTACAACCCCCGAAAAGCACTCTGCCATAAGCCCTCGCCCAAAATGGCCACTCACCCCTCTGAATCACCTTCCTGGCCACTCCCCTGCCCCTTCTTCTTCTTTTTTGAGGTTTAATGGCGCTTTCAGAGCCGCGAGGCTCTATATACGCCACGCACCCTAACATCCAAACAAACCAACCAGGAGGTTAACACGAGAAAAACTAGAGCCTCACACTGCTAACCCCGTCTCTTTGATAAACTTTAAAACTGTTCTACAAAACCCAGGATGTTTCAGATCCAGCCAGCAAAAGGCTTCCGGCAGACCTGACCACGTGATCCCCATTCCGCGGACAGAAAGCTGAAGACGAGATCTAGCGTTATTATAACGCGGACAAAAGGAAAAAACATGGTCCAGATCTTCGGGAACCTTACACCGATC
The DNA here is from genome assembly GCF_964187855.1 of Myxine glutinosa. Lineage (NCBI taxonomy): Eukaryota > Metazoa > Chordata > Myxini > Myxiniformes > Myxinidae > Myxine > Myxine glutinosa. Next base: position 33,127,856 of record NC_136270.1, on the reverse strand, counting down.
GCACCACCCCGAGGGATGGCACCCGATCCTGTGAAGATAAAAATTGAGAAAACGATGTCCAATTCTAAGGCGAGATAAGATAGACTGCTCCCTGCGAGGGAGCCGGGGAGACGACCCCAAGGACGCGATCGATAGATGCACCTTGTGACACCACCTCCCCTTAGGGGAGGAGTCCCACTGACTTTGCCATATAACATTAATTTTCTGTTTAATTAAATTAGAGAGGTCTGCCTGGCCGAGCGGAACCGGGGTTTCGAAATCCAGATTGAGGGCGCGTTTGGCCGCCTGGTCACACACTTCGTTGCCTGCAATGCCCACATGGGCCGGGACCCAGCATAGATCGACGACCGTGCCCCTCCAATGGGCCAAACTTACGAGATGAATTACCTCCAGAACCAATTCGTTCCTACTGCCAGGCTGGAACGACCTAAGCGCTATCAGAGCCGAGAGAGAGTCGGAAAATATGACCGCGCTGAAGGGATAAAAATCTATTATTATTATTATTATTTTTTATTTTTATTTTTTTTGTATACAAGATCGAGGCTCGTGAAAGAGCGAACATTAATCACACACAAAGACAAACCGACACATAAAACATATAACATCGGGAGCGGTAGACAAGATGGGGAGAGAGGGGGAAGGACACAAACACAACATTTGAGAGCAGGGACCGAGAGACATGGAGACATCGAGAGATCTGAGAGAGGGCGAGGGCTTTGGGGGGGGGGGGCATGGGAAGGGGGCGGTGGGAGAGGTATAAAACATATGGACACTGCCAGGACTTCCAGGAAAGAAGTTGGAATTTCAAACAAGGTGGATCTGGGGTGAATTAGCGGGGGTAGAAAAGATCAAGGTTTTGGATGGGGGAAGATAAGAGATGGTGGTGAACAGCTGTTTTAAAGACCTGGAGGGAGGAGTGGGATTGAAGGGAGTGAGGGAGTTTGTTCCAGAGGCGGGAGAAAAGAGGAATGAAAGAGTGAAGGTGAGCAGAGAGCCGAGATTTCGGCAGTTTAACCATCAGAGGGTTGCTGGCAGATCTTGTGCGACCTGTAGGAATATTTGGGGGACAGAGCACAGAGAGAGCTGGGGGTGCAAGGCAGGAGAGGAGTCGGTAGAAGACAGAAAGACCACCTACCTGCCTGCGGTGAGTGAGTGAAAGGCCCTCAGAGATAGCTTCATCGCAGGAGATTCCAATAATTCTGAAAGCTTTGGTTTCAACAGCGTGAAGCCGAGCTAGGTGTGAGGCAGGAGCACCGGCCCATAGGGGAGAACAGTATTCCATTGAGCTGCGGATGAAAGCCTTGTATGTGGTGAGGAGCTCAGGTGTGCCGAGGAAGGACTTCGCACGACGGAGGATGCCCAGTCGGCGACTGGCTTTGGAGGCCAGCTTGGAAATGTGGTTTTCCCAAGAAAGATCATGGCAGATAGTGAGACCCAAAATCTTGAGCGACAGAACTTCTTGGAGAGGATTGTTGAGAAAGTAGTTGGGAGGGTTGTCCAGTCGATCTTTTCGGAGAGACATAGTAAGAGTGTGAGATTTGTCAGGATTGAAAGACATGTTCCACTTGTTTGACCAGTCTGTGATTTTGTCCAGGTCTTCAGAGAGTGAGGAGGCAGCAGACTGCCGATCTGAGGGAAGAGGAATGGAGCGGCAGAGAGTGGAGTCATCAGCAAAGAGATAGAGAGGATTTTCGAGAGAGTCAGAGAGATCATTGATGAAGACCAGAAAAAGCACGGGGCCCAGAACACTGCCTTGGGGAACTCCAGCCTGAACAGGAAGAGGAGATGAGAGAAACCCATTCAGGGCCACACGTTGACGACGACTAGAGAGGAAGTCCGCCAGCCATGCGTGGAGATTTCCATGGATACCAAAGGAGGAGAGTTTGGTGAGCAGAGCGGGGTGCCAGACCGTGTCGAAGGCACGTGATATGTCGAGGGAGACAGCTCTAATTTCCTGTTTGGCATTGAGGACCTCCATCCATTGTTGAGACAGCAGAAGCAGCATGTCCAGAGTAGAGTGACCTGGTCTGAAACCAAATTGATGATCAGAGATCAAGCCATTGGAGAAGAGGAAAGATTTCATATCCGAAGCAATGATGGATTCCATGACTTTGCTGATAATTGGGAGAAGGCTGATTGGTCTGTAGTTGCTAGGATCTGTTTTTGCACCTTTTTTGTGCAAAGCGGTGATGTTGGCTGATTTCCAAGCAGATGGCAGTTGACCTTGAGCAAAAGAGAGGGTGAAGAGAACAGAGAGAGGGTGAGATAGAGCAGCAGAGCAGGATTTTAGGACCCGTGGGCTGATGCCGTCGGGTCCAGTTGCAGAATCAGAGTCGAGGGTTGACAGAAACTTTTCCACCTTGTCAGGAGGAAAGGACACGGAGTCCAGGAGCAGCAGGGTACGACTGGGTATGGTGGGTACAGAGAGGGATGGGTTTGGGACACAAGATTTAGAGGCAAACACAGAGTTGAGGCATTCAGCTTTTTCACGTGCGGAGTCAGCTGTGTAGCTGTTTGAGGTAAGGGAGGGGATGGAGGAGGAACAAACACCAGAAACGGATTTGACCAGACGCCACCAGGATTTGGAAGAGGGAGACAGATAAGAGAGTTCGGTCTTGAGAACGGAGAGATATTGTTTCCTGGCTCTCCTGAGGGTGGACACACACTTGTTTCGGGCTTTGTGAAAGGAAATGAGATTTCCTTCCGTTGGATTTGCTTTCCAGGAGACGAAGGCAAGTTGTTTCTGGGCAACAGCCTCACCACAAGATTCCGTGTACCATGGACGGGAGGAAGGGTATGACAACTGAGGACGAGATGGGATAAATCTGTGCATGAGAGAGAGCAATTTACTTTGGAAGAATTCCCAGGATGAGTTGATGTCAGAGGTGGTAGAGATGGGAGACCAGTCCAGATGATTGATGGCTGCTTGAAGACCGTGCCAGTTGGCCTGAGTGAAATGCCAGACTCGTCGACGCTGAGCAGGCTCCCTGAGGATGGTCAGAGAGATGTCCACTTTAACAAGGACATGATCAGATGATCCGATCGGAGCAGAAGAAGAGCAGCAGACATTTTCAGGGAAGTTAGTCATAACCAAGTCCAGAAGAGAAGATGTTCCGTTGACTGAGATCCGGATCGGGAAATTGACAGATTGTGTCAGTCCCAGTGAGTCGCAGAAGTCCTTTGCTGAGGAGCCATGGCTGGTGAGAGAGGTACCCACACCCAGCCAACTGGCATGATGACAATGTGATCCCCATTCCGCGGACAGAAAGCTGAAGACGAGATCTAGCGTTATTATAACGCGGACAAAAGGAAAAAACATGGTCCAGATCTTCGGGAACCTTACACCGATCGCACCACCCCGAGGGATGGCACCCGATCCTGTGAAGATAAAAATTGAGAAAACGATGTCCAATTCTAAGGCGAGATAAGATAGACTGCTCCCTGCGAGGGAGCCGGGGAGACGACCCCAAGGACGCGATCGATGGATGCACCTTGTGACACCATTCAAGAGCATTCAAGAGCTATAATCCATTCAAGAGCCAAAACAATTGCATAAAGTTCTGCCGAAAATACCGACAGGTGGTCTGAAAGCCTGAAAGCCTTGGTCACCTTCACATCAGGGATGCAGAAGGCAGCTGCAGTACGGCCAAGACCCGGATCTTTGGAGCCATCTGTATAAGCATGGAGAGATTGACTCCAGAACTTGTGAATGAATTCCACAGCCATGTTACTTGTCGCAACGGGATTGTCCCTGTCTGTCATACTCTGTAAATCCAAGTGAATTCTTGGAACCACGAGGGTCCAAGGCGGCCAGAGGGACACTTTATTGGCCCCTTATCAAAGATCACCCCCAAAAACGGGGACCACCGGAGAGACTTTTAGGGCTGTGCCATTGACTGTTATTCTGACGTCCTCAACCTTTCTCTTGAGAGTAAAGATTCCAAGCTTAGACTTAGGCCCAGAGATGGCAAAACCCCATTTTGCAGCCCACTGATCAATACTAACAACATCAGCCTGAAGGCGCTTGGAGATGAACGCACAGTTCCTGCCCCGGACCCAGATAGCTATATCATCGGCAAACAAAGACAAATTGCCCCGCACCCCTGGAAGAGAGGCAACATCATTTATCATTATGTTGAAAAGGGTGGGACTAATACAACTACCCTGAGGAATACCCTTTTTAGTGAGAAACACGGAGGACAGAGCAGCACCAACACGCACTTGAAAAGATCTGCCAGACAGGAAATCACGGACCCACCAGAAAAGTCTGCCCCTGATGCCTAACTGGTGAATCTTAACCAGAAGACGGTCCCTCCAGACAGAATCATAGGCCTTCTGAATATCAAGGAAAACCCCCATCACCGACTCGCGGCCGATGAAAGCCTTCCTAATGTCATTCGCCAGAGAGACTATTTGATCTGAAGAGGACCGACCCCTCCTGAATCCACTCTGACATCTATTAAGCAGATTATTCTTTTCTAAGTAAAATATCAGGCGTTCATTGACCATCTTCTCCATAAGTTTGCTAACAACAGAAATAAGAGCTATAGGGCGATAAGAGGATGGGTCTGTAGGATCCTTACCAGGCTTTAGAACAGGAATGATTATGGAGTGCTTCCACACACCAGGGAGCCTACCTGAAGCCCAGACCTTATTGATCAACACCTGAAACACTTCCAAGACACTATCATCCATGTGCTTGAACATGGAGTGAGTGAGCGAATCAGAGCCAGGAGCACTATTCTTGGACTTGGAAATGACCTGCTTTAATTCATTCAGAGAGAAATCCATGTTAAGCGGAGAGTTGTCCGGGCTCACATCACAGAGAATGTCTTTGTGCTGGGAGACAAACTGACGCTTGGCCTCACCTGACTCCAAATCGACAGGATCATCACCTGACTGATCTGAAAAGAAGGCCGCTAAAGCAGAGGCCTTCTCCTGGCTTGAATAAACAAGGGCGTTATTGCTGACCAACCAAGCTATCGACCACCCTCCACCATTCCTGCCATACATACTTCTAACCCTACACCAAACAGAACTAATGGAGGTGTCCGGATTAATAGACGCACAAAATGCTCGCCAAGACTCTGACTTGGCGCGTTTAATTACCCGCTGAGCTTGAGCTCTTCTTCTCTTGAACTCGATGGCATCTTGAAGCAGCAAGGATTTCCTAACTTTTTTGAAGGAAGACTTTCTGGCCTTAATGGCCCTCGCGCATTCCTCATTCCACCGGGGAACTTTAATTCTCTGACCGATCTGACCTTTACAAGTGGGGATAGACTTGAGAGCACTGCGATAAACTCCTTTGACTGAACTATTACTGAAGATATCAGGATTCTCGTTAAATAATTCAGGCTTGACCACCTCGGAGCAACAGCTGGAAAACTTACCCCAATTAGCCCTGGAGAGACTCCAAGAGGGAGGCCTATCCAACCCCTCCAGATCCCTCTCCAATTTGAGGTGAGAGGACACCGGAAGGTGGTCACTACCCAGACTTTCTGGAAGAACCCTCCATTCACACCTTGCTGCAAGCGAGGCAGAGACTATCGTGAGGTCAAGAGGGGAAGACCGACCAGAGCCAGGATTTATGAAAGTTCCACTACCATCATTCAGTATTACCAAGTCAAGGTCGTCCATCACCTTCTCCACACAAGAACCATTACTGTCCGTGAGCTTAGAGCCCCATAGAGTGTTGTGGCTGTTGAAGTCACCGCACCAAAAGATTGACCCTTCGCACTTGCATAAAACCTCTTTAAGCGCAAGAACATTCAAAGAGAGACACGGATTATAAAAGTTAACCATTGAGAAGGTCTCACTAGGGCTAGGAAATAAAACCGCAATACATTCCAACTCCACATGACAATCTATAACCCTATGAGGAACTCCTGACCTCACAAAAATCCCACATCCCCCCCCCCCCCCCCCCCACTGCCCCTAGCTCTATCCCTGCGAATTAACAAATAATTTGGAATCCTATATGAAATGTGGCTCTTTAACCAAGTTTCTTGGATACATATTATATCTGGTTTTACTATGAGATCACTTAAAAATTTAATAAACTCTGAACCGTGAGCAGGTAAACTTTTCGCATTCCATTGAAGGAGCCTCAGTCCTCAAGAAAGGGGGGGTCTTTCTGAGGCCTGGACTTCGACCCGCTCCTTTTGTGCCCCAACAGAGCGTGGATCTGACCAATGGAAAATTCCTCCCAACCCAGATGCTTAGCCGCGGCGACCGACACAGCACGGATTTTGTCCGTTCGACTAGACGCTACTGCAGAGCAGTTGATAGATTCGGAAATAAACGCAATAAACGCGTCTTTAGAAATATTTAAATCTGAATCAGATTTGGCTCTCTCTGATCGACACTCGACTCGCTCAGTTTCAGTCTGGACTCCTACTGTTTTGGTAGTGACCTTCACCGAGCCAATGGGATTAGAGTTACGCAAACCTGCATACGAGGCAGGTTTAGTCCCAGAAACTTTCGAAGCGGCTTCAGCGTAAGTTAATTTTTCCTTTACCTTTACCTGCTGAATTAGCGCTGCTTTTTGAAAAACTGGGCAGCCTCGGAAAGCAGAGCTGTGCGCCCCACCACAATTCCCACAATGCATTTGCTCACTCGGGCAAGCGCTACGCTCATGCTCGCCATTGCATCTGCTGCAGTGAACCTTGCCCCGACAAGCTGGGGCCGTATGCCCAAACCTCTGACACTTGTAGCATCTAAGAGGAGCCGGGATGTAATCTCTTCCCGTGAAGGCCAAGTAGCCGAGCACTACCTTTGATGGAAGGCAAGGACCACTGAAGGACAACAAGACTGATAAGGTGTTCACCTTCTCTCCATCCCTGAATGTGGTAAGACGGCGAGCCTCAGTCACACTACTGGAGGCCAAGTAACTCTTAATCTCTTCGATTTCTATGGATGAATCCACCCCATAGATGACACCACGACATTCTCTCATGTACTTCGGGATTTGACACGAAACACAGACCTCACCGAAATGGGTTGCTTTCAACACCTTGTCCTTTTGCCCAGCTGACTTGCACTCAAGGAGCAGGTCGCCCGACCGAAGCACTTTCGCAGACACTACTTCCCCGAACTCTTTCTTTATGAGCTCTGCTCACTTTATAGGGTTGGACGGGCCCACACGTTTAGGCCTCTCAACGGCCGCCACAATGACCACAAACTTATCGAGCGAATCAACGGGGTTGCCAGAGGCCTGGGAGAGGGAAGCCCTGTGCTTGGGCTTCCCAACTGAGGACACCTCATCAGAGGACACCTGGCCTCCCCTCTCTCTCTTCCGAGGTTTGCTAACAGATTTAAAAGACCCCTCCCCATCCTCTCCCGAGAGACTCTCCATTTATTCCTACTAGCGGGAATTTAATCTGGACCGATAATCAAGCCCGGAAGTGCGAGCGACGAGACCGCAACGAGACCGCCACGAGACCGCAACAAAAACGAAACGAGGATCACGCAACCCGATCGCCACACCCTCAACACCTCCCCATCCAAACGCAAGCCCCGAATCTGTCCTCCCCTGCCCCACAGCCAATCATAGGCTTTATACCCATGGACCAAACCACTTGGTCTAACTCACAGAGGGGTGTGGGGGAAGGAAGAAGAAAAAGGTCCCAAACCGTAACACCACGATAACTTGTGAACCAGTGATGGGATTCTGACCAAACTTGGTACAGGTATGTATAATGATGTAAAGATTAACTGATTAGATTTTGGGGATTAACTGATTCGATGGAAAAAAAACAAAAAACAATTGGTGTGGGGACGCATGGGGGTGGACAAGATGGATACAGAAGAGAACTCTCAGGAGGGAAACTGGAAATTTGGAATGAGGGATTGGGGTGGTGGGAGTGGAGGTTAATAAGGGTGGAAAAGATAATGGTTTTTGATTGGGGACGATCTTAGATGGTGGAGAACAACTGTCTTAAAGACTTGGAGGGAAGTATGAGATTGAAGAGGATATGGAAGTTGATTTCACAGGTGAGGCAAAGGAGGAACAAATGAGTGGAGGTAAGCAGTGATCTTGCATTTAGGTAGTTGTACCGTGTGAGCCCTGTAGAAACCAAGAGGGGGTGGGCAAGGCGGAGAGGGAGGGGGGACAAAGCTCAGAAAGAGTAGAGGATGCAAGATCAGAAAGGAAGCGGTTGAAGACAGAGCCCACCGACCTGTACGCGATGGTGAAGTGATAAGTCCATAGACTCGGTTTCAGCATGGGAGATGTGGGTCACACACATAGGACTGGGTCACCCACATGGGAGTGGGTCACACACATGGGAGTGGGTCACACACATGGGAGTGGGTCACACACATGGGAGTGGGTCACACACATGGGAGTGGGTCACACACATGGGAGTGGGTCACACACATGGGAGTGGGTCACACACACGGGGGAGTGGGTCACACACGGGGGAGTGGGTCACACACGGGGGAGTGGGTCACACACGGGGGAGTGGGTCACACACGGGGGAGTGGGTCACACACGGGGGAGTGGGTCACACACGGGGGAGTGGGAGTGGATCACCCATGGGGGAGTGAGAGTGGATCACCCACGGGGGAGTGGGATTGAATCACCCATGGGGGAGTGGGAGTGGATCACCCATGGGGGAGTGGGAGTGGATCACCCATGGGGGAGTGGGAGTGTGGATCACCCACGGGGGAGTGGGGAGAGGATCACGACATTCATTGGTGGTCTCGTTCTGTTCCCTCATTCTTTTATTCATTTTGAAAATGGCAGTTACAAATGATCCTCCTGCAACTCATTGAGACAGCGCTGACATAAAAAAGCAGGAATTACCACCCACATTATGTAACCTTGAGCTAAAGAAGCAAAAATATTTTATTAAAGATTTCATGATTTTATTTCCTGTAGCTAAGAAACATCTTTGGGCGGTGTGTAATTGCTCCGAACGAAACAGGCATTGCCTGGTTTCCTTTGCTTGAGTTGGAATCAAAATGTACCTTTGTTTCTTCAAAAAGTAATTTATGATCGAAGACGTGTTGATTCAGTCTTAAAATGCACATCAGAGGCCTGTCAGAGGCTGATGGAGCCATGACTCTTCTTCATTTTAAAACTTGAATGTATCAAACTTTTCGCTTTACAAAGTAAATATAGATTAAAACCAAACGTTATTAATAAATATTGTATTCCATAGTTAGTTTACATTATTATGTACATTTTTGAAGTACTGTATTGTTTAATTCCATGGTTGGAAAAGAGTCGACTCGCCTTAAGCAAACTCTGTATATACACCCCAGGAATATGTAAATATATAACTAGACTTCGGTTCGATCCCGAACTTCAGTAATCAGTCACTGTACTATTACGAAGTATTAATATAAATTACGAAGTCCTAGGAAGGTTATCTCCTCTCCTTCTCCTCTCTCCTTCCCCGTCCCCACATCTCATCCAACCATTCGACACATTCAATATGGCTGTTGGAATACATGTCGCCGATTTTCTCAACTTTAACTGAAACTGAGACTTGAACCATCCCAGCAACTCTGATGGTGAATTAGAGTCGAAATAAAGCCGTGAGGAAGACAATGAATGGCCTTCATGTTACAGGCCTTTGAAAATGCATTTTGTTATATAAACGGTAACTTTAATCGAATTTTATTCCCGTTTTTTTGCAACCGAGTCTAAAACCATGTTAGCGACTGTGAAAAATGAAATGAGATATCGAATTAGAGTTTAAATAAAAACAGAGAGAGAGAGAGAGAGCAAGCCACTGCAGGCCTAATAAAAGAGGCCTCAAAGCTATCCGAGGAAAGAAAATGTTGGCGATTTGTTTTTGAAGCCTCTTCCAGAATGGGTGGAGCTACTCCCTCAACAGGGAAGGCCACACCCCTGGGCAGACTCACAGACAGAATCACCGACCGATAATATAATATAGATGAGCTTGGCTCGGCTCGCTACGCTCGCCTCACCACGCGTCGTTGGAGGAACGGCCTTGTTTTAGCTGAGGATAATGACCGTACCTGAGATGCTGTGTTGTCATGATTTACACCAATCATAATACAAACAATTACTTTGCACAGATTTATTTGTAGAGTTTGTGATATTAAATTTTTATGAGCAATTTTGGTTGGAAAAAAAAGAAGAAGAAAAAAACCCTCAGCATATACATACGGGAGGGGTAGGTGCACTCTGGAAGTTTGGGACTATTACACCTCACCACCACGTAATTGAAAACACCTCACCACCACGTAATTAAAAACATCTCACCACCGCGCAATTCAAAACGCCTCACCACCACAAAATTTAAAACACCTCAGCACCACGATATTCAAAACACCCCACCACCACGATATTCAAAACACCTCACCACCACGTAATTCAAAATCCTCACCACCACGTAATTCAAAACACCTCACCACCACGCAATTCAAAACACCTCACCACCACGTAATTCAAAATCCTCACCACCACGTAATTCAAAACACCTCACCACCACGCAATTCAAAACACCTCACTACCATGTAATTCAAAACACCTCACCACCACGTAATTCAAAACACCTCACCACCACGTAATTCAAAACACCTCACCACCACGTAATTCAAAACACCTCACCACCACGTAATTCAAAACACCTCAGCACTATGTAATTCAAAACACCTCACCACCACGCAATTCAAAACACCTCACCACCACGTAATTCAAAATCCTCACCACCACGTAATTCAAAACACCTCACCACCACACAATTCAAAACACCTCACTACCATGTAATTCAAAACACCTCACCACCACGTAATTCAAAACACCTCACCACCACGTAATTCAAAACACCTCACCACCACGTAATTCAAAACACCTCACCACCACGTAATTCAAAACACCTCAGCACTATGTAATTCAAAACACCTCACCACCACGCAATTCAAAACACCTCACCACCACGCAATTCAAAACACCTCACCACCACGCAATTCAAAACACCTCACCACCACGTAATTCAAAACACTTCACCCCCACGGAAACAAAAGTTTGAGGGAGTAGTTCAGTGACAATACAGACACTGCCCAGGTGTCGATACATAGATAGATGATTGTACCTGAGTTGCTGTTTTGTCATGGTTTACAATACACCAATCATAATACTGTTACAGACGTGGCTTGGATGTTATTTACCGAGCGGTTTTATGGTATGACCACGTCTGCACAAGTTACCCGATTGTGCCCGAACGTTGACTAGTCGCGCGATGCTGGCTCAATAAGAAAAAGAAGACACCCGGCTGGATTACAATAACACAATACGACACCAATGTTTCAATTCTCAAGACCTCCGGAGGAGATTATATTCGTACGGAAAGGTCAGATTACAGGGGCTAGAGGTATAATCACAGAAAGACAGGCACTTAGACACACTCTTATATTAACCCCGGACAGACGACAGACAAACGGGACAACGGCTGACTCACACGGGGGTTGATGACAGGAAAGCGGGTATCGATGGCTCCAGGTCCTCCTGGGCTCGGGGCAGGGTACAGTACGGTCCGGTCCAAAGATGCGGGGAGGTATCGTCGCGCTGGGGGTGGCGGTGGCTTCTCTCTCCAAGCTGAGGCGCATCTGACGTCACATCCGGCGCGGGGCCGCGTATATCCGGCGGGGAGTGACACGCCCTCGGCTCGTTAGCTCCGCCCCAGATGGAATCGGCACGTTGCTTCTCATTGGGTGCGTGGGGGGGTTACTGGCTCCGCCCCTGACGAGGAGCTGACAGCCAGCCCCTTCGGGGTAACGCCGTGGAGCGCATGGTCATGGCGGGTAACCGAGCCGGTGTGAGGACGCACACTCCCCGCCCCTCTGTTGTTGTAGTCGTAGTTGTAGTTGTAATTGTTGTTGTAGTTGTTGTTTGGGGAAGAAGATGGGAGGAGGTATGGGAAAGGTCCTAAACTCACTACTGATGCCATATAATCACATTCTGGTGCAACGAAGAGTCATAATTAATGGAGACGAGGCCTTAACTGACATAGAATAAGAATAGCTAGGAAGATGTCCGAAAGTTGTCTACGTGTGGTGCGGTGGACCTGGGCACGACATTTAATGGGGGAATAAGGGGAAGGTCGGCTCTACTGATTGTTATTTACATGCAATGGGACTAGGGAATGGGGGATTGGGGAAAGTTGGGGAGTATTGGAGAAAATAGGGGAATATTTACAAGTGGATATGGAGGCCAAATTCCATATTCGCAACATTGCACCCTTCTCTACCCTCGGGGCGTCCCGACCCGATAAATTTTTACCTACTTTAGTGTGGCACGCAATGTAGTTCCCTCTACTATTAACTCTACCCTGAGTGCGACAGTTTTACAGATATTCACAAATGAGTAAATATGTCCCCCTGCGACGTTGCACCCTTCTCCTCACAGAAACACACCCACAGGATAACCGAATCCGGAAAGAATTCGCAAACTACACATACAGCCGGTAGGGAGCATTATTTACACGACTACGCTGCTATTTACACTACGATCCAGGACCTGTTTTTTTGGAGGAACACATGCAGATGTTATGCATAGAGAGAGCGCGCTTGCCAGCATCGACACACCAACCCACGAGTGCTCTGTGGCCGACGGCCTTTAATAACGTGCAGAGCACCCCTTCCAAGCATCAAGCACCACCCCACCACCAATCGGTGCAGTCACCATTGTTCATTGGAATAAAAATAAATTCGACAACCCCTAACCCTGCAGGTGTCTCTTGCTCTTCTTGTGGTGCACTTGGTGTCAACTAAAAGTGGTTCACCTGTATGGCATAGGTGCCACGTTGACCCATAGGTCCATCCCCGGGTGGTGCTTGGCCGCAAACGAACTGCGGTCCATTGTGGGTGGCCACAAACATTGCGGTCCATATGGTGTATCGATCCCGGCAGCAAACAGCGAAAGTGCAGGCCCACAACTGCGCAGCCAGCACCTCTCTCTCCTCTCTCTCTACCCCAAAGCCAGATCCTCGGAGGTGGGAGACAAAAGAAGCAGACAAGTGAGTAAGGTGGTAAGGGCGCAAAAGTGCACGCAATGTAAGGTGATGCACACTGGGGGCACATGGGAACCAGGTGAGACAGGTACGTTCCTATCGTACGCCCCCCCCCCCCCCCACCAGGTAACCTACATGGCCCCTCCCTTACCCCTTACTGTATCCACAAAACACAACACTACCCATAAACATCTACTTTACACATCAACAAACATCCCTACTGTCTTCCCCGTTCCTCCCATAAACCAAATTCGTCTTCTCTCCCTCCTAACCAATCAAATTTGCCATTTTCAACTCTCATCAAAATTTGCCATCTCCAACTCAACATCATAATTTGCCATCACCAATTCATCATCAGTCCCTCCTAGGGAGGGAGAGATGGAATCACTCCAATGTCTCATCCACGTCGTGATGCGTCTCACAAATCCACACAGCGATTCATCTCCTGCAACAAAACAAAGAAAACACAGGTGTGGAGTCATCATCATCACCACAGGTAAGTGGCTGCGTATGGTGCGACCGGTTCATTAATCCTAACTATTTCCTAAATGGCTTTAACAACTTTACACTACCCGGGGTCTTTCTCCGGCCAAACCATTGGCCCTCTTACACTATGGGTTCTAAAAACCAATTCCCATTGGCCAAACTGTGGTGCTCTTCAATTTGGGGTCTCACTCCCCCGATTCATCTCCCGGTGCCCTCGTACAATTTCTGGGCTGCGACGTGTACCTCTCCCAGTGGGTCTACCCACCTGCACACCTCCACCACTGCAGTTGCCTCCGAGCTTACCTGCTCCTTGCCCTAACCTAACTACCTGGGGAAGGCCCTCTGGCTCTCTCCCCACTCGGTGCCCTCTCTGGCACTGGGCTACCCGGGTCCGTCCTCCGGATCCTCGGGCCCCATCCACAACTCTACCGGCTCCCAGAGCCCACCTGCGGCCTCACCTGGCCGACATCCTCACAGTGGTGGAGTGCCCAACCAACTACACACACTAACAGGCTACACGCCCAGCCATTTCCACAACACTAATGCACCCATTCACAACACCATTCTGCAACCGCACCACAAATGCCAATATCCAACCACAATTTACCTGCACCCTCTACCTAACACTTACACTACCCGCCCCGGGTACTCGTGAAAGGGGGTCCACTCTTCCCCCATCCACACCTTCGCACCATGCACACCACTCCGTACCACTTACTCCAACTCTCTCCACACACCTGTACTTGCACACCTGTGCTCTCACACCTGGTGCCACCTGCACCCTTCTCTCCCCAAGCGCATTCGCGCTGATCCACAACACTCACTACTCCACAAACTGCTCCACACTGCTCCACACACCTGTCCCGTTGCACACCTGTGCAATCACACCTGTTCAATTCTCACACAGCATCATCTCATCTAACTACTCCCCTCTGAAACTTGCGCTTCCCAGTCGTCCCTTTAAACTATTGCGCTCCCACGTCATTATCATCCACACTAATCTACCTGCGTCCCCACTACAGGTATCAGTCACTAACTAAACTTAACGTTACCTAATGTCAATCTCTTCTAGATCCCTACACACAATATCCTAACCCACCCGGGCTAGTTTTCACTGCCATACACCCCATAAGCTATTGCTCCTTTGCCCCCACCATGGGAAGGGTGGCAGGGATGCCATCCCACCACATCGGGGGTCTCTCACTACCAATTTTGCACATCAAATTTCAACAAATCAAAAATTTGCCAATCACTACCCATCATCTGCCAATCACTACTGCCAATCCCTTGCCAATCATCAAATTTTGTTTTTCTCTAATTTTGGGTCCAAAACACTAACCTCATCACCCAGTCGACTCACTAATACCTCTCGGTGCGCCAATTCCTGTCCAAAGCCCGGCTTCGTAAAGCCAAGCCATGAATGCTGGTTGTTCTGTGCCAGCGGCTGGGTGCGTCCCGCATTCGGTGCAGGGAAGGAGGTTTACCCGGGCCGAGATCCCACGCACCATCTCGGCACGGAGCCATCCAATGCCCCGATCTCGACCTGCCGGCACGTCTCACCAAAAAGTGGTCGCCATGACGACCCTTTCTATCGGGCTGCCAGCTCCGCCTAGTGGAGCCTGGACGCGGCCGTTCAAAGCGAGGCCCGGCACGCACCGAGGGCCTGCTTCGGCTAAAAGTCGCTCTAACCTCTAACCCGTGTAACGTCGATGCTTCACCTGGACGCTTACACCCCGCAGCCCGTTCCTTGCTCACACATCCAGCCGTGCCCATGCTCCTCGTACCTTTCCTTACACACCCAGGTACACCCATTCCACTCACAGCCTTGGTCACACACCTGACCACCGAACACTTTGGCACACATTCGTTGCTCGCACACCTCACCAATACACCTCTTCGCGCCCCCTCCTCAGTCACCTCCTCTGTGACAATCACAGGTGTGCTCTCATTCGCACACCCAACCACGTGCCTCACCACCAACTCCAGCGTGCATTCCCACTCACGCTCTACCATTCCAGGTGTGCATCCTTCCATCCCAGGTGTACATCCTCGCTCACCTGTCACAACTAACTCACGCTCCATGTCACTCTCACTACTTTCACCTCCACTCGTGACAACGCACTCACCCTTACTCTTGACAGCACACTCTTTCCCCATGCACCTGTCCGTCACACACCTTTCTCGCGCACACTCTCCCGTTACACCCTCTGTAACACTCACCACAGGTGTGCATTCTTCCTTGCCTTTGACAGCGCACTCTTTCCCCATGCACCTGTCCGTCACACACCTTTCTCGCGCACACTCTCCCGTTACACCCTCTGTAACACTCACCACACCGCGCTTCCATGTGCTCCCTCGCACACGCGCTACGACCGACTCACTCTCGCCAGCGCCCTCACTACTCCTTGGCACGCACTTTTTCCTCACACACCCCAGAGTCGGACTTTCTCGCACACCTCCTTTTTCGCACACCAGACCTGTCGCACACTTCACCAACGGCCTCTCACGAACACCCGGGTCTATCTCGACCCCCAAGCTTCTTAAATCCCCTGGCGCATCATACGCACGACCATATTGGTCACCACTTACACCGGGTCCTCTTTCTCTTCGCTTCTCCTCCATCACCTGCGAATCCCTCATCCGGTTAATGAGCACATCATCACGATCCGAACACAGACTCTGGACCAATTCTTTTACCTCCTCTTTTATCTCTTTCTTATCCTCTCTCCGTCGCTTTTTAATTTCGCTCACCCCTTCTTCCACTTCTTCTAATTTTTGCTTCATCTCCTTCATCTCTTCGTGCGCCCCTTTAAGTTCTTCCTCTAACTCCACTTTATTTTTTTCTATGTGCTCCCGCACCTCCCGCTCTTTAACCTCCATTACCTCTACCACCTTGTCCATTTTCCTCGTCAGGTCCTCATGTACCGTCTGACACTCTTTTTTAATTACCCCTACGTCCTTTTTCATCTCCTTCTGTGTCGATTTTAAACCCTCTATTACCGCTGTGTTCTTCTTTACCTGGTCCCCCAACTCCTTTTGTCCCACTGTCAGTTGTTCTACTCCCAGCGTCAACTCCTCTATACCACCTTGCAATTTTACAGTCCCCTTTCTCACCTCTTTCTCCATGCGCTCCTTACAGTGCCTCACCTCCTCGCACACTCCTCCGACCTCCTCACTCACTCCTCTTCTGATCTCCTCTCCCATCACTTGCATCTCCTGCCCAGATGCCACCCTCATCTGCTCCATTTCCTCCCTGTGAGCATCCAGTTTGGTTTCTACCCCCATTCTGACCCCCTCTATCTGCTGCCCCATTTGGTTAACTTCCCTTTCCGCTTGGTCCCTCATGTCCCTCAATTTGCCTTCCATGGTGTTTTCTAACCCCTCTAACCCTTTTTGCATCCCTTCCATTTGATTCTCTTGAGCGGCCATTCTGTTTTCTACCCCCGTTAACCCCTCCTGTATTTCCCCTAATCTATCGTCTAATTTCCCAAATTTCATGTCTAATCCCTTAAAATTATTGTCTAATCCCTCACTGGTACCCCTCGCTTCGTCCCTCATTACCCCCATTTCGTTTCCCATTTGTCCCATACTGCTTTTCAAACCTCTAATTTGGTCTCCCAATTGCTCACCCTGAGCATCCATCCGGTTCCCCATTCTGTTTGCCATTTCTTCATTATTCTGGGCCATAAGGGCCTTCATTTGCAAAAAAAACAAGTCCAAATCCACCAGGGGCGCTGTCACGGTCGCCGGCGCGGTGACCAGCGAGGCGCCATTTCGCGCGTCTGCTACCCCCGCTGTTTCGCTCTCCTCACGTGTCTCACTTTGGTCCTGGACCGACCCTGCTTCACTCTCCCCTACCGGACCCCAGCCGTCTTGATCCGCCATAGCGCGACTTGCAAAATTCGAGTTTCGTAAAACAAATCCAAATTTCGGCCGCTCCAAATTTTGACCAAATTTTTTTTTTTTTTCCTCTATTCGTTTTTTTTAAAAAATTTGGTCGGGCCTCGAATCTCACTCCCAGACACCAATTGTTACAGACGTGGCTTGGATGTTATTTACCGAGCGGTTTTATGGTATGACCACGTCTGCACAAGTTACCCGATTGTGCCCGAACGTTGACTAGTCGCGCGATGCTGGCTCAATAAGAAAAAGAAGACACCCGGCTGGATTACAATAACACAATACGACACCAATGTTTCAATTCTCAAGACCTCCGGAGGAGATTATATTCGTACGGAAAGGTCAGATTACAGGGGCTAGAGGTATAATCACAGAAAGACAGGCACTTAGACACACTCTTATATTAACCCCGGACAGACGACAGACAAACGGGACAACGGCTGACTCACACGGGGGTTGATGACAGGAAAGCGGGTATCGATGGCTCCAGGTCCTCCTGGGCTCGGGGCAGGGTACAGTACGGTCCGGTCCGGTCCAAAGATGCGGGGAGGTATCGTCGCGCTGGGGGTGGCGGTGGCTTCTCTCTCCAAGCTGAGGCGCATCTGACGTCACATCCGGCGCGGGGCCGCGTATATCCGGCGGGGAGTGACACGCCCTCGGCTCGTTAGCTCCGCCCCAGATGGAATCGGCACGTTGCTTCTCATTGGGTGCGTGGGGGGGTTACTGGCTCCGCCCCTGACGAGGAGCTGACAGCCAGCCCCTTCGGGGTAACGCCGTGGAGCGCATGGTCATGGCGGGTAACCGAGCCGGTGTGAGGACGCACACTCCCCGCCCCTCTGTTGTTGTAGTCGTAGTTGTAGTTGTAATTGTTGTTGTAGTTGTTGTTTGGGGAAGAAGATGGGAGGAGGTATGGGAAAGGTCCTAAACTCACTACTGATGCCATATAATCACATTCTGGTGCAACGAAGAGTCATAATTAATGGAGACGAGGCCTTAACTGACATAGAATAAGAATAGCTAGGAAGATGTCCGAAAGTTGTCTACGTGTGGTGCGGTGGACCTGGGCACGACATTTAATGGGGGAATAAGGGGAAGGTCGGCTCTACTGATTGTTATTTACATGCAATGGGACTAGGGAATGGGGGATTGGGGAAAGTTGGGGAGTATTGGAGAAAATAGGGGAATATTTACAAGTGGATATGGAGGCCAAATTCCATATTCGCAACAATACAATCAATTATTTTGCACAAATGTATTTGTATAAATATACGTGATATTACATTTTATAAACAATTGAAGTTGAAGATTTAAGTAAAAAAAAATAAATAAATTTCTTCAAAATAAATTTCAAAAAAACAAAAATACCCTTTGGACATACACATGGGAGAGATAGGTACATACATACCAGAGGTTTGGTACGATTTCAGAAAAGTTCGAGGTAGTCGTTCAGTGACAAGACAGACATATTGATATATATATATATATACATTCCTGAAGAAATATTCATAAAACAATTCATGAATATTACATGCAATTATACCAAGAGCAAAACAAGCGACTAAAGTTCCAAATCGTATATCGATGACAAAATATAACACGGAATGATTTATGAAGTAATGTTAAATGAATACTGTACTAATTTACCCTGTGGCGAATGCCAATATAAATTATAACATGACATGTCCAACTGAGAAGAAAAGGCGCGAAACGGCGAAATTCACACGCTTGACGGTAACATATGTTTGCAAAATTCTACTCACGACACCTACCTAATTATACTTGAGTTGAACACACGGTTAATGCGTCGCCGGACACGATCCCCAAAAGCATGAGTTAATAAGCAGACCAATTTTTTTATTATTATTATTACGCAAATTCCACACAGAGAATATAAACGAATTTCAAATTACCCCGCCCACCACTTATTTATTTATTGCTTTTCAATCATTCACCCCTTTCAAATGCGCCCACAAATTACTCCCTCCCTACCATCCCTCTCCATTATTATTTTTTATTGTTACATTGTTGTTGAAACCGTGAACCCATTCAGATTTATTACTTTCTTCTCACTTTAAAAAAAAGTATCTCAATATATTACATTTGCATACACGAAGACGAAATATATACAATAAATGTCGTCATTGGCGTACTCTCCATTCGTGTTGTGTAATCCAATGTGAACGCTCATATGTGTAATTATTGGGCATGCATAGATACAACAACCACGGTTATAACTCCATGACAACAACTGACACAAAATCCTTTTTGAGCAAATCAGATATCAGAAGCAGCATTTAAGCGGTGTATTTACAAAGTTTGCTTCATTGCATGTTTGTCAGCATTCACTGCCAAGTTAATAATTTAAAGCGCATGATATATAATTTATCTATAGCAAAACAGCTTTGTAAGTCGGTTAATTAAAAATTCACGTAAGACAAACCGTACCTTGAAGTATTTGTTGTTTTTTTTGTCATGAATCAAGATTTGCTTCATGGCGTCGGCCTGTGGCGACGTGCTTGATTCCGGGTCTGAGCGGGTTTTGCGCTTAGCGGACGTGAAAAAGATTTGTGGAAAAGATAGGATATGTGTTATCATCCACGGGAAAGTGTACGACGTGACAACGTTTCATTCCGTGAGTCGTTTAATTAATTCGTTGCTAGTTCGCCGCAAGCTGATTGCCGATGAATAAGTATTTTTTCTTCAGCGTTCTGTTCGGTGTTCTCTTATATTTTCTTTATTTGACTTGTGTTTGCACCTTAGCAGGAAGGATTATCGCCTTGTTGTCTCTCCCCTGTAATCCTTAGAGGTTCAGCGCCTCACACGTTGTTTTATTATTTAATTTCAACAGGGTTTAAGGTTCAACAAAAGCTGTCACAAATGTTTATGGTCTTCGCATAAACTGTGGATCTTCACTTCGAGTTGATCGAGTATGTTCACCACCATGGCAAAGGTAGTGTGACACGTTTCGAGCATTAACTTATCGTCAGAGTAAGCCAAGTATCTATATATACATAGGCCTATACGTATATATATATATATATATATATATATATGAATATGAATATACATATACTGTATATATGTACATAGGCTATATATACACACACATCAGACTGAGCAGTAAAATAAATCTTTGTGTGCGTTCGTGCGTTCAGTCACCTGTACTACTAATACTATACGGTATAGTGTTAATTCACAGGCAGAGGGGCGGGGTGGGGTGGGAGGAGGCAGAGGGAGGGGTGGGAGGAGGCAGAGGTAGAGGGGCGGGGTGGGAAGAGGTAGAGGGGCGGGGTGGGAAGAGGTAGAGGGGCGGGGTGGGAGGAGGTAGAGGGGCGGGGTGGGAGGAGGTAGAGGGGCGGGGTGGGAGGAGGTAGAGGGGCGGGGTGGGAGGAGGCAGAGGGGGTGGGGTGGGAGGAGGCAGAGACAGAGGGGGTGGGGTGGGAGGAGGCAGAGGGGGCGGGGTGGGAGGAGGCAGAGGGGGCGGGGTGGGAGGAGGCAGAGGGGCGGGGTAGGAGGAGGAGGGGGCGGGGTAGGAGGAGGAGGGGGCGGGGTGGGAGGGGGCAAGGGGGTGGGGTGGGAGGAGGCAGAGGCAGAGGTGGTGGGGTGGGAGGAGGCAGAGGGGGTGGGGTAGGATGAGGCAGAGGGGGTGGGGTAGGAGGAGGCAGAGGCAGAGGGGGTGGGGTGGGAGGAGGCAAAGCGGGTGGGAGAAGGGACCTGGTGTTGCCCGGCAACATTGGGTACCTGTGCTTGTATAAATTGGGGTTGTACTTGCTATACTTCGTCAATGAGCAGCTTGTCCTCCATGGAGCTGCTGTCCGTCTCTTGAAGGATCCCACAGATGCAGTCACTGCGTGATCCAAGAGGCTATTCCACGGTTGCATGGCACGATCCGTGGAAGTAATAGTTCTTCAATGGTTGTACAAGTGTTACGAGTCTGCTTCATTGAGTGCCCTCTCAATCTAACTGGAACCGTCAAGGAAAGGTCACTCGGATATCGGTTGTAGCCATAATGAAGATATTTGTACATTTCGGTCAGATCGGTATTTGCTCTCCTTCAACAATTTCCATCCAACACGATGATCTCTGAACAATAATAATTGTCTTTTTAAACCATGGGCTTCAGGTGGGACTGGCAAACTATACACCTGGATGAACTATAGACTTGTACAAAGTTTCGGCTTCTTTCTTTGGTCAATCCTGTAAAAGTGTGAAGCATCTTTTTATCATTCCTTTTTATTTATTACTTCAGCCACTGAAGGTGGACGCAGGTTATGTTTTCACAGGTTTGTCTGTGAGCAGGATATCTCAAAAGGTTGTACACGGATTTGGATGAAACTTTGTGGACAGGTTGAGTGTGTGACAAGGACCAGTTGATGAGATTTTGGTGAAGATTCAGATCTGGCTACTCGGTTCCTTTTTGGTTTTTAAAAATAGATTCTACACAATTTAGAGCCTGGTGTTGGCCTAGCGGTTAGGGTGCCGACCTGGGATCCTAGGATCCTGGGTTCGAATCCCGGGCAATCGCTGAATTGATGCCAGGGGGTTGACTCAGCCTGTCATCCTTCTGAGGTTGGCAAATCGAGTACCAGTTCACTGGTAACTCCGTGTGTTGCAAGAGGCAACTAACATGGTTTATGGCAGGAAGAGCATCCGGCTGTAAAACATTGCTTCAAAAAGGGGACCACGGTGCCAAAAAAAGGCCAACCCCTGCTCTGCGAGGTAAAATGGCCTCCAAAGGTGGTTCTTTTTTTTCTACACAATTTAGAAATAGGCCAAAAACGATATACAGCACGATATTTAAAAATGCTATGGTTGGATTCTGATAATTGATGGACGAGTTGGGTAGGTGACGGGAACAATCCGACTCTATTTTGGTTCAAGTCCGGATCCAGATTTGGCCCATCAGTGGGATCCAAAATGTAAACTGTTGAGCCTGGCTGAGGTATGCACTATGCAAAGTGCTGTTCTATATATAGTTTTTTTTTAAAACAATAGTTGCAACACGACCATGTTGAGTTGTTCAGCATTAAAAGTTGTACCCAAGTCTTTCTGCTTTTGACCTCCTTGAGAAACTCCACCAATGGAGTAGACAAAATGGACACGTGTATGGATGTACAAGACGACACCTCTCAGCATTGAATCTGAGATTCCATGTCCTGGACCAAGGACACAGATAATTTAAATGCTCTTGTCACTCTTGTCACAGTCCCTCTCGCTATAAATCTCTGAATAAATCTGTCATGGGCAAAAGCTTTTATGGTACTTTTCACACTACCTGTGCTATTATTTGTCCTGCTGTATATGACTCAATTGCTGAGTGCTTGGAACAAGAGCATTCATTGGGACCAATAGGGGACATGTATGTACTACAAAGCTATTCTCCTTGTTAAAACCAGGCTTGAAACTTGGGGTGTGAAGAGAATGACAGAGATCTGTAATCTGGTGGTGAAAGAAGGCCGCATTCCAGTGGATTGGGAACTGAGTACCCTCGTCCCTCTATACAAGGGGAAAGGTGACCCTCTGGACTGTGGCTCATAAGAGCGTTAAAGTTATTGGAGCATGGAATGAAGGTATTGGAAAGGGTGTTGGAGAAGAGGATAAGGAAGAAAGTGAAGATCGACGAAATGCAGTTTGGATTTATGCCAGGAAGAGGAACGACAGACACGCTTTTTATTGTAAGGCAGTTGCAGAAGTACATGGAGAAGAGGAAAAAGTTGTTTCTTGGGTTTGTTGATCTGGAGAAAGCATTCGATAGGCTTCCACGCGAAGTCATGACATGGGCATTGAGGAAGTTCGGAGCGGAGGAATGGTTCATCAGAGTAGTGATGGCAATGTACGAGAGAGCGCGCACAACGATAAGGACGAAGGATGGGAACAGTGGTGAGTTTGAGGTGAAGGTGGGAGTGCATCAGGGGTCGGTACTAAGTCCACTACTATTTGTAGCTGTGATGGAGGTGCTGGCTCGGAACATAAAGGAGAGTTTACCATGGGACTTGTTGTATGCAGATGATCTGGTGTTGATTGCAGAAAGTATGGATGGACTGAAGGAGAATATGAACAAGTGGATGGAATGTATGGAGACAAAAGGTCTGAAGGTGAATATTGGAAAAACGAAGGTGATGGCAAGTGGTGAGGTGGAAAGAACTGGGAAGTGGGCATGTGCTGTGTGCAGGAAGGGTGTCGGCGTGAACTCCATTCAATGTACAATGTGCGCTGAGTGGGTTCATCAAAAATGTAGTGGTCTGAGGGTCATTAACCAGTGTGGCAGCTACATTCAAGTGTAAGGTGTGCACAGAGGGAGCTGCAGATGGAGGAAATGTTGAGTTGGATCTTGGAGACTGCGTGAAGCTGGAAGGTGTGAAAACATTTTGGTACCGATGAGACCTGCTGAATGGAGAAGGTGGATCAGACTCCAACGGTTGCGAGAGTGAGATGTGCATGGAAGAAGTTTCGGGAACTGAGTGGCGTGCTGACGAGGAGGGGAGTGTCTTTGAAGGGAAAGGTGTATGCTGCATGTGTGAGAAGTTATGATTTATGGGAGCGAGACATGGGTCATGAACGTAGAGCAGCAACGAAGGCTGGAAAGGGTGGAAATGCGAATGGTTCAGTGGATGTGTGGAGTATCGTTGAGAGAGAGGAAGACAAATGATGAATTGCGGAAGCTGATGGGAATAGAGCCTGTGATGGATGCTGTAAAGAGAAACAGGTTGAGATGGCTTGGTCACGTGTTGAGGAAGGATGAAAGTGACTGGTTGAGAAGCGTGATGGACATGAATGTTTAAGGAAGTAAAGGACGGGGAAGACCGAGAAGCACTTGGCCAAAGGTGGTGGAAGAAGAAATGTGGGCAAGGGGGTTAACAAGGGGAGATGCAGACAATAGGGCAAAATGGAGAAGATTGTCATGGGGCCTGCAAGGCTCACCCCTACTCTAGCAGGGAAAATGGCGTTAAAATGCATGCTGTTAAAACCAGGCACTCAACTCTGTGATGCCAGCTGGGCAACTTCAATAATTTTCAACTAAATATCCAAACCATTCTGCATTTCTCATGCTTTTTGTTATGTGTTAGCACTTGTGCCCTCGGGTTTCAAATGCATTGTTTTATCTGCAGCATCCAGGAGGTATAGACGTTTTGAAGGGGCAGTCTGGGCGAGATTCCACAGAGGTTTTCGAAGATATTGGCCACTCTAATGATGCTCGCGGGATGCTCTGCCAGTTCTACATGGCGAACATTCATCCTGTGAGTTGCAAGCTTTTGTTTTTGTCAGTTAATCGTATTGATGGCATGACTTGCAGTCGGGCCAAAGCTCGATTTACAAGATTGTTATTTTCCTCAATTTCATACTATTTCTGAAAAAAAATAATTAACTACTTCATTTCTATTGGACAGTTTTTGCTCTTTGTTCCTGTGGTGATACAAATGCAGAAAGTCTTCTTTAAAATGTTGTACCATCTACATTGTGTGTGTGTGTGTGTGTGTGTGTGTGTGTGTGTGTGTGTGTGTGTGTGTGTGTGTGTGTGTGTGTGTGTGTGTGTGTGTGTGTGTGTGTGTGTGTGTGTGTGTGTGTGTGTGTGTGTGTGTGTGTGTGTGTGTGTGTGTGTGTGTGTGTGTGTGTGTGTGTGTGTGTGTGTGTACACATTATTCTTTCACGACCAAACAATGACTTAGATGGCCTGGGTTTCAGGTGTAGGTCCTTCAGAATGTGGGCAGGGTTTGATGCTTGAACACTGCCGCCACCTCCCCTCCATCCATGCACATTCAAAATTCTTGCCCTTCCCCCTCCCTCCACAAGGAAGTTCTCTGTCCCGATGTTTGTTTGTCTGAAAATCATAGAAATAACTAGAATGACACTCCGACGTCGAAACGAGTGGATGTGTGGATATTCCACACATCCACCGAACCATTCACATTTCCACCCTTTCCAGCCTTCGTTGCTGCTCTACGTTCATGGCCCATGTCTCGCTCCCATAAATCATAACACTTCTCACACATGCAGCATACACCTTTCCCTTCAGCTTCAATGACATTCCCCTCCACATCAGCACGCCACTCAGTTCCCGAAACTTCTTCCATGCACATCTCACTCTCGCAACCGTTGGAGTCTGATCCACCTTCTCCATTCAGCAGTTCTAATAGGGAGCTGTGGTGAAACGAAACGAGGCGGACATATATACCACGCAGCATCGCCACTGCCGCATCGTAGGTGGTACAATGGGATATGTACCCGTTGACCGGGAGGCTGATGTGACAGGTCAAAACTGATAGCCGCTGTGCCTCGGTGAGATCCGGAACCGCTGCGGTGTAGTGCAGAAGAGTTGTGCCAATATTCCCATTGGTCTGCGGCGTTCGTAGCCTGAGGGTCACCCGAGAATACCTCCAGGCGGAGCAGCTTCTGCATGGCTCCAACCGTAGAATTCAAGTGAATAAAAATGTGGTGAAACGAAACGAGGCGGTTCACCAAAACTCCAAGCTGTGAGCTTTTATTCACTTGAATGCGACTGATCTACAAAGAAAACATAAAAGCTATCAAGCAAGCATCTCTGGCCACTTTCATTACCATTACGCCATTGCAGAGATGTCAGCAAATGTAAAACAGATCTTGCAACAGGGTCATTCCATGTCAAATCATCAAAGAATCTGCCATCATCTCTGATTTTTGTAAAACTTTGGGAACCAATTGGGACCCATGAAAAACGGCAAGAACTCAAATATTTTTGCTAACAGCCTCTTAATTAGTGAGATACAGACTAACGAACTTTGGACTAATTAGCGCGACGTCGCGAATTCAAATGGCGATATCTCTAAAAGTATAACACCTAGAGAGCTGGTTTTGGTGTCATTTTAAAGGTATTTTCATGCCCTATGAATTTGTCTGGGCAACATTTTCCTACCTCCAACCACAAAAAAGTTATCACAAAATATAAACTTCAATTGTGAATCCCCAAAAAATGTATCCTTCAAATTTCCTCAAATTCATCCCAGAGGTACCTTATGATGTCAAGAAGCTTCCACATAAATTTTGTGATGGGCACTCCAATAGTTTCTGAGATATGAGCAATAATGTACATGTACGTATGGCACATACGTTCGAAAATCAGCATTTGTAATGTATTATACAATCAATAAGTGAGTTCAAGTACACAGTGTTCACTAACCTGACTTAGGCTTTCAATTTCCTCTTCAATGCAGCAACAGCAGCACTTGTTTCTTTCTTGGAAATACAATATGTCCTTCCAGTTGCAGTGGTTGGTTCAACAGTAGTAAGCACATCCTGGTAGTCAATAGTGAGAGGGTCTGCTGGTTCCGGAAATGTATATGATGGGGATGGTCCATGTGGATGGAGGAACTTAACATCCACCTCATGCCTCTCTGGGGTATGTTCCATGACACATGCAACTCTGAGAATGGTGAGAATTCCTTGTTCTCTGACCAATGCCTTTGCTTTCCTAGCCATGTAGCTTGACACATCAAACTCCTCTGTGATCTCAGCAATTGTCCAGCTTTTTGGCAGAACAGTCAGCACCTGCACTTGTTCACTTTTCTTGGTCGTTGATTCAAACTTGTGCTTGAGTTGTTCTATCATCTCCTGTCCTGCATCCTGGAGTTTGTTAGATGGCAATCCTGTCGCGATTTCCAATTTTTTCTTCACAGTGTCACCGATTTTCTTGGTTTTGGATTTCACATATTTATCTGCAGCAAGTCTCTTTTTTGGAATAGGTGATTCTCCAATCAATCCCAAAGACTCATTCAGTGTATTCAGTTCCATTTCAGGAGAATGAAATTCAAACCCCTGAACTGCCTGGTATTGGTGATTCACCTCCACCATCATTGTCCTCACTACTGCTAATAGCGCTGCTGGTCACTGGTAATGGTATTTCACTCTGAGTCTCTACCACACCTGGTTGTCTTTTTGCCAGTTTCTTACGACACTGGGTACAGATTTTCTGTGCACTTTGCAGTTTGAGGTTTGGATGAGCGGCTATGGCTTTTTGGCTAACAGCTCTCAAGCCAGACGACTTTGGTTTTTCATGAGCTCCAAAGGGATTGCAGCAGGATTTCTGCTTCAAGATGAACTTTTCCTTGGCAGTCGTCATTTTTCTGCAGCTCCTTCAGAAGTGAACTGCCAATTTCTGTTGGTGGCAGGCCTAAGCATTACACTAAGCCAACTTGGACTTTCCCTGGGGATCTTAGACTGTGAAAGTTGCATCACCTCGAATTACCCACATGGGAAATCCCAGTTGGAATTCCCCAGATGAGAATTCCCCTCAGGCCCAGTTGAAAATGAAAGTACTGTATATGATACTTCAAAGCAATTGATGGTTGTTCCCTGTGTTCCCTGTCATGGCTAGGTTAGAATGATTGTATAATACATTACAAATGCTGATTTTCGAACCTATATGCCATACGTACATGTACATTATTGCTCATATCTCAGAAACTATTGGAGTGCCCATCACAAAACTTATGTGGAAGCTTCTTGACATAAGGTACATCTGGGATGAATTTGAGGAAATTTGAAGGATACATTTTTTTTGGATTCACGATTGAAGTTTATATTTTGTGATAACTTTTTTGTGATTGGAGGTAGGAAAATGTTGCCCAGACAAATTTATAGGGCATGAAAATACCTTTAAAATGACACCAAAACCAGCTCTCTAGGTGTTATACTTTTAGAGATATGGCCATTTGAATTCGCGACATTGCGCTAATTAGTCCAAAGTTCGTTAACCTGTATCTCACTAATTAAGAGGCTGTTAGCAAAAATATTTGAGTTCTAGCTGTTTTTCATGGGTCCCAATTGGTTCCCAAAGTTTTACAAAAATCTGAGAGATGACGGCAGATTCTTTGATGATTTGACATGGAATGACCCAACAATCTTACCAACTCGAAGACACGAGCGGAATGACCCATCCTTACTCATAGCTGGTGTATAAATCCTCCCCACGCGGTCGCCGTCGGAATAGCATCATGAGTAACGTTTCGGAAACGGAGGGCATCCCTCGGATCGAACCATCTTACTTCACGACAGTGACGTGGACAGATTTGCCGCCGCCCACACTATTACATAATTATACAAACTTAGACTGAGTTTGATTTAAATCCATTCAGCTCTTAATTATCACATTTTACCTGGCATGACCTCTGACCTATTGATGCCATAATCCAATCAGTTCATCTTTGCATCATATAAACTTGTACCAAGTTTGTTCAAAATCCCTTCACTTGTTCCCAAGTTGGCATGGCAACAATTTTACTTAACATGACTTCTGACCTCTGACCTGACCCCAAAATTTAATCAGTTCATGTTTACATCATTATACATACCTGTACCAAGTTTAAATTGGATCCCTTCAGCCTTTCTCAAGTTATTGCGGTAATCAGAACCTGTCATGGACGGACAGGCGAACGGACAACCTGAAAACATAATTCCTCTGGCAACTTCGTCGACAGAGGCATAAAATGGCTGGGCCAATCACCATCAGATTTTGCAAAGGTGCTGGGTGTACCCAGTGTCAGGTCATGGACAAAAAAATTAATCCCCCCCTGTGAGGGTGGGAAGCCCACTTGTGATTTCCACCTATACTGCTGGGCCAATCAATAACAAATTTTGCACATGTGCTGATGGTACCCAGGGTCAACGTCATGAGTACAA
Source organism: Myxine glutinosa (assembly GCF_964187855.1). NCBI lineage: Eukaryota > Metazoa > Chordata > Myxini > Myxiniformes > Myxinidae > Myxine > Myxine glutinosa. The sequence continues at coordinate 33,098,832 of NC_136270.1, read as the reverse complement.
ATAAAAGAAAGAATCCCTCCCCCCCCTCCTCCCCAGAGGGCAATTATCCACGTTTATACATCCAAAAATCGTAGGAAAAAAAACCCCACTGGGCCAACCAATCTCCACCAGATTTTGCATTCATGCTGGCGGTACCCATGATCAGGTTATGGGTACACCCCTCTCCACCCCCTTTCCCGCCTCAAGGGAATTAATTTTCTGTGTTTATGTCCAAAAATCAAGAAACTGATCCCAAACAAGGAAATCAGGCCATTCAGCCCATCATTGCCATGGTGCACTCTTGGGTTCATTTTTGCTACAGCTTTAAACCTCTTCTTGATGGTTTACTAAAGTCCAAATAACCTCATCTTGATCGGTTGATCCATCTTGGATGGGGTACCCAGCGCTGCATAGGAAAAAAAAAATTCGTAGGGGTTCCTGCACATTTTACGCATTGGAATCTTGTAAATATTTTCACATGTTTGTGCGTTTGTACATTACTCTTTCATGGCTGGACCGCAGCAGCTGGAGGCCCCAATTTCTGTGTCGGTATTTCAGAACTTGTGCAAGGTTTTAAGCTAGGTACCACATGTTGGCCTTGACATCTGTTTAAGGCCACCAAAGGTTGCCATAAAGTGTATATTGGGATATGGGGTGAGGCCTTGCTGCCGCCAGCCCCCAGGCAAAAGGTAACGACCATGAGGCCAATAACTCCATAGCTTTTCAATGTCCAACCTGTCCCAAAACCATCGCCGGGCAAAGCTCACCAAATGGGCAGCGCCGGGTATCCCATCCCTTCCCCTCCCCTTGGGCATTATCTCTTTACCATTTGTTCCTTGCATTGCCCTTTAATCCCATTACTTGTATTGTTCCTCCCATCCTCAGTTTTCCTAATTTATCCTCTCTCCCCCCTTCCGTGGGCCCATAATCAGTAAATGGGCTTATGCGCCAAGTATGATCACTTCGGCAAATACACAAAACTGAAGAGGTCTCTGTGCCCAATTATTTTTTTTGGGCACAATGATGCTGACATCACTATAATTTATTTATGATTGGGAGGGTGTGGGCAGAGATAGAGTTATTAAATTAATCTCTTCTGTTTATCTTTACCAGGATGACTTGGCAGGACTACAAGATGAGGTAATGTCTTGTTATAAGTTTGTATTATTTCCATACATTTCGTGATTCTTGTGCAAAAACAATCATTTATCTTCCAGAGCCCTCCCTCATTCACTTATCCATCAGATGCCATCATTGATAAAGTTGGACATTATGAGGATCATTTTGGGGATGGAAGCAATTGTGCTCAAAAAATGTTTTCTTTGTGGAATTGATAAATCCACAACGAGAGAATGTGTGGAATAAAATGACGTTTAAATTTGGCTCCATCAGCACTTGCCATTGCATGCAATTTCCACCTTGAAAGCGTACTGTTGCCAATAATCAATTTTCATAATTCAAATTCCACACTGCATTAACCTCATTTGAAAAGGTAGATGTTGAATAGGCCACATTACTAAAAAAGTTAACCATTGCTTTTCAGGAAACTGGTCAAAACGAAGGATCCTGGTTCAAAAATCTGTGTGGCAGGTAACCAATCGATACATTCTTGCTCATCTATTCCAGCCAATTATTATTTTTTAGTATGAAAGGAAAGTCAAAGGAAAAGTTGATTTAATCACACAGTAGCAAACTATCTATCCTTTAAAATAAAGCCGTAAAAGTATGACATGGGCGGTTCCAATAACTGAGTTTCAGATTCTGCACAATGCAGGAGACAGATGTGATGTCGGGGTGCGTGCCCAAAGGTGAGAGTAGCACTCCATTGAGCTATAAACAAACTCAAATTGCCCAACGAAAGCTTTTATCAACAGGACACCTGTGCCTGGCTTTTGAGGCCAGCTTTGCTTTCAGGAGACTTTAAATAAGTTTAGGCAACAGCTTCATTAGTGTCTTCATAAAGAGCCTAAACCACTATTTTCCTTCCTCAATTAAAAAATTAATTTGTAAAATCTAAATAACGTCAATAGGTTGGGAGAAAACCATGATAAACTTAATGCTACATCTATCCTCGATGGTCTCCACTCTATTGCATGATATTCGACTGAGGGTGCAGGAATTTGGAAATTAGCCAGGATGCCGGCAATAGCTCGCCTACTCATGAAGGACACCGTGCGATGTTCATCAACCAACTCGCGCTCGCAGATAGGGAGGGCATCCAGCTTAACAGCAATCCCGGGGATGGCACACATTGATGCCACCCTCACCCCACCTGCGAAATGCCAGGATGACAGTTTGTAGCTGGGTCTGGGATTTTAACCCCAGGCTGGAAGCTCAGAGGCGAGTGCGCGTAGATCTAGGCTATTCTTCTCATCCCTGAAGATGACAGGCGAGTTAAAACTTCCCACTCTCATGACTAACAAACAGTACACGAACATTGCATTTTGCAAGTGGTACAACATTGTCATGGAGGAAGAAATACCCCCCTTACTCCCCTCCATCAAGACATTCAGTGACAGGGATGCACTGTCAACCTGGTTATTGCTGACTGTTGCAAGTTATAGAATTGTGATACGCCCATTTTGAAAAGGCTTGTTCATAACAGCGCCAGTGGTGAGTGGACAGCCTGCTGACGCACGGTCTGGTATGCTCATCCGTTTTACATCCCAGAAAGGATGACGATCCTCATTGCGACCACACACAGTGCGGAGAAGTGCTACATAGAGTCCAAATTAGAAAATATACATTTGACTTTGTGATCATTTACAGTTTACACCATAACGTTAAAAAAAAAGTAAAAGCAGCGTGACTAATTTGGCGTTCTCCTTGTAGTTCACTTGCTATGGAGAAAAGCACAGCATGTTGATCTTCCATGAATGTTTAATGTCACGAGGTGTAAGGAACCAGGGAAAGTATCACACTGACAATAACCATATACAAAACCGAGCTGATGCAAGTTCTGTTGTCGTTCTCTTTTTCAGATCTGCACTCTACGTCATCGTGCCAGCTGGACTCGCTCTTGTAGCAGTAGCAGTTTTGGTCTACCGTTGTCGCCGATCTACCTGACTTAATTTTACACTTATTTGGCTTTTACGAGTCATTAAGCCATAATTGCCTCAGAGTGACCTGTCGAATGACGAAATATTTACGTGAAAGCCTGAAACAATGATCATGTTTGAAAGGCAGTTCATTTTGGACTTGTGCAAATTGTATAAACCTGGAATGTTTGCATTTCATTTCAAAAGTGCATTCCGGGGTGCATTTCAAAAGGATCGATGTGATGTACCCAAAACATCGATCGGTTTGCAACACTACTTTGTCCGTTTAGCTGCACGGGCATGGTTACGTATACCAAGCAAGGCAGTTCTGGGTCTCATTTTTTGTTGAGATTTGAGTAGCGATAACTTGAGGCTTTATTGAAGTCCAATTGAGTGTACATATTTTTCTTGGATAATCTATGGGTGATGTACATGTGGAAATGTCAATACATATTTATTTCAAATGTAGCTGTCTGTCTGGATTATAGGCACTCAATGTTGCATCTGAAAAAAGGGGTAAAAAGTGAGCCCCACCCTCCCCCCTCTACCATTTTATCTTCATTTTGTCATATTCGTGCCTCCACAGCAAAAGGCCGGAGGCATTCTTCTTCTTTTTTTACCACCATAATCAGGGGATGGGCTGTTGCACTGCACAATGTGCGTTGTCTGGCTCAGTGAACCGGAAATTATGGTTTGTTATTTTAAATTGGGCAAATGGAAAGAGTATCAATCAGGTGTACTTTTAAATCACAACAAGCCTTTTACCATGCTTAAACCTTGCCTTGAACAACTTGAGTGTGGACTTGGACATTCGTAACCGATGCACTTTTGGGTGCATCTGACATTAAACTTTACTTTTCCAACAGACATTGCATTTATTTTTTATTGTAGTTGTGTAATGAAACGAACCCATAACTGGATTACAAAAAGGCATAAAAATACATCCGTAGTTCGGTTGTTGCACCTTTTAAAAAATACCCTAGTTCAGATGAAATCTCAACCTGACAAGTCCTTCATTTATTTTTTATTTTTTCCATCTTCTTGGCACAAAGATCTCTCTGCTTAAGACTTGCACAGTTTGGCCTACTTTTGTGCCTTACTGTCTATCAGTCCCTGCAGTAGTTCTCAGCACTGATTATTGGTTCACGTTTTATCCTACCCGCGACACTGCTTGGTAACTTACATATAAGTTATGTTCCTCTGACTCTATAAGAGAAGTATTATTATTTCTCAAAGAGAAATGGCAAGTTGCACACAAACGTACAGCTTGTCGATGCAGGCACAAGTCTGCAGAAAGGGGAAGCAAAAGGCATTAACATTTGGCATTTCCTACTATTGTTCTGCATGTCACTCCAGACAGTGATACTGAAGGAAACTATTATACATTCTAATATAGCAGTTTTGTGGAGGTAGTGCGAGTTACTTCAGAACGCGAAGGAATGCGGTATTTGTCATTTTGTTATGTGGTAAACTGAGGTTTCTCCATCTGAAGTGCAAATGTAGGAGAGCAACGCACAGCGTTTAACTAATTCCCAAAAGAAAAGAAAATGTAATGGCCCTAAGCAAACTAATGTCAACATTTTAAAGCATGCCTTTTCTGTGTTCTTTAAAAGAAAACAAATTATTTGGAGCACAACTTTCATAGAAATGTATGGTCCTGCTTTAAATAAACAAAAATGACAGTTAAAAGAAGAAGAATTGTATGAGACTTGTGCCATGGTTGACGGCAAATAATGTTCAGGGATTAGCCAGGGTAACCTGAGTTTGCATTACCCTCGTCTGCCTGGAGGTTGAATAGCATTTCCTCGAGCTTCTGCAGGTTTGGCGTCGCATCCATCAAAAAAGCATCGCTGTGCGTGGGGGAGACGATTGCACAGGGGTCTTGGAGTGATGGCTCAACAGTGTTCAGACTCATCAAGGGCGATGGTGGGCCTTGCTCATCCAACTGTTTCGAATTTGCTGGAAGAAAATGTAAACATCATTCCCCCAATCGGTCTTTTTCAATATGCCAGCAATTTCCTCGAATAATGTAATCCCCCCTCTCCCACCACTACAAAAATATACCAATCATTACAATATTAGACCTTCAAGGGCATCTTGGGTAGCAATTAATATTTTGATTCACTCATTATGCATGCATGTGGAGGTGAAAAATTTGGGCCATTGAGCTGTCTTGCTTCTCTGGCTGCAGAAGATTATTTCAAAGAACTCGGATGATGCGGAACAATTTGGTTTTTGTGTCGACGTGAGAAAACGGCTGGATGCAGAACCCTTGATGTTTGTATTCTTCTTTCTTATACAGCACAAGGCTGCAGTGCAGCATCATTGGTTGAGTGCACGATCGTGCTGCTGATGCAATTCCACTTGCTGGTTCGGACAGGAATTTGTTGATGCTGGTGATAGCTCACCTACTCTTCAATAATGACCCCACGTGATCATTAAGGTGCACTAACTAATGCTGGCAGACTGAACCTCCACTTTAGATCCACCTGAAGACCGCACAGATAATGATAAATCGCCCTTCCTGTGCAACAATGGGATGACGGTTTATAGCTAGGCCAAGATTCAAACCCAGGTTCGACACCTTAGAGATGACCGTGTTTACCTCTAGGCCATCCTACCAGGTATGTCGACTTGATGGATAATGGTTTGAAAAAAAACAAACATTTGCTGCTCCAAGTAGGCTGTTAATTGTCCCCCGTCGCACCGCAGAGCGAAAGGGGGACTATGGTTTTCCCCTCCGTCCGTGTGTCCATGCATGCATGCGTGCGTGCGTGAGCCAAGGACCGCATTCGAATTTGGTGTGCAGGTGCAACCCACGTCAAAATCCAAGATGGCCGCCGCCATGTATGTCTGATGCCATGTATGTCAACCTTGCGAGCAGAATATCTTGAAAAATAAACGAAGTACCAACTTCTAATCTGGTGTGTGGGTGTATCTAGGCATAAGGAAGAACGCTATTGAAAATTGGATCGCCACGTCAAAATCCAAGATGGCCGCCACCATATACATGTCTTGAACCTTGAGCGAAATATCTTGAAAAATAAACGAACTACTAACTTCTAATCTGGTGTGTGGGTGTATCTATGCATAAGGAAGAACACTATTGAAAATTGGATCGCCACGTCAAAATCCAAGATGGCCACCTTGCGTCTTCCACTTTGTCAACTCACATCATTTCAACGACGGGGGGGCCTAGGCACAACGCTTGTTGGTCATTATACTGAGAATGACAAATGTAAAAATTTACATTAAGAGTTCATAATCACCGGTAAAAGTGCATTTTATCTTTTTTTATTTTACAGGTCTTTGTTTACCTTGTACAGTTAAAAAAGCCTGATCTCTCAGATAAATTATCCAAAGATCTGATACTGAGAAATTTGTGGATACACTCTGTACAGAGGGCTAAAAAAAAAACTTGATAAAAGGCCACTAAATTTGGCAATTTGCCAAGAGTTTTTCATCAAATCAGTGGTGTTTAACTCTGGCAATCCTCTCCGAATCTGGGAAGTTGGTAGTTCAAACCCTGGTCGAGTCATACTAAATACTTTTTAAATGGTGCATGCTGCTTCCTTGCTTCACGTTCAGCGTTTGAAAGGATAAGAGCACAGACAATTCCCATAGTTTGGCAGCCATTTGGAGGATGAAATTCCTCCTTCGAAAATGCCCCGCTGAGTGTGGTGAGAAAGGCGACGCCATTGTTGTGGCATCGCTGGTACCCAGGTACCCCAGGAAGTGACCAACACCACTTTCCCAAAGCTCATTCGCTGTGTTTGTCTGAAGTATTCGTCTATGTCAATGTGTGTGTAGCAGCTCCACAAGAAGCCTTGGATACTGTAAAAAATAAAAAAATAAAAAATGTCCAGAACGAATCCTTTGGAAATCCAATTGTCACAATTCAAATTTGTGGGAAGATGTAGAGCAAAGATCCTTAGATGTAGAATCTGGCAGAAAACAGATTAATTTGGTTAATACATATTTGGTGGTCAATACAGAACCACAACTGATGAAAATAATATTGGTGGTATGTTTTTAATTAAGGGGATGTTGGAAAATCTGATCGAAGGCCCGGAGGAATCGACTTGCTGCATTTGTGCCGTAAAAAACAAACCTGCATTTTACTATCAGAAATGTCAATGCATTTTATACCAATAAAAAAGATGAATCAACTTCGAAAGAGAAAAAGCAAACAACAAAAAAGTGGCCTTACCATTGATGAAAGGTACAATCGAGGGAAGCTTCCCTCCACTCTGCTGAAAAACATTCTGGCCACTTTCCAGTTGCAAAGCCGTTTCCAGATCCGGAACGCCGATAATGCCTGATAGTGTATCAAAGGGCCTGTCCAGCTGCATAGGCAGTGGCAAGATATCAAATGCCCCTTGATCCTGTTCATGTTGATTGAGATATGTCATCTGCAATTCCACTGGAGGATCTGAAGCAGTCTCCATGCATGTGGTTGGCTCAAGAAAGACCATTTTCATCTGGTTATTTGTTGTGACTTTGGTATGCAATTCCGGACCCGTTGTTCCATCTGCTTGAGGAAATGAAGCTGAATTAAACTCAACTTTAAGGATGTCTTTGGTGGAGAATTGCATTAAGGCTGCTAGAGATTGAGTCTCGGTCACAATGCCGCAGTTGGTCATCATGGGAGTTGGAATGTCCTTTGGTTCTTGTGTAGTTTCCATAACCTGGTCAGTCTCTTTTTTTATCTCCTGCTTTTGCTTCATAATCTGAGATTCCACCATCATGCTGTAGTTTTCAAAAACCTCCATTTCATGCGAACTCAACGATGAAACTGCCTGACGTTTTCCAACACTGGCCACCTCCGGCAATAAACCTTGGTGAGGAGGTAGGGATGCTTGACCTCCTTGGGATGTGCTATCATTCCCAAATGAACTGAATGAAGGGACCACAAGATCTGAGAGCTGCTCTGGCATTTGTTTGGTCAAAATTTCTAATGGAAGTCCCACTTTATCTTGTGGTATATACTGGACATGATCGAGTAATGGAGAAAGGGAAGCAAGGGTGGGTTCCATGGCACATTTCTCACTGGGTAGTTCTTCTGTTGCATTGAAGGTCGAAAGGCTTGGCTTTTCTCCATATGTCTGCAACAAAGCCTGTCCATGTGCACTGGGCTCCAACAGAACTGGGTTACTGGCTTGAACATTTGCAGTCAAGTCAGATTGTGGGAAAGTGTTGAACATTACAGAATCCATGAACTGCAAGAAATTAATAAATAAAATTGTGATTAACATTCCCACTTGCAAGTGGACATACGCTCACGTCAACAACAAACAAATTAGGTGAAATTTTCATTGGGCTACAAAAATATTTTCACTACAACGAAAATACTTGTATAATGAGGCTATTATTATCATACTAAAATATGCAAGTTGGTGTCTGTCTCACGATTTTTCACCACAATACATTTGATTGTTGCTTATCCAATCTCAACTAAACTTAATAGGATGACTAAGGGTCACACAATGAAGGTTGTAGTGCATTCATTTGCCTCCTCCCCAAGGGGGTTTTCTCAGCAAAGGGGGTATCCCCCACCATTGCCGTAAATGGGGTTGTGTGTTGAGGTATATATCCATGTTAAAATAGCTTTTTCATGGCGTTTTCCCAAGGCCGCTTCTAATAACAAAACTGACGATAATAGCATAATATTGTTATTGCAACAACAACAACAACAACATGCATTTTGAGGCCATTTTCCCTGCTAGAGCGGGGGTTCGCCTTGCGGTCCCCATGACAATCTTCTCCATTTTGCCCAATTGTCTGCATCTCTCCTTGTTAACCCCCTTGCCCGCATTTCTTCTTCCACCATCTTCAGCCAAGTCTTTCTCGGTCTTCCGCGTCCTCTACTTCCTTCTACATTCATTTCCATCACTCTTCTCAACCAGTCACTTTCATCCTTCCTCAACACATGACCAAACCATCTCAACCTGTTCCTCTTCACTGCATCAAACATAGGCTCTATTCCCATCATCTTTCGCTATTCATCATTTGTCTTCCTCTCTCAACATTTCCTCAATCAGGGAACCATGATTGTCATGGGGCCCGCAAGGCTAACCCCCGCTCTAGTGGGGAAAAATGGCCTTAAAACGATCATTCATTCATTCATTCTCAACGATACTCCGCACATCCACCGAACCATTCACATTTCCACCCTTTCCAGCCTTCGTTGCTGCTCTACGTTCATTACCCATGTCTCGCTCCCATAAATCATAACACTTCTCACACATGCAGCATACACCTTTCCCTTCAGCTTCAATGACACTCCCCTCCTCATCAGCACGCCACTCAGTTCCCAAAACTTCTTCCATGCACATCTCACTCCAGCAACCGTTGCCGAGTCTGATCCACCTTCTCCATTCAGCATGTCTCCGAGGTAGCAAAATGTTTTCACACCTTCCAGCTTCACGCCATCTCCAAGATCCAACTCTACATTTCCTCCATCTGCAGCGCCCTCTATGCACACCTTACATTTGAATGTAGCTGCCACACTGGTTAATGACCCTCTCAGACCACTACATTTTTGATAAACCCACTCAGCGCACATTGTACATTGAATGGAGTTCACTCCGACACCCTTCCTGCACACAGCACATGGCCACTTCCCAGTTATTTCCACCTCACCACATGCTTTACCACTTGCCATCACCTTCGTCTTTCCGATATTCACCTTCAGACCTTTTGTCTCCATACATTCCTTCCACTTGTTCATCTTTTCCTTCAGTCCATCCATACTTTCCGCAATCAACACCAGATCATCTGCATACAACAACTCCCACGGTAAACCCTCCTTTACCTTCTGAGCCAGCACATCCATCACAGCTACAAATAGTAGTGGACTTAGTACCGACCCCTGATGCACTCCCACCTTCACCTCAAACTCACCACTGTTCCCGTCCTTCGTCCTTACAGCTGTGCACGCTCTTTTGTACATTGCCATCACTACTCTGATCAACCATTCCTCCACTCCTAACTTCCTCAATGCCCATGTCAATACTTCGTGTGGAACCCTATCGAATGCTTTCTCCAGATCAACAAACCCAAGAAACAACTTCTTCCTCTTCTCCATGTACTTCTCCTGCAACTGCTTCACAATAAAGAGTGTGTCCATGCATGTTCTGATCCTTTCAATGACCTGAACAACAAACAACATGCATTTTAAGGCCATTTTCCCTGCTAGAGCGGGGGTTAGCCTTGCGGTCCCCATGACAATCTTCTCCATTTTGCCCTATTTTCTGTATCTCCCCTTGTTAACCCCCTTGCCCGCATTTCTTCTTCCACCATCTTTAGCCAAGTCTTTCTCGGTCTTCCCCGTCCTTTCAATGACCTGATCTAACTTGTTATAATATCATGCATGTTCTGATCTCACATATTATATCATACACATTCTGATCCTTTCAATCTAAAATGTTATAATGTCTTGCATGGCCTGATCCTTTCAATGACCTGATCTAACATGTTATATCAAGCATGTTCTGATCTAACATGTTATAATGTCATGTATGGTCTCATCCTTTCAACAACCAGATCTAACATGTTATAATATCATGCATGTTCTGATCCGTTCAATTACCTGATCTAACAGAAGTAATAGTAATAATAATTGGCAGTAATAATAAGGATAATTAAAACTGCGGGCAGTGATGATCCGGGGACCATGCCGCTCCATCCTGATTGGACGAGTGCGTGCCAGAGTCGTTGACAACGGCAGCCCGGATCCGATTGTTCAAAGTTTCAACTCAATCGATCGAAAAATGAAGGAGGAGATGCATTTTCAAGGTTTTCAAGAAATCCAATATAGCCGCCATGTCACGTGACCTATGACGTCATATTTACGATATATATACAATCACGATATATATACAATCACATATACAATGACGCAAAACGTCATTTCTCCATCCCCCCTCCCCCTTTCTCCCTCCCCCTCCCCATTTCTCCATCCCCCCTCCCCCCTCGACCCTCCCCCCTCCCCTCCTCCCCACCTCCCCCCCTCCCCCTCCCACCTTCTCCCTCCCCCCATGCCCCTCCCTTTCCCCCCTACCTCCTCCCCTCCACCCTACCCCCTCTCCTTCTCCCCTCCCCCTCCCCATCCCCATCCACCCCTCTCTTCTCTCCTCTCCTCCTCCCCCTCCCCCCTCTTCTCCCCTCCCCGCTCTTCTCCCCTCCCCACCCTCTTCTCCCCTCCCCACCCTCTTCTCCCCTCCCCACCCTCTTCTCCCCTCCCCACCCTCTTCTCCCCTCCCCACCCTCTCCTCCCCTCCCCACCCCATTCCCCTCCCCTCCCCTACCCCCTCCCCTCCCCTACCCCCTCCCCTACCCCTACTCCCTCCCCTCCCCTCCCCTTCCCCTCCCCTCCCTTCCCTTCCCTTCCCCCGCCCGGCAATGCCGGGTACTTCCCATGGCCAGCTGTACGTGGGCTGCTCGGCTGCTCGAGGGTTGGAAAACCAAGCAATCTTTATGTCTTGGCACCAAGTAAGAAAACCAGAAATGTTGTGTACCAAGAGGTTTTGAGAAATTGACAATTGACAAAACGTCATGTAGGAAATGTACTGTGATATTGCTCTAAAATATACATGTTCTTTTCATCATATATTTGTCTTATTCTTATTCAACCCGGGCGAAGCCGGGTACCTCAGCTAGTAATAATTAAAACTGCAGGCAGTGATGATCCGGGGACCATGCCGCTCCATCCTGATTGGACGGGTGCGCGCCAGAGTCGTTGACAACGGCAGCCCGGATCCGATTGTTCAAAGTTTCAACCCAATCGATCGAAAAATAAAGGCAGGGATGCATTTTAAAGGTTTGCATTAAATCCAAAATGGCCGCCATGTCACGTGACCTATGACGTCATATTTATGATATGTATACAATCACGTGCCATACCATAAGTGGTGAAAGTTTCAACTCAATCGATCGAAAAATGAAGGCAGGGATGCATTTTAAAAGTTAGCATTAAATCCAACATGGCCACCGTGTCACATGACCTATGACGTCATAGTTATGATATACATCCAATCAAGTGCCACACTAAGTGGTCAAAGTTTCATCTCAATCGATCGAAAAATAGACAGAAATGCATTTTGAAGGTTTTCAAGAAATCTAACATGGCCGCCGTGTCACATGACCTATGACATCATAGTTACGATACGCATCCAATCAAGTGCCACACTATAAGTGGTCAAAGTTTCAACTCAATCGATCGAAAAATGAAGGCAAGGATGCATTTTAAAGGTTTGCATTAAATCCAATATGGCCGTCATGTCACGTGACCTGTGACGTCATTATTAGGATGTGCATCCAATCAAGTGACATACTATAATTGGTCAAGGTATCAAGTTCATCTGACCAACGGTTTGGCCTGTAGGTCGATACAAAGTTCATGGTATCACAATATTAATTAAATTAAAAAAATGCAGAGTCAGCACTTTTTTAATTGGCGCGCCGTAGACTAATTAAGCAAAAAAAATAAAAAATCGGAGAAAGAGCGTTCTTCACCTTGGGGTGTACTATATGTGTGCCAAGTTTCAACTCAATAGGTCGAAAAATGAAGGAGGAGATAGATTTTTAAGATTTTCACTAAATCCAATATGGCCGCCACATAATGTGACCTATGACGTCATACTTAGGATATGCATCAAGTCATATGGTATCCCATACGTGGTCAAAGTTTCAAATTCCTACGATGAAAGGTGTGACCTGTAGGTCGCCAACAAATTTCATGGAATCAGAATAATAATAATCCGAGCGATTTCAAAAGGGTACCTACGGTCCCCTAATAATAATCCGAGAGATTTCAAAAGGGTACCTATGGTCCCCTAATAATCCGAGCGATTTCAAAAGGGTACCTATGGTCCCCTAATAATAATCCGAGCGATTTCAAAAGGGTACCTATGGTCCCCTAATAATCCGAGCGATGTCAAAAGGGTAACTACGGTCCCCTAATAATAATCCGAGCGATTTCAAAAGGGTACCTATGGTCCCCTAATAACATGACTCCCCCTGCCGCTCCCATAGTGAACAGGTGTACTAGTATTAAAAGCTTAAAATCGAAACTTTACAGCCCACGTACATGTTAAATGTCACCAAAACCAATGATATTCATACAACAAAAGAGGAATACGACATCAGATGGAAACAGATCTGGCCCTATGGCAAACTCGCACAACTGTTAACTCTCCCATTAAAATCACAAACATTTCACCTGCTGGCTCTGGGCTGTGGGTTCTGCGTCCAGCCCTGTTTTCTCAGGTTTCAACGACAGGGCCTCCAGCGGAGCATTAGTACCGTCTAACAGCCCGGCGGTGGAGTGTTCCACTGTTAATGCAGCTGAAAATAGCAAAAAAAATCATCCCACCCTCCTCCCAAAATGACCAATTTTGCAATATATGTAATGGATGGAACTATGCAGAAAAACGATTGCACAATTTCAAATCTCTACATGTTTCGTGAAAAAAGCAGTGGGATAATCACACCAGTTACAGACGTTTTGCCCCACAGGGGGGTGCTGGGAGCCACCGACCTGCATTGGGAAGGTAAGTGTAGAAATGAGGCTCCATGCTAATCCCTGCAGAAGTGCTTACAGATATTTGTACACACACTGGACTGGTTATCCCTTGGTCACAATACGGTGGCACCTTCACAATAAGGTGATTCTGAAGGAACAAGAATGGTTACACACAAAGTGGCATTGAGATCCTTCAAAATAATAAGTAGAACGGCACTCAGTGGAGAGCAAACCTCCACCTGGTTGGCCATATCACTCAATGGTGAAGAATCACAAATTCTACGAGCTGGCTCTGGATCCGGATCTTCACCAAAATCTAATCATTTCGTCCTTGTCACATACGCTACATCTCTGCCAGATTTCCTCCGAATCCGTCCACAACCTTTTGAGATATTTTGTTCACAAATGGACCCACGGACAAACAGACAAACAGACAGGGGTGAAAACATAACCTCCATCCACCTTTGGTGGCGGAGGTAATAAATGCAAGTATCTACGAATAGTTATCGAAAAACCTCCACATGGAAAAATTATTAAATGTGTTAAATCAAAGTTTATTACCTCTGCCACTGAAGGTGGATGGAGGTTATGTTTTCATCCCTGTCTATCTGCTTGTCTGTGAGCAGGATTTCTCAAAAAGTTATGGACAGATTCGGACGAAACTTGGTGGACAGGTTGGGTGTGTGACAAGGACGATTGAGATCCTGATCCAGATCCGGCCTATCAGTGGGATATAAAATGTAAACTGTCCAGCCTGGTGGAGGTATGCACTGTACTGTGTGCCGTTCTAGTTGTGTCTGCAAATGATAAGTTTCCTTTAATTCCTCTCCCATCATTGCAATGTCATATTTGGACAACAAAGGTGAACTTTAATCCTGGACAGGAAGCAATGTTGGATTTAATTTAGTTTATTTTTTAGAATATGCAGGTGTCTTCATAAACAAAACAATCTGCTGTTCATTCAGTCAGTCAATTTCCTTTTTTTGCTTTGAAACTAGAGATTCACCATTTCAACTTCACTTGTGCAGAAGTTTTAAAAATGATAAAAGGTGTTCTCACATTGCACAACCGAAAAGGTGTCATTGTTGCAGACAGGAATAGTGGAAATTTTAGGAAAAGTTTAATCTTATGCAACACAGGACCTACCAGCAGGATCCAAGCTTATTTACATAATAGCCGGCGAAGCCGGTGTTGTGAATGAACGCGTACGTATTATGTTGAAAAACCAGATTATGCTGGATCCTTTGAGAATTCCAAGCTCTGACGCACCAAATCATTCAATGGAGGCCGCCATATTGCGGATGCGGAAGAATGCATAAAAATTTGAGAAAAAGTTCAATAGGAGTTTGTTTCACCCGTCTGTTTTTGATTCACAATCTTATGCACCTCTAATTTGTAATTAAAATACTTTAAGACCAACCTCGTTCCCTGGGCCCGCACCGGCCCTGGTTATCTTCAACGAAAATCGTCACCAAACACCGGAACCAATGAGATTCGAGCATTTGAAAAAATATTTCATAAACCAAATCACTCAATGGAGGCCGCCATCTTCCGGATGCGGAAGTATGCATAAAAAAATTGCGAAAAAGTTCAATGGGAGTTTGTTTCACCCGTCTTTGTTTGATTCACAATCTTATGCACCTCTAATTTGTAATTAAAATACTTTAAGACCAACCTCGTTCCCTGGGCCCACATGGGCCCTGGTTATCTTCAACGAAAATCGTCACCAATTACCGGAACCAATGAGATTCCAGCATTTGAAAAAATATTTCAAAAAAGCTTTTTACCACATTTCGGACGCTGAAAACGGCGTCAAATATTCTAAAATTGACGAATTATTTTTTAGAAATGTCGCGGCCGTAGGGGATAGCTTTTCACGGCCGGAAATATCCGAAGTTGAGACGGAATTCACCAAATTAATCAAGAAGGAAATTATATAAATTTTAATCTCATCCAGAATGCAAATGGTGTCATTTTGAACTAGGTACGGTACCTACTTCACCTACCTACTACCAACTACCTAACCTACTGATGCCATAGTGATGGGTAAAATAGTGGCAAGAGGCTTTGGCTTCACCGGCTCATTGCGGCTTTGCAGTCGGGTACTAGTACAGAACCCTCTCTATCGGTTTAGCATGTTTGCATTGCTGCACGTAATACCTGGTGGAAAAAGTCTATGTCTATTTCAGCAGCTGCTTCCCAGGAAACTGTACCACCTGTGGAGATGAACAAGGGATATAAACGTATGAAAAGATGAAGACATTCAGTTCAGGAAAAAAGGCATTAAAGTAAAATTTGCTGATATTGATAAAACTTCATAAAACAGTTCTGGATGAGGGAAGGGGCTTCAGGGAGAAGAGGAATTTAAAAAAGGAACAATAAGAAATACACAGAGTTGGGGTGGAGAGGGAAAAATTAAAAAGAAAGGAAAGGAGAAAAGAAAGGTTAAGAGAGGAATGTGTATGGAAGAGTGGAGAAGGTAAATTTAATTTACATGCACATATGTAAACAAAACTGCCATGTATGAGAACAGTTATACATCTGTTAATTCGCCCCCATTGGACTTAGTCCGAAACGGGGGCTTATGGATTGGGTCTCTCCATTCGTCTCTCCGTGCATTCGCAAACAAATCTCAGAGATTTATGGACCGGTTCTGTTCATACTTGGCACAAAGACAAGACATAATGGTATACATATGCACATCTTTTTATTTTGTGATGCCATCAAAGATGGCCGACTAGTGGCCATTTTAGTTGTAAAAATCCTGATGTTGAACACGTCAATCATTTCTTGAACATGCATGGTTCGATTTTGTTCAAACTTCGCACAAGCACAGTACATGATGGCATACACGTGCGGCTTACTTTATTTTGCAATCTGATCAAAGATGGCCAACTGGTAGACTAGCGGCTATTTTAATTGTAAATAAAAAACCCGATATTGAAAATGTCCTCAACCATTTCTCGGACATGCATTTACCGATGTTGTTCAAACTTGGCACACGATAATGAATAATGGCTTACATATGAAAGTCATTTGTTTTCGAGATCAGATCCAAGATGGCCGACTGGCGGCAATTTTGTTACTTAAACGTGTCCCCCAACCATTTCTCGACATGTATGAACCGATTTTGTTCAAACTTGGCACAAAGACAATACATGAGTATACATATGCAGAAAAATTTGTTTTATAATCCAACCAAAGATGACCGACTGGCGGCCTTAAACTCCGTACAGCAAAATGACTAAAGCCATTCTCAAGTTATAGACATATTATAGACTTTGACCTTTGATCTCTTGACCCCAAAATCTAATCAGTTCATCTTTACATCATTCTACATAAGTGTACCAAATTTGGTCAGAATCCCATCACTGGTTCACAAGTTATCATGGTAACAGGATTTGCACCTAACATGACCTCTGACCTTTGATCTCGTGACCCCCAAATCTAATCAATTAATCTTTACCTCATTATACATACCTGCACCAAGTTTGACTAAGATCCCTTCAGCAGTTTTCAAGTTATCGTGGTAACGAAAACCTATAACGGATGGACGGACGGACGGCCAACCTGAAAACATAATGGCTCCGGCGACGAGGGAGGAAATAAGGATATTAAAAATATCCGACACATGCGAGATAATCACGGAATAAGCCAGCAATTTGTCGTGTTACTTGTAACTACAAATCTGATGTTAGCTACTTCAAGCCATGTGTGGCACGTCTCGACTAAAATGTGAAGTTAGGTTTGATGGCAATTTAGTTTATTTTTATGTTGCACCATTACCCGGCATTGCCGGACAGCACCAGGTCCCTCCTCCCACCCATTCCCCTGCCTCCTCCCAACCCACCCCTCCCTCTGGGCTCCCACCCCAACCCTTCTCCTTCCCTCCAGACGCCCATCCCACTCCCTCCCTCCAGACTCCTATCCCACCCCTTACCCTCCATCCCATGGCTTGCCTGAAAAAGGAGGAGCTTATGACCCACAGACACAAACTCAGCTTTATATATACACAAAATGCTCACACATTTGTATAATTGAGATAATGATGGTAATTATAAATTGATTCCTACATGTTCTGCAATGAATTTTAAAAAATGAACATAAAACTTCAACAAAGGTAGTTCAACGTCGATGTGTACTTTTTATTCTTGTAGCATCTCGAGTTAATAGTTCGATGCTAACATTTTGTCCAAAATGACATTGTCTACCCCAAGTCAGTAACACAGGAAATGATATTGTTGCGGAGATGAGGACTGTATATTTTTTGATTGTGTGCTGTATTATTATTATTATTGTTTACTCTGCGCCCCCCTACCTCCGGAGCTGTGTAAAGGTGAAAGGGCATCCCATAATTAGTCCACAAGCATACACATCAGCCAAATAATAGAATACCCCTGTTTGATAGTTATCTCTTATTCTGTGTTTTAGAGTAAGGCTGTGTCTCCCATTAATTGAAGTACTCCATTGCACCAGTGAAAGAGAATAGATCCCCTTTCATTCCCATCCCCAAAATCTCCATTCCCTTTTACATCCCCTCTGGTGATTGCCAACCCTCGATTGCCAATTACCTCCCCTCCAATAACCGCCATTGACCACGAGGCAGGGTCGGAGAAGAAAGGCGTGTCTCCACCTCGTCATAGAAGGGAAGAGGGGCGTGCCCGCCCGTCGTCATCAAGGGCGGAGCGAGAGGGTCGCGTGACCAACCAGGGCCGAGGTGAGCACACCGATGGGCATGTCAGGAAGGCCGGCGGCTTGATCGCTGGAGGCGCTATAAAAGGCGCGCACGCAAGAAGCAAAAGAGAGGGTCGTGAGGAGTCAGTCAGTGGAGTCGGTGGTCAGTTGGTTGCGTTGGTTGCGGTGAGGAGTCGGTGGTGGTGGTCAGTTGGTTGCGTTGGTTGCGGTGAGGAGTCGGTGGTAAAGAGTGAGCGGACCAAGAAAGAGTTGAGGGTTTGGACCAGACGAGTCGGACAAGGCCTGGCAACGCACGCGACGTCCACAGCAGCCACAACAGCAGCTTGGGGGCCTGAACGGCGGTTTGGAGCAGGGCCGTGAAGGAACGGCGGCTGCTAAACGCGCCGGTTGTGCTGCAGGACCCCCTTGGACCTTCCTCTCCCTCCAGCCATCCACCTCCTGCCTTTCCACCCTTCTTGTGTACGTGAGTTTGTTTTGTTTGTTCTGTCCCTGGGTTAATTAAGTCTGTATAAGCTAATAATTGCACTGTGTCTCTGATTCTTCTGTATATTATTTTATTATCTTTCCTTCTCCTTGGTTACTTTGAGCATGTAAATAGTAGGAATAAATTTAGTAGTATTTCCAACCTTTTTGTCTTCTTCTTCTTCTTCTTCACATCCGTGTCGCCTTTGTCTTTTCCCTATTGAATAGCTGCGGTGCGATCCGGCCAACGTTTGGGTGGAATCGGGTGAGTCGGGGATCCTGTAACGGTCGCGGTTGGACCATCCGCTCGGCCCATCATAACATCTAAACCGCGATCAGTAACAATATCAATGCTAGTCAAGACTTTTTGGGTAAAACAAAGATAGCAGGCTAGCGGCGTAATCACATGTGCTAGCGAAGAATGGCGCATCATTAAGTTACTTGTGAAGGAGAATATCAAACCAGCTGATAAGTCACAGCGGAGAGTCTGGTCAACTTGGTGACAGACGTCTTTCTCGTAGATGTGTTTAAATGGCGGAGTGAGCAATTGGTCATTGATCTTGACTATTTCCACATGCAACTGATTGCTGTCATTCTCACAAACACCAAATGTGTTGAACAGATAATTTTGGAAAATATCTCGATTATTATACGTAAAATTGCAGAACTGTATGTCAGTACTGGAAGTGTGAAAACTATCATTAAGTGATCATTTAAAATTCAACAAGATTAGTGAAAGGTGTATACACCAAAATAACTCAGGTTTGACCAAAAGGTGTGGCCATTGTGACGCAACTCCGGAACATTACCAGAGAGGACATTACTTCTTGAATGAGATTCTGACAAGTGATGAGACATGGGTCCATCATTTAACACGTCAAAGCAAGGCAGCATGGAGTGGAGATATTCTTGGACCTCGGTCTATGTTGCCAAGAAAATCAAGGTTCAGCCTTCAGCTGGAGAGGTTATGGAAACAGCGTCTCGGGATCTTAATGAATCAATTCATAGGGAACTAGCATATAAGACCCATCGCTTCGCTGACGGGAACACCAATCTTTGCGTAATTGAAAAAAAAAGAAAAAGGTTGTTGTTTGGTGTTAAAAAAGACATTAAATGAAAGAAATGGGGGAAAAAAAATTTAGTATGTGTATCAGGAGAGTGGAAAAAGGAATATTCATCAAAGCCTTTTTAGATGCTGAATTGCAAATAATATACAACACACGAAGAGGAAGATCAAAATGAAAGGAATTCTCACCCTCTCCCTCCCCTCTCTTCTTTATTTTGATTAAATTGGCTCGGGTACGTATTAGGCACGTGCCAAGCCAGGAAACCATCTCTGATGTCCCCTTGTCTCCGTGTGCTCTCTCGTTCCTCGTATCTCGAGCACTCCTCCCAATTCTCAGCGAGTACGTAAATGAGTACGATTTGTATGATTTACATTCGTGGAGATATCAGCTGCTTTATTGTTGTACACCGCTCCTTTCCTATGCCATCTCCAGGCATTGCAAATCGTCATTGCCGGGCACCAAAGGGGGCTCGGCAGTGACGCACGCTGAAAGAGAGTACTCAGTTTTCACTCTGGTTTCTTGTTTGTTTTCTTTCTTGTTTGTTTGTCCGGACGATATCTCAGCCATCCTTTGAGCTAGGAAGCTGAAATTTCGGCACAATAGTGGGCAAGTCCTTTGTCAAAAACGGTATTTTTTTTTTTGGATTAATCAATAAATTGAGGAGTTATTTAATTATTAGC
The DNA here is from genome assembly GCF_964187855.1 of Myxine glutinosa. Taxonomy (NCBI): domain Eukaryota; kingdom Metazoa; phylum Chordata; class Myxini; order Myxiniformes; family Myxinidae; genus Myxine; species Myxine glutinosa. Next base: position 33,078,386 of record NC_136270.1, on the reverse strand, counting down.
GATTAATTAAGTACTTATTTAATTAATCAAATTTCCTTTCTCTTCTGACCATTAACTCAGGATTTTTTTTTTAAAGTTACAGATTCTGATGAAATAGTGGTAGTTTATGTGTTCTCTGACCAAATTGATTAAAAATTTAATTTTTTATGATTATTATTTATTTATTTTCATTATTAATCATTTATTTATTTTCTTTCTCATTTGGCCAATATCTCAGGCACCTTTTGAGCTGGGAAGCTAATATTTGGACATGACAGTGACCAAGTGATGTGGCTATCAAGGATATTTTTGATTTATTGATTAATCATTTCATCTATTAATTATTTATTGATTGATCGATTAATTATTTATTGAGTAATCAATTAATTATTTAACTTTTTTATAAATGACTTATTTAATTAAATTTCTAAAAGATACATCTTCGGATGAAGCACTAGTGGTTTAGTTATGCGATTAGCCAATTGATTATGAAAATATTTTGTGATAATCTTTTATTGATTTTAATTATACAATTAATCAATCAATTAGTGTACACCTCTCCCTCCCAATGCAGCCTCAATGAGCTGCACTGCGGTATTGCCGGGCGCCGGAGGCGCCCCAGCAATGCCGCGCTGCAGCATATTTAATTATTTGGCATGGGGCGGTGTACTTTGAATGTATGTGTACTTGTTATTATCTTTTTCTCACCTGTGTTACAAGTGGACTGTAGAGCGACCTGCTTTGTGATGCTCTAATAGGCGGTGCATATTCGGAAATGGTGTTTGATAAGGCGATATTAAAATGGAAATGTTGAAAGAAAAACTATTGAATATAGCAAGCGTTTGCTGAATCTAATCGATATGAGAAACGGGATTGAATGAGGCTCGGCATTATTATATGTGAAGAAGATGATGAAGGAGGAAGAGTTTTTTTTTTTGGTTTTAATGTAAATGAGTATGATTTTTTTTTTTTTTTTTTTTTGTATACTGAATCGAGCTTCGTGAAAGAGCTAACATTTACTTCACAAACAAATCAACCAGACAAACAAAATATACAAAAAGAGGGAGCGGAAGACAAGATGGGGAGAGAAGGGGAAGCACACAACCACAACATTTGAGAGCAGGGAGAAGTGTGGGAGGGAGAGGGCTTGGGGGCAGGAGGCGTGGGAAGGGGAGGGAGGGGGGGGGGGGGGGGGGGGAGAGGTATAAAACACAAGGGGACCGAAATTAGCGGGGGTAGAAAAGATCAAGGTTTTGGATGGGGGAGGATAAGAGATGGTGGTGAACAGCTGTTTTAAAGACCTGGAGGGTGGAGTGGGATTGAAGAGAGTGAGGGAGTTTGTTCCAGAGGCAGGAGAAAAGAGGAATGAAGGAGTGAAGGTGAGCAGAAAGTCTTGATTTTGGCAGTTTAACCATAAGAGGGTTGCAGGCAGATCTTGTGCGACCTGTAGGAATATTTGGGGGACAGAGCCCAGAGAGAGCTGGGGGGGCAAGGCCAGAGAGGAGTCGGTAGAAGATGGAAAGACCACCAACCTGCCTGCGGTGAGTGAGTGAAAGGCCCTTGGAGTTAGCTTCATCGCGGGAGATTCCAATGATTCTGAACGCTTTGGTTTCAACAGTGTGAAGACGAGCTAGGTGTGAGGCAGGAGCACCAGACCAGAGGGGAGAGCAGTATTCCATAGAGCTGCGGATGAAAGCCTTGTATGTGGTGAGGAGCTCAGGTGTGCCAAGGAAGGACTTCGCACGACGGAGGATGCCCAGTCGGCGACTGGCTTTGGAGGCCAGATTTGAAATGTGGTTTTCCCAGGAAAGATCATGGCAGATAGTGAGACCCAAAAGCTTGAGTGACAGAACTTCTTGGAGAGGATTATTCAGAAAGTGGATGGGAGGGTTTTCCAGTCGGTCTTTTCGGAGAGACATCGTAAGAGTGTGAGATTTATCAGGATTGAAAGACATGTTCCATTTGTTTGCCCAGTCTGTGATTTTGTCCAGGTCTGCAGAGAGTGAGGAGGCTGCAGACTGCCGATCTGAGGGATGAGGAATGGAGTGACAGAGTAGAGTCATCAGCAAAGAGATAGAGAGGATTTTCAAGAGAGTCAGAGAGATCATTGGTGAAGACCAGAAAAAGCACAGGGCCCAGAACACTACCTTGGGGAACTCCAGCCTGAACAGGAAGAGGAGATGAGAGAAACCCATTCAGGGCCACACGTTGACACGACTGAGAGTGGTTTCATTGAAATCTGATCTCAAGTTAACAAAGAAGTATTCCTTGGAGATCCTCCTCTCCGTGCACGGATAACCAACGTCATGTGTTGGCATTTGCAGTTTTAACACGCATGTCCATATACCCACAAAAAAAAAAATTGGGATCACAAATATTCCCGGGAGTTACCCGAATCCACCGCAGTTGGATTTATTGAAATCCGTTAATCCGTTCTCAAGTTATAACACGACAAACGAACAACCAGACAGACAGACACGGCTCCTTTTATAATATAGATTTCTAGGATGTGCAAAAACTGTTAATGCACACCTCAATATTGACTTGTTACTAAATGACGTGAGGCAAGCAATACACAGACAGCATCAGGTATGCTACCTGGTGTTGGCCTAATGGTTAGGGCGGCGGACTTGGGATCATAAGGTCCTGAGTTCGAATCCCGTTGAATTAACGCCAGGTGGGGTTGACTCAGCCTGTCATCCTTCCGAGTTCGGCAAATGAGTACCAGATCACTGGTTATAGAGAGGCATTGCATCAGCGGCAGACGCGCCCACTGAAAATGATGCAACCAGCAGCCGGGTGGCTGCACTCGATCCACCCACATCAGGTATGCTACCCCTGGGCATGACTTTCCCGGATGATAACGCTCACCTTCACACGGAAATATGACCACCACCACTCAAGCATCTTGGGTTTCGAGGTTGTAAATCATTGCTCATACAGTCCAGAGTTGTCACTGTGAATTCCATTCACCATCATTTATAAATGATGCAGATGTTAAAGCACATCTCGAAATGGCTGCATACCTATACCAAAACATAGGGGCAGTACTCCTGGCACTCACCTGGTCGAATAAACAGTATACTACACAGACAAAAGGTATTCTAAACCAATTTCAATGATTGCTTGAAGACAGGGCAGCATGTAGAATCACACTAACATAATCATAAGCCTTTAAACAAACAAACAAAAAAATACCTATTTTGGGGGGCAATCCCCCAGTAGACTCCTCAGGACGCGATTTTTTTTTTTTAAATGCCGTGAACAAAATTTGGTACATCATGGGAGCTGAAGGTTGTGGTCAAGTTTCATTGTGAAATAATGTTTGTAGTTTCAGAGGAAAAAGCAAATTCCAATTTTGGGGGTTCAAACCTGGATCCACTTTGACCCCCGGTAAACCCCCTCAGACCCAGATTTTTTTTAATGCCGTGAACAAAATTTAGTCACAACACAACAAATATAATTTGTGCCAAATTTGGCCACAATCCCATCAGCGGTTTCAGAGAAGAAGTTGCAAGTGTTCACAAACTGACTGACTGACTGACTGACGGACTGACGGACAGACGATGCGCCATCGCATAAGCTCCCCTGAACTTCGTTCCAGGTGAGGTAAAAATTAATATTGACAGATAGCATCGTGGCGCTACATGTGTAGTATGTCGTGTGAAGCCGGGGCATACCCTGAGATATAGGGGAAGTTTCATCAAACTCACTGTACCTTTTAATTTTCTGGACTAAAAAGCTAACGTTGACTCCCTCATAACACAAGCACAAATGCACAAACACAAACAAACAATTTTGAAGTACTCACCTGACTCGCATTCCTTAAATATTATCTTCATGTCCTTCAGGAAATTCTTCCCAATCAGAAAAAGTTCCTCTCCACCACCGGCTGATCCGCGGTGCAAGCTTTTCTTTAGGATCTCGGGCGTTCCAGTGGGCTGGGCTGAAATTGCAAACACAAAACAAGTTCAACTTCACAAGAGACCATTTTTTTTAATGAAGGTAAATCCGCTTCAAAATAAATAAATATATAAAAAAGTCACCAGCAGAATGCACGGCCCACCAAAGCACAATTAATTAATTTACGAAGCAGCATGGTTCAAATCGAGTGAGTGTTGTGTCAGGATGCAGGGACGTCGTACACACTGAAATGTAAAGCACCTTAAAAATCCCACTCAGCAACTCACTGCAAAGGATTGGTGTGGAGGCCACTTGTAGGGTTAATGTGGAGCCATCAGCTCGATTGAGGATAACACGAAAAGCCAGCCTTACTCGAGTACTTCTCTTCTTGCAGCGAGACGAGCCAAACCGAGCCTCGACATCTGCATTTCTGAGCTTAAGGATTCCAATGCAGTCCACGCTGCACAGAGCAATGACATGGAGACAATGCCACTCAATTACAAATGCCAAAGAAAGCTTTTTTGTGTTCTAGGCCACAAAAAATATTTTCCTTGTATTACAAAAGAACATCTACTATGTGGCAATTAGAGATTTTTGAAACCATTCCTTTGTATGGCCTTTATTGCTGCTCGAAGGCCCTGGCTAAGCTACCAGCTTGGTTTTGACTCAGGTTTTCCACACTCAATATAGACGTCTCAATCTCCACTCAACACCTGTCTGGAACATGCCAACAATGCGAGAGGTGGCAACTTCAAATGTCTGTTCAGATTACCTCCCCCCTACCCCCTTCCTCTTCTCATTTTCTTTATCCACATTAAGCATGAAAAATTCCTCACAACGAGAGCAGAGCAGGAAGATTTAGCAGATGTTTTATGTTTGGAGGTTATTGGACCAATGATTTTTATAATCGACAAGTACCAATAAGCCTCGAAAGAAGTGCACTCACGGTAGAGTCATGTTCTGCTCAGGTTCAAGCATCATCTCGATCACGGAAACCCCATCCACCTTTAGCTCGTGGCACTGTGTCGTGTTGCGGCCAAGCACGGGGCACACCTGGTAAAAACCGTGTGGGCGCACCTGCCCAGTATCTGTACTCACAAAGATCTGCAGTGCTGTACGTTCGCAATAGCCCAATAGCTGTGCGATAGGTGAGAAGAGAAATTCACATAGTAGTACGTCATCCGCAGGTATTTCACACATATATATTGTGTCGTTGTAGTAAGCTTGTTCACATGCATACCCAATTACATCATTTGAATACAATAATAATAATAATAATAAAAATTACACATACCGCAAACTAATACATGTTAAGAAATGCTTGAATAAGCTGGTAGACATTTTCAATTAATTTTAGGAACAGTTTGGATCTCAGTGCCGTCGCTGGGATTTTCAAAGAGGGTGGGGGGTGTGGGGTGCAAATCTAAAAGTGTAAACTGTTTATTATCCCTGGCCCACATGCTAAAGGCACCCCATGCTAAAGGGGGTCCAGGGGCACCCCCCCCTCTCCTCAGGAGAAGCTAATCCTAGACTTCATTTCCCATACTTTGGAGGATTGTTTGGGTTTAATTACTTCGAAAAAGTCAAATTTTTCATCGAATTTTTTTTGTTTCAAAAATATTCTTCAGTAAAAGGAATTTTAGCATAGGGTATGCATGTTTCAGAATTGAAATTTGTTTTTCACCAGCAGAGTAGGCGCATTCGCACCCAACCCTATTCGCCCTCAGCCCCCTGGAGACGGGCATGGATCTCATAATGAACTATAAAGCATCTCAAAATACAAAGACTGTCTGCGTCTGCTTTGTACTCTAAACTTGACGCACACAGTTTAAACTAGAACGGCACTCGGAAAAGCGCATACCTCCGCCAGGCTGAACATTTTATGTTTTGTATCCCAATGATAGGCCAGATCTGGATTCGGACCTGAACCAAAATCGAATCGGCTTGTTCTTGTCACCGAACAAACCTGTCCACCAAGTTTAGTCATAACTCGTCCATAACTTTTTTAAATATCATGTTATATTTCGCTTTTCACCTGATCTCTCAATGGTGAAGAATCACTTATAAATTAAATAATTCTCTTATCTGAATCCATATTCAGATCTTCACCAAAATCGAATCTATTTGTCCTTGTCAGACACTCAACCTGTCCACCAAGTTGCCTCCAAATCCGTCCACAACTTTGAGATATCCTGCTATACATCGTTGTTGGCCCTGTCTCCCAATGGTGAAGAATCACTTAAAAAATTCTACTAGCCGGATCCGAATCCGGATCTTCAACAAAATCTAATCATTTCGTCCTTGTCACATACGCTACATCTCTGCCAAATTTCATCCGAATCCGTGCACAACTTTTTGAGATATTTTGTTCACGGACAAACAAACAGACAGACAAACAAACATACAGACAGACAGGGGTGAAAACATAACCTCCATCGACCTTTGGTGGCAGAGGTAAAAAAAAAATACAATTTTATAAATCTGTGTTCTCCATATTCTCATAATAAAGGTATTTTTTGAAAATTTGATAACAAAAGCTCAAATGGGTAAAAAAAAGAAATAAGATATTATGGGACAGACAGATAGACAGACATGATTGCAAAACCCCATCTCCCACTGCGTGTGGGAGCCGGCTAATTAAACTTCAAATTCAATCAACAGTTCCAGTTCCACATCAAATTCCAGCAGGTTCATTTGGAACCCTCAAATGCATAAAACACACTTCAAATTAAATAACCAAGTCATCTGAGTGACACGCTCGCTGTATGACCAGAAAGGATAAAGGCTTTCAGGTTCGGCTGTGCAAATTTACCCAATAAATATGCAAGGAAATGAAGTTAGCAATTTATTTTGCCACAAGGATGCTTTATTATTTTATTTTTTTCATCCACAACTCTCATAGTTGTGCTTTGGTGATGGTATTTAACCTTATTCCTACAACATATTGTATTATTATGCACTGCTGCCTCTGGTATTCAATCATTCTACCTGGCAAATACCTGCTGCAGAATAGCACAACAGCAAAACAGGTGAGAATAACAAACCTTTACAGTTGGGAAGCCATGCTGGCTAACATCCTTGACAGAGCCCCGACTGCCCTCGGTGAGGTAGCGGGCACGGTGCTGTCGCTCTGGCTGCACCAATATCTGGAGCTCCTTCCCCTCAGCCTTGCTTAGAAACTGTTTTCTGATTGGGACAAGTGCATGGCCCACAGCCTTCGTACCACCTTCAGTCCCTCTGTGCACCAGCCGCACAAACAACAACCATGCCAAGTCAGGTGGAGTTGTTTTGTTATTTGAATAAACAGTGGCTAAGATTTGTGGAGGAGTTTAAATATATGGTACATGCAGGATATGGATTTTGGCAGATTTACAAGGATATTTGTAGACAATGAATGGACAAAACAACAAAGTCCATGGGATATGAATTTAGGATTCGACCCAGATAATGAGCTACATGTTTAGATAGGAACCGCAAACAGGTCAACCCAAGTTTGTCTCGAACAAGGCCTCGTCCCTAAACCAGGAAAATGTACAACTACAACATATTCCAAAGCAAAACTAATTAGAAATCATCTGAAAATGCAAAGCCCATCGGTGTTCGTTTGTATTCAGACGTCTTCTTCTTCTTCCGCATGCTCAAAATGAGGAAGACAGTTTAAAACGAGAGGTTCCAGGGAACCTGAACTCAACTGGTCTATATCAATATGGTTAGAATATGCATAATAGAACCACAAACTATATCGTTTATATGTGCTAAAGAGGTACAGTAACGTTGAAGGTTTGATCAAATTTGATCAGTATTTGTGACTTTCAGAGCTTGGACGTCGTCCAAACTGATGTTTATGGGTCAAGTCATGTCATAGGTCATGACGAGGTCATTTTTCGGACATCGTCAAAACCTGTAATATATGTGTTGAGGTTTGTTACATACTGTCTACACACCAAGTTTCAGCCTTCCAGCTACATTAGGAAGTATCAGATTGACAAAAATTGATTTTTTAATATGACCACCCTGCCGCGCCCATTTTTGGGCGTGCAACGCCCAAATGCAATCCCAAACTAGTTTGTCTTAAAGATGCTGCATAACAAGTTTCATCAAATTTCATCAATATTTGTGACTTTTAGAGCATAGACGTCGAATTGTTTACAGACGACGGACACTGGGTGTCGACAAAAACTCAGCTGGACATAGTCCAGTTGAGTTAAAAATATATCCAAAATTAAAATTGATGATTTTATGCAGCCTTGACCTTTGACCTTTTGATCCTAAAAAAACAAACAATCGACTCCTACCTTTTGATTAGTGAACCAATTCAGTGACCCAATATGCAAATTCTTGAAATTTCAGGTGAATTGGTTGAAAATTGGTGATTTTACGCAACCTTGACCGTTGACCTTCTGATCTAAAAAAACAAAAAACAATTCTCTTGTAGCTTTTGATTGGTGAACCAATTGAGTGACCCAGTATGCAAAATCTTAAAATGTCAGGTCATTCGGATGAAAATTGACGATTTTGACGCTGACCTTTGACCAAATTATTGATTTGCCTTCTCCATGTTATCATAATAAAGCTTTGTTGAAAATTTGACAAAACTCAAACGGTAAATTTAAATTTCAGGTCAATTGAATGAAAATTGATGATTTTATGTGATGCTGACCTTTGACCTTTTGACAAAATTATTAATTTACCTTTTCCATATTATCCTAATAAAGGTTTGGTGAAAATTTGATGACAATACCTCAAATGGTAAAAACGTTACATCCCAGAGGGACAGGGACACAGGGACACAGGGACACACGCGCGCGCACACACACACACACACACACACACACACACACACACACACACACACACACACACACACACACACACACACACACACACACACACACACACACACACACACGTGGATGGGCTAATTAGTAACAAATATCAAAACAAAACTCAAGATAACTAACTACTTTACCAAGTTGATAACACAAAATTCGATTGAGCAGGCTCACCCAGATTTGCATCCATCATTTCCCAGCTTTAAAAGCACATAATGAGGTGCATTTGCATCAAAAACATCGACCTCAGTTCTATTGTGCCTCACTGTCCTTGGATTCTGGCGTCGAGACACCTTGCGTGCCTTGAGTGGCATCTGTGCCTCGTCTTTTCTGCCTCCATCAGTGCTGATCATGCTGAAGTTGGACGAAGACTCATCGTGCCACAGCATACTCGAGCCACCCCCACTATCGGGGCTCAAGTATGACATGGAACTGTCCTCATCCTGAATGTCTTCGGGTGGCGGTGGGGGGATGTTGAGGTGCTTTCTGGAAGTCTGGGCCTCCCCCCAAATTTTCCCTGCCTCTTGGGAGGACGGAAAAGCACTGAAGCTCGACTCCAGCAAACCACATTGCTCAATCGTGGGTGACAGTGATGGACTGCTGAGTTCATCTCCAGGTGGACTTGACTCTGTTGGGAGGGTCAGCGAGATTAGAAAATGGCAATAAATGAAAGAAATAAACAAAAAGGCAATGGGTCATTGAATAAAAGGAACTTTGTAAAGCTTATCGATCGCAATGGAACGTTGCTTGGGTTGCACAGAAAACAAAGTAAACTAGAACGGCACTCGGCACAACGTATACTTCTGCCAGGCTGAACAGTTTACGTTTTATATCCCACTGACGGGCTTGATTTGGATCCGGACCTGAACCAAAATCTGATTGGCTTGTTCTTGTCACCTAATCAACTCACCCACCTAGTTTTGACATAGCTCGTCCACAACGTTTTGAAATACCATGCTATATATCGTTTTTGGCCCCCATTTCTTAATGGTGAAGAATCAGTCAGTAATTAAAAATTTCGTATCTGGATTCGGATCTTCACGATCATCGAATCAATTCATCCTTGTCACAAACCCAACCTGTCGACCAAGTTTCATCCAAATGAGTGCACAACCTTTTGAGATATTGTGCTAAATACCGTTTTTGTCCCCATCCCTCAATGGTGAAGAATCACTTAAATAACTCTAGCATCCAGATCCGGATCTTCATCAACATCAAATCAATTCTTCGTTGTCACACACCCAACCTGTCCACCAAGTTTTGTCCGAATTAGTCCACAACATTTTTTGATATCCTGGTCACAAACAAGCAGACAGAGACAGACAGACAGGAGTGAACACATAACCTCCGTCCACCTTCATTGGTGGAGGTAACAAACAATATAGCAAAGTTTACTTTTCTTGGCACAAGTTGTTTTTTGCTATAATTATGGAAAACCTTTAACGATGATGATTCAACATTTTGCTCCTCCATATGATGCTTGAGTTTCCATTAAAAACAAAGAAGAAGAAATATTTTGTTTGCTCCACCACCGAAGGTGGATAGAGGTTATGTAGTCACCTGTTTGTCCGTTTGATTGCTTTTGAGCACAATATCTCAAAATTTATGGAATGATTGAGATGAAACTTGATGGACAGGTTGGGTGTGTGACAAGGAAGAATTGATTAGATGTTGGTGAACATTCCGGATCCACATTCCGGTTCTTCACAAAAACCCGGATACGAGACACTATAATTTTTCACGTGGTTTTTCACCATTGAGAAATGGGATCAAAAACGATATTTCAAAAGGTTGTGGATGGGTTTTGACAAAACTCGGTGGATGAGCTGGGTGGATGACAAGAACAAGCCGATTAGATTTCAGTTAAGGTCCGGATGCAGATTCGGCCTATCAGTGGGCCACAAAACATAAACTGTTCAGCCTGGCAGAGGTATGTGCTCCACAGAGTCCCATTCTATAAATGTATTGTATTTTATTACACAAGAGTAATAAAACACAACAAAATTGTTTTTGTTTATTACACATAAAAACTGTGCAATAAACCACAATGGCCTCTTTTGGATGTGGACTAAAACGCAGATTGTGGAAACTACAATGGGTCCGTTTGTGGTGGCTTCAAGACCTGAAAAATCAATACAATAACCTTGTTCCATTAAGTTCCATTGCCAAATGAGCAACAACACTACTCCTTTTCTCATAATTTATTTTCCATTTGATTGCTCTTTTTGCTGCACTCATTTCAAATAATAAGCCTTAAGGCTTCAGTAACCTGGTTTTATGCTTCTGTAACGCTCAGCTCGCCATACCAGGGGAAGGTGACGTTGTTTCTTCATTCTCCTTGGTGGTCATTTCTCAACTGATTGAGCTTTCAAGCCCAGCGCTGCTGTACTTAACCCATGGAGTCCTGGAGGCAAACTAAAATAGCATGATAAGTGTCGGAGAGTGAAGATGGAAAATGAGGAGATGCACAAATGTTAGGCTTCCAATATAAATCTATAAAGAGAAAGAATAGTAAGGGAAACATATGAAAATCTGTTAACTAAATTGTTACCAAAAAATTTCTTCACCAATATGTTTGTAAAGGTGTGTAATAACATGTGTTAAAATGTTGAAGGTCAACTCCCGTGGGAAACCCAGAAAAAATGCTGTTGAATTCGGGTACCGAAAAATTATTTTCGAGAATTTATATTTTTTTAAATCGGCCCTTAAGTAACTTATGAGGGGTCAAATAAGGGTTTTTCATGATTCTGAGTTGATTGTTAACATTTATATTTCACCACAGACACTCCTTTGTGGAAAAATAATTTCTAAATATATCTCATTTTCTACTTTGCAGGACATGGATTCTAGCAATATGGATGAAGACGTTACTCCACCTGTGCTCAATTGCTTCATCTGTGCACGCTCGGATACACCAGCTGAAAGGCTCATACAGGCAACTCCAAAGGGATACTCAACTTTATTGAAACAAGCAGAAACTGTCGAAAATGTTACTGTTGTGGAACGTATGAAGGAGGCTCAAAAGGAAGGAAAACTGAGGTACCACCAGAAGTGTAAAAATGATCTGTACAACAACTTTGTTGCAACCACCAAGAAGTCAGCTCAAGCATCAAAGGCAGAGAAAGAGTAATCAAAGTTGAAGAGAAGACACACTACTTGTGAGTTCAGTTCATCAACTGGCTGCAGTTCTAGAAGATCACAGTCAGTTGACCTCCTGTATAAGGATGTATGCATTCTTTGCAACCAACCAGCCCAGCTCTACAAAAATAATCCAGCACAAGCTAGAAAGAAATACAGAGTGCCAGATAATTTGACTGCAGATACACTGAAGGCAAGCTTGCTGAAGACAACACGGAGTCGCGGGGATGACTGGGGCACTGAAGTCACTGGACGCCTGGAAGGGATCAACGACTTGGTAGCAGAAGAAACACTGTACCATTTGCGATGCAAACTTGTGTTTGCGAGAGGTGACAGTTTGTCCAAGACTGATGAGGAAGGAAAAAGGAAGAGAGGACAGAGGAGTATTGATGAGGAGCGAGAGGCAGTTTTTATTGAATTCTGCGAATGGTTAGACTCAGAATTAGAGCATGGGGTAATGAACATGGACCAAGTCCATGAAAAGCTGCAGGAGTTTGATCAGTCACCAGAGAAGAGCCTTTCTTATTCAAAGCATTGGCTAAAGATAAAACTTCTAGAGAAATACGAAGACACTTTGTTTGTATTTCACAACACAGGAAAGAAGGGCAGATGTACTCTGTCTCAAAGATGGCACCGACAATATTCTGCGAGCGCATCATGCTAATCTTGACCATGGAGATGAGAAGATTCAGATCATAAAGACAGCACTCAAGTTCATATCCAATGATATTGCCTTGATTGATTTAGGTCCAAAGTCATACCCCACCACACACAGTATGACTGACATCGATAGTCAGCTGACACTTGTTCCTGCAAGCCTTCAGATGTTCTTGAGACCGATTGTCAAGACAGACGAAAGAGTTGCCGTTTGGGGGCAGAATTTTATTAAGGCCTGTCGACCTCGGTCTGGAGTATTGCCACACCAAATGGGGCTTGCCATACAACTTGATCATAGATTTGGGTCAAAATGGATGCTCAACAAGTTCCACCGGCTGGGATACACCGAGTCTTACACGGAGACACAAAACTACAAATACTGCTTCCTTAATAGTAGGAGTGGAGATGATGTTCCAGATACTTCTGGCACTCTTGACACCATTGTGGAGGAAACCGATGAACAGATCAATGATGAGGTTGCGGTTGATGCTGCGCTTGAGGATCAATCAGTGATGACAGCCAAAGTGCCAGCCAGTGAAAGTGAATTGTCAAGTAATGATCAGGTGGTCTTTATGGAGGTTGGGGAAACAAACAATGCAGTCACTCAGTTTGTTGGAGACAATATAGATTTAAACATTGTCTCTATTCACGGAAACACTCCCTTTCACTCAATGGGTTGGATCGAAGTCACCTCTCCGGCACCACCTTTGCCAGATCCACAGACAACAGCAGCTTTCCCCCGGGTGAAGTTGAAGGCACTCGACAAAGCTAAGATCCTGAGAGGAACTCAAGTAAAGATTATTCCATTTACGAACAGGAAACAGATAGGAACGAACGCGATCATGTTTCTCCCCCTCGCTGAGCTTTCCTCCTCCCTGGCTCATGATCAGCCACTCCTCACTCCAGGTGACACACTCTGGGCAGCGGGGTGGGTGATCAAAGCCAACGATCCTGAGTTCCCACACTCCAACTGGAATGGCTGGATGAAGAGAATCCATGCTAATGATGCAAAGCAGAGCACACAGATCGAGTTCCTCCCAGTTATTGAAGGAATGAGAAATAACTCTTGAGTATTATATATGTATGTGAAATAAAAGCTACTTTGTGTGTAAATGTAAAAGTGAAAATATAAATGTTAACAATCAACTCAGAATCATGAAAAACCCTTATTTGACCCCTCATAAGTTACTTAAGGGCCGATTATAAAAAATAAAAATTCTCGAAAATAATTTTTCGGTACCCGAATTCAACAGCTTTTTTTCTGGGTTTCCCACGGGAGTTGAACTTCAACATTTTAACACATGTTATTACACACCTTTACAAACATATTGGTGAAGAAATTTTTTGGTAACAATTTAGTTAACAGATTTGTGAAATATCTCATAAAATGCCCTTACTAGAAGTACAGGGAGACCAATAAACATACTCAAATGCAATACACTCTCCTCTGGCAAGGGTAATAAAGGAAGAGATTTTGCAGACCATGGAAGTTTCTTACCATCAGCAAAGGATTCGTGCTCTTGGCTTGGCTGGTGAGCTCATCAACAATGCATCATGGAATACCAGCTGTTGATGGCGTCTCTGTCCGGGGCAGTCATCTTCCATTTAAATCTATTCCATACACAGTGTTATAATTATGAAACAGTAATCATCAAAGCAACATGACATCAGGCTGATGGTGAAGCCATGTTTTCATAGACAAGAAGAAAATATTTTTTTTGATTTATCTGCTGTGAAAGATGAAAAGGTGCCGGCGTTTCGGGCCTTACCCTTTGTCGAAGCACTGCACTGCATTGGCCACCATATGTAATCAAATGGTGGTCAAAGACCAAATGTAATCAAAGGTAATCAAAGGCCAAATTAATGTTTTCAACGATGTGTTGTGTCGTCCTCATCCTTAATTTAATCTATGTAAAAGTTCCTTGATGAAACTTGGACATTGCTGGCGTTTCTCATCATCATCGCCCGGAATGAGACGCAAGGAAATCAAACAAAACTTTTTGCTTTGCAACTTTCTTCGACGACTATACGGTACTTGATTTACACACACAGTCACACACATAAACAAGCACACACAGGTGTTAAGGATAATAGTTGGCTCAGAATCCGAACCCAGATGAGACTGCTCAAAAGCTACCTCTGCACCTCTAGGGTGAGGAATTGTGGGGACATTGTCAGTTAGTGACGGATCGTGAGAACCAAAATTCATTTAGTGGAGAATTTAGTGGCCAAGTGGTATTTTCTGCTAGTTATGGGTAAAACACCAGAGGGAGAAGGGATAACGGATTTGGTTATTTTTCTTCCCAAAGGATCCTGCAAAGAGAAACACTTGGATACCGTAAAAATGGGGTGAATAGGGACACAAACTGAAAAAAAGTTCAGAAACTTTTTTCACTGAAAATTGATAACCATACTGATTTGTTGATATTTGGGTTGAAAGTGTTCTCTTGTTTTTTAAAAAGCAACTTATCGTCCCTATTAACCCCATATATGGGTTAAATAGGAATAAATAGGATTTTTATGGCTGTCCCTATTCACCCCATTTTATGGGTGAATAGGGACAGTCACTAATACAAAAAAAATAATAATCAAGAAATCGGGACAGTTTGGAGAAACTTTTTATCCCATTTTTTTTTTCATTCGCACCGTGGTTTATATTATGGGTGCATATGATGTGCATCCATCCGAGCTATCAATTTAGCAATAAGTTGGAAACTCAGGATTGTTTCTTGATTATTATTTTTTTGTATTAGTGACTGTCCCTATTCACCCATAAAACAGGGTGAATAGGGACAGCCATAAAAATCCTATTTATTCCTATTTAACCCATATATGGGGTTAATAGGGACTATAAGTTGCTTTTTTTTTTTTAAACAAGAGAACACTTTCAACCCAAATATCAACAAATCAGTATGGTTATCAATTTTCAGCGAAAAAGGTTTCCGAACTTTTTTTCAGTTTGTGTCCCTATTCACCTTGCTGTCCATATTCCCCCCATTTGACGGTACAAAACATTAAGTGTGAGAATTTCACTGTAAACGAGTGCAGCAGTTATTTCTGCCAGAGAAAGAACCCTAACCCTAACCCTAACCCGACTCTACCCTACCCTAACCCTAACAACCCGAACCCTAATTAGGATCTGGCTACAACAGAGGTGTAGGTAAATGCCAACCCAAACAATGATGGGGAGAGGTGGTGGTGGTGGGGGTACTTATGGAAAATGCAAAATCAGCACAACAAGGTCATGCATGACAGGTCCCTCCCTGCCTGAACACCTTTCCTCGAGGGACGTAACGACAAAACCGTGAGGTGGGGTATCTTTCCTTGTTTCTAGTAATAAGAGATGTAGAGTATGTGCCATGAATAATCAAACGCAGTTTTTTTTATTTGCACAGTATGTTGTATATTTGAATAGGATAAAAAAAAGAAGCAAATACTGCTCCGCGTAAGCAAACGTACAAGCTATGTATAATTCCCATCTCTGTGGATAACAATAAAAGTACCGTGAAATGGGGTGAATAGAGACAGTAAGGTGAATAGGGACACAAACTAAAAAAAAGTTCGAAACTTTTTTCGCTGAAAATTGATAACCATACTGATTTGTTGATATTTGGGTTGAAAGTGTTCTCTTGTTTTTTAAAAAGCAACTTATAGTCCCTATTAACCCCATATATGGGTTAAATAGGAATAAATAGGATTTTTATGGCTGTCCCTATTCACCCCGTTTTACGGGTGAATAGAGACAGTCACTAATACAAAAAAATAATAATCAAGAAATAGGGACAGTTTGGAGAAACTTTTTATTCCATATTTTTTTCATTGGCACCGTGGTTTATATTATGGGTGCATATTATGTGCATCCATCTGAGCTATCAGTTTAGCAATAAGTTGGAAACTCAGGATTGTTTCTTGATTATTATTATTTTTGTATTAGTGACTGTCCCTATTCACCCGTAAAACGGGGTGAATAGGGACAGCCATAAAAATCCTATTTATTCCTATTTAACCCATATATGGGGTTAATATGGACTATAAGTTGCTTTTTAAAAAAACAAGAGAACACTTTCAACTGAAATATCAACAAATCAGTATGGTTATCAATTTTCAGCGAAAAAAGTTTCCGAACTTTTTTTCAGTTTGTCCCTATTCACCTTGCTGTCCCTATTCCCCCCATTTCACGGTATCATCATGCTGTACAGTATGCGCTGCAGCGTGCAGTATACAATTTACCCGTCAGTGTTTCTCCGGTCTCATTGATGTCCGTGTGTAGTTGTCATACCCACATGGGTCTAACCGCTGAGTTGTTCTTGCAATAGTATCACAGTGGGATGGATATTAGTACCATCCAGGTGCACCAGTTGTCGTGAGTGTTTACTACGGTCTCCTCCGTCCAATTTTTCAGAAAGAATTTTTCGACTTTTTTTCGACAGAAAACATTTTCTGAAAATTCTTGAAAATAATTCAACAATTTTCAGAAAATGTCGTTTTGTGATCCTTCAAGAGAAAATCCTTCCAGGTGCCAAAATTGATAGAGTCCTGTCTACAGTCCTGAAGAAGAATTCAAAATTAATCTTTTTTTGTTCGTTTGTTTGTTTTTTTATTCCATCGCAATATTATGGTAACAGTGTGAGCTTGGCACCCAAAGGTTGAACGGCGGAGTTGTTACTGACAATATCAACAGGTAAAAGAAGAAGAAGAAGAAGAAGAAGAAGAGGAGGAAAAAGGAGAAGAAGCACTCCTTTTTGCATCTTCAGACGCATAGGGCTATTGAGGTGCTTTATCCTTGAGTAAAGGGTACCTCACACCAAAAAAAGCTGTTTTTACAGACGTCCACGGATGTTCTTTCTACGGCAGCGTTGCGATTTTTTGAGCAAAATCGTGAACACCCGGGAGAGGATTTTGCTTGACCGTGACCGATTCACAGCGGTTTATTACGGTTTAGTACGGACTGCTACGGCTTCGTTGCGGATATACACGGCGGAGATACGGTGCCTCTACGTTTGCTTGCGTTCCTTACGGTTCCCGGCCCAGAATATAAAAACGGGGGCCCCCCCCCGCTCTCCCCTCATTCTGCTGCTGACTTCCAAGGGGGCAAGACCTATCCAGGAGAGCCATGGATGGAGCACCCACTGCCCAGAGTCCAAGGAGAGGGAGAATCCTTGCGGATGCTTAAGATGGCCTTACGGAGTCTTACGGTGGTGTTACGGCAGTTGCGGAAGCGTTGAGGAGGCGTTGAGGAAGCGTTGCGGTCTAGATTTCCGTAGCACTGCCGTAATTGTCTTATGAGAGTTTTGGTCTGGACCAAAACTCTCATAAGAAATTACGACCCCTCCCGGACGCTTAAGGATCCATACGAATGCTCCAGGAAGCGTTGAGGATGTCCCAGGTGCCACAAGGAATGCTCCCGGTTGTGCACGATTTTTTCACCGCAACGCCGCCGTAAACGTCGTGACGACCCCGTAAGGCAGGTGTGAGGGGGGTTTAAGAGGTACAACCCTGGACGGGGCGCCACACCGACGCAGGTGGTTACGAAAAAGCTATGTCATTAACTTCCAGGACAAAGCAGAGAATAATTTCTCTGTATTTTCTGGCCTTTCGGGTGCTGAAAAAAAACTCCTCTGAGACTACATGATGTAATACATACTCATCATTACATTCCTGCAAAAACCCCATAACAGTTCATAAATCTTTTGGTTTTTCAATTTACACACCTCGAGATAATCTATCTATAATTCCAGTAATCTCTGTGTGTATGTATGTATGTATGTATGTATGTATGTATGTATGTATGTATGTATGTATGTATGTATGTCTGTGACCGCTGTTTCTCGACAACCACGGGTCCGATATACTTTAAACTTGCCAGGTATATTGCTGGGGACCCGAGGATGTGCCTTTTCAAGGTTTCATATTAATCGGACAAGTAGTTACCGAGCTATGTCCAAAAAACGATTCAACCAATCAGAGAGCAGCGAGCTATCACGTGTGCCGAACGTGCCGAACAGACTCTGCCTCGGACGGCACATTTGAGAGCGTATTCATTTATTTCACGTTGGTAAACTATGTTGGCGTTAAACTATGTTTTAAAACTAATTACGTGCACGCTATGGCGATTTCTTTACCAAACTCCGCAAGCCGTTCGCTTTGGACCAAACCATTTCATGTAAATAGAGGGGGGGGGGGGGGGGTTGTCACCGTACTCGCAAGCCGTTCGCTTTGGACCAAACCATTTCATGTAAATAGAGGGGGGGGATTGTCACCGTACTCGCAAGCCGTTCGCTTTGGACCAAACCATTTCATGTAAATAGAGGGGGGGGATATAATTTTAGATATAGATATAGTACGGGCATGCCCTAGTTATATAAACTGATATGCCTGGAAATAATATTTACACATACAGCAAGTCCTCGCTTAAGGTTGTCGTTACGTTCTTGAAAAGTGCGACTTTAACTGAAATGACTTCAAGCGAATCCAATTTCCCCATAATAATTAATGTACATATGGGGGAGGGAAGGAGGGGCGGGGGGTCGGGGTTATGTTCCAGGGAATTTTTTTGTCGTCAGACAAAAGACATTATTTTCATATCAAGAAGAAGTTTTAAATAATTTTAAACGAACAATTGAATATCATCATCTCCAGTTGCTTTTTTCTCATCATCTCTAGTTGCTTCAGATCTTTATTGGTTAGCTCTTCAACGTGCGATTTCAGAAGGTGTGTAATGTCGGCTTCTTCCATTTCAATCAAACTGCTAGTATTGTTGGGTTTATTGGGCATCCGAGTTGGGTTTATTTGGCATCCGAGTTGGGTTTATTGGGCATCCGAGTTGGGTTTATTGGGCATCCGAGTTGGGTTTATTGGGCATCCGAGTTGGGTTTATTGGGCATCCGAGTTGGGTTTGATGGGCATCCGAGTTGGGTTTGATGGGCATCCGAGTTGGGTTTGATGGGCATCCGAGTTGGGTTTGATGGGCATCCGAGTTGGGTTTGATGGGCATCCGAGTTGGGTTTGATGGGCATCCGAGTTGGGTTTGATGGGCAACCGAGTTGGGTTTATTGGGCATCCGAGTTGGGTTTATTGGGCATCCGAGTTGGGTTTGATGGGCATCCGAGTTGGGTTTGATGGGCATCCGAGTTGGGTTTGATGGGCATCCGAGTTGGGTTTGATGGGCATCCGAGTTGGGTTTGATGGGCATCCGAGTTGGGTTTGATGGGCATCCGAGTTGGGTTTGATGGGCATCCGAGTTGGGTTTGATGGGCATCCGAGTTGGGTTTGATGGGCATCCGAGTTGGGTTTGATGGGCATCCGAGTTGGGTTTATCGGGCATCCGAGTTGGGTTTATCGGGCATCCGAGTTGGGTTTATCGGGCATCCGAGTTGGGTTTATCGGGCATCCGAGTTGGGTTTATCGGGCATCCGAGTTGGGTTTATCGGGCATCCGAGTTGGGTTTATCGGGCATCCGAGTTGGGTTTATCGGGCATCCGAGTTGGGTTTATCGGGCATCCGAGTTGGGTTTATCGGGCATCCGAGTTGGGTTTATCGGGCATCCGAGTTGGGTTTATCGGGCATCCGAGTTGGGTTTATCGGGCATCCGAGTTGGGTTTATCGGGCATCCGAGTTGGGTTTATCGGGCATCCGAGTTGGGTTTATCGGGCATCCGAGTTGGGTTTATCGGGCATCCGAGTTGGGTTTATCGGGCATCCGAGTTGGGTTTATCGGGCATCCGAGTTGGGTTTATCGGGCATCCGAGTTGGGTTTATCGGGCATCCGAGTTGGGTTTATCGGGCATCCGAGTTGGGTTTATCGGGCATCCGAGTTGGGTTTATCGGGCATCCGAGTTGGGTTTATCGGGCATCCGAGTTGGGTTTATCGGGCATCCGAGTTGGGTTTATCGGGCATCCGAGTTGGGTTTATCGGGCATCCGAGTTGCGTTTATCGGGCATCCGAGTTGCGTTTATCGGGCATCCGAGTTGCGTTTATCGGGCATCCGAGTTGCGTTTATCGGGCATCCGAGTTGGGTTTATCGGGCATCCGAGTTGGGTTTATCGGGCATCCGAGTTGGGTTTATCGGGCATCCGAGTTGGGTTTATCGGGCATCCGAGTTGGGTTTATCGGGCATCCGAGTTGGGTTTATCGGGCATCCGAGTTGGGTTTATCGGGCATCCGAGTTGGGTTTATCGGGCATCCGAGTTGGGTTTATCGGGCATCCGAGTTGGGTTTATTGGGCATCCGAGTTGGGTTTATTGGGCATCCGAGTTGCGTTTATTGGGCATCCGAGTTGCGTTTATTGGGCATCCGAGTTGCGTTTATTGGGCATCCGAGTTGGGTTTATTGGGCATCCCACCTAGGTTTATTGGGCACCAGAGTTGGGTTTATTGGGCATCCGAGTTGGGTTTATTGGGCATCCGAGTTGGGTTTATTGGGCATCCGAGTTGGGTTTATTGGGCATCCCACCTGGGTTTATTGGGCACCAGAGTTGGGTTTATTGGGCATCAGAGTTGGGTTGATTGGGCATCCGGGTTGGGTTTATTGGGCACCAGAGGTGGGTTTATTGGGCATCCGGGTTGGGTTTATTGGGCATCAGAGTTGGGTTTATTGGGCATCCGAGTTGGGTTTATTGGGCGTCCCAGCTGGGTTTATTGTGTGTTCCAGTTTGGTGTATTTAGTATCCCAACTGGGCATATTGGCTATACCATTTTGGTGTGTTCAGTATGCCAGCTGTGTTTATTGGGTATCCCAGTTCAGTGTATTTGGTATCCCAGTTCGGTGTATTTAGTATTCCAGCTGGGTTTATTGGGTATCCCAGTTTGGTGCATTTGGTATCTCAGCAGGCATTATTGGGTATCCCAGTCTGGTGTATTCGGTATCCCAGCTGTTTATTGGGTATCCCAGCTGTTTATTGGGTATCCCAGCTGTGTTTATTGGGTATTCCAGTTTCGCTGGGTTTCTTGGGTGTCCCACTTTGGTGTATTCTGTATCACAGCTGGGTTTATTGGGTATCCCAATTAGGTGTGTTCAGTATCCCAGCTGTGTTTATTGGGTATCCCAGTTCAGTGTATTTGGTGTCCCAGTTCGGTGTATTCAGTATTCCAGCTGGGTTTATTGGGTATCCCAGTCCGGTGTATTCGGTATCCCAGCTGTTTATTGGGTATCCCAGCTGTGTTTATTGGGTATTCCACTTTAGGGTCTCTCGGTTCTCCATGTCTCTCGGTTCCTGCTCTCAAATGTTGTGTTTGTGTCCTTCCCCCTCTTTCCCCATCTTGTCTACCGCTCCCGATGCTTTTTGTTTTATGTGTCGGTTTGTCGGTTATGTGTCGGTTTGTCGGTTATGTGTCGGTTTGTCGGTTTGTCTTTGTGTGATAAATGTTCGCTTCTTCACGAGCCTCGATCTTGTATACAAAAAAAAAAGAAAAAAAAAAAGGGTATTCTGTATCACAGCTGTGTTTATTGGGTATTCCAGTTTCGCTGGGTTTATTGGGTATCCCACTTTGGTGTATTCAGTATTCCAGCTGGGTTTATTGGGTATCCCCGTTTGGTGCATTTGGTATCTCAGCTGGCATTATTGGGTATCCCAGTCCAGTGTATTCGGTATCCCAGCTGTTTATTGGGTATCCCACTTTGGTGTATTCTGTATCACAGCTGGGTTTATTGGGTATCCTCGTTCAGTACATTCAGTATCCCAATTCCCACAAAAAGGAGACTTTTTCTATGATCTGCCCACCTCGATTATACATTGCAACAGTAAAAAAATTTCACTCAATCGTTTTTATTAACATTTGTTTTTGCACAGAGTTAAGCACCTGAGGAATCAGTGTGTCAAACAGCCTGGTGTTGGCTTAACAGTTAAGGTGGCTGGCTTTAGATTTTCGGGTCCTGAGTTCAAGCCCTTGTTGCTCTGTTGAATTAACACCAGGTGGGTTGACTCGAGCTGTCATCCTATCGCGATTGGGAAAAAAGAGTACCAGCTTACTGATAAACAAGGGGCATTGCATCAGCGGTGCAGCCACACCCCCAAAAATTAATACAGCCAAGCAACCGCAAGCTTCATACGAAACCCCCACCAGTGTGTCAAGCAACACCAAACTCCAACAACCTGGTAACAACTCACCCTTCCAAACAATAACTTGAGGTTCAACTTATGAAATCTAAGCTTACTGTCCACTTCCACTCTCGTTACGACTCGCACTTCTCCAGTTTGTGGAATTGCCTTCCGGAGTCAGTTCAATTATATGCTTCCCTGCATGGCTTCCAGCAAGTGATGATCACCATATCATGTTACCCCTTCCCCCAACCCATGCTATTTTAAATCCCTACGAACCATCCCTCACCCATCCCTCTTACTTGAACATAACTGCCTTTCCACTCCTCTTTTTCTGTAATTTAATTCTGGTTATTTGGCCCTTTTCAGTAAACCAAAGGTTACAAGTAAGAAAACTGATATTGTCAATAGTCACTAGCTTTACCACATTACTTTTCTACAAAATCTCCAGAATGATCCACACACTTCTGCCAGCGCTTCACGAGCTTAAAAATACTGCTGCGGTAAAAGTCCGGCCCAACACTTTGTAACCAGCTGCGTATGGCTATCTGGACTGCCGCATCATTTTTCATAGTGCTGGCCTCTGATTTGACCTTTCAAGGGCCCGAACAGATTGTGGTCCGAGGGGGCCAAGTCAGGTTGTGCGGAGGGTGTGGGAGTAGTTCCCAGCCATTATTTGAGATTTCTTCCCAAGTCAAACGCAGTGTGAAGTCTACAGTTGTAATGTTGAAAGATGACAGCTTTTTTCATCAGGTGCTTTCCAGAGTACACGTTTCAATTTCTTGATCGTCTGAACGTAGCGAGCCATGTTGATGGTTTCCTGTTTAGGCAGGAAATTAACCAGTGTGCATCCCTCAGCATCCCAAAGGTTCCCATAACTTTGCCAACCGAGGGTACTCTTTTGGCCTTCTTTTTTTGGAGATGTGGTGCAATGCCATTCCATGCTTTGCTGCTTGGTTTCTGGGTCGTAATGATGGCACCAGCTTGCATCACCAGCCAAGATACGGACAGGAAGTCATCGACCGCGGCAGCATATCCTTGAAGAAACTGATGACAGATCCATGTTATTATTATTATTTTTTTGGATACAGAATCGAGGCTCGTGAAAGCTAACATTTATTTCACAAACAAATCAACCAGACAAACAAAATATATAAAAAGAGGGAGCGGAAGACAAGATGGGGAGAGAAGAGGAAGCACAAAAACACAACAATTGAGAGCAGGGAGATGTGTGGGAGGCAGAGGGCTTGCGGGAAGGAGGTGTGGGAAGGGGGGGGGGGGGGGAGGAGAAGTATAAAACACAAGGACACCAAGGACTTCCAGGACAGAAGTTGGTATTTCAAAAAAGTGGATTTGGGGTGAAATTAGCAGGGCTAGGAAAGATCAAGGTTTTGGATGGGGGAAGATAAGATGGTGGTGAACAGCTGTTTAAGACCTGGAGGGTGGATTGGGATTGAAGAGAGTGAGGGAGTTTGTTCCAGAGGCAGGAGAAAAGAGGAATGAAGGAGTGAAGGTGAGCAGAGAGCGATCTGGCTATCTGGACATTTGTGTTCATACGTAACCAAATATGAAAACAGGAACAAGCCTTTGTTACGTGCTCCTCCCCGACCCCTGGTCAGTGTACCTCCGAGCCCCGAGAGGAGTCACGGCAGAAAAAATGTGTTATTCTGTGTCAAAGATCAACGGAGAAGCCACCCCAATTGTTACTGACAAACAAATATTGTATTAAGATCACACAATAATAACAGTACAACAACAATAGTATTCAAAAGTACAATCAATATGTCCTATGATGGTACCATCAGTTTTGTAATATATAACTCACTGTGCTCCAAGTGAGTGAAACAAGAACATTCCCCAATGTCTCTTATTCCCGGCTTCAAGACGAAGTTGATTCGCTCCAGCGATCGCCAGAACGATGTCCAATCGAGACCAGAATCCCGTGCGGATGGCAAGAAGAGTCACACAGCCGAACCTGTACAAAGGCGCCCTCAAGGCGACTGGGAAATCCAAAGGCGCCCTACAGGCGACTGAGAGATCACACCCTCGGGTATGGACGAAGTAACCTTCAAAAAGCCATGTCACACACGCCCCAGATCGACGTCTGAATGCAGTGAAAATGGTCGAAAAGAGACGAAACCGCAAGCGAAGCACAAGTCCTCCGTGAGTCAAAATGGCCGACGACCCACGCTTGAGACGTAACGGCCCGGCGATAATTCTCCTCGGAATCCACCGCCAAAAACCTGACATGCAGGTTGATCGGTCACAGCGATGACAACTCTGTCGCAGGAATTCCTTTCCCGGAAACCCGAAAGTTCGCTAGCGACACTTGCTCGCCAACGTTCGATTCCGAACTCGGAGCAACTCGGCTTTCTTGTCCGACTCCCTCGCTCCGCCCTTTTTTCTCTCTTCTCCCTCTTCGTTGTCTGGTTCCCGATCTGGTTTCCTGTTTCTTTTAACATTAACTTTTTTACCTTTTGAAAACAGTTCATGAACAATAAACCTTTTGAACACAATAATAGTACATGGAATCAAATATTTACAGTGGATGCAAACCATCACAACGGAAGTGACGAATCCATAACACCTTCTGATATCCCAAGGTCTCTATATTCTCCTGTATGGTATGGTGTCGTATGCCAAGCTGCGCTGCAATCTCACTAACCATAACGCTTCGGTACTCACTGATGAGCGCATCAACTTTCTACTGGTTGCGTTCAGTCGTGGCGCTTCTCGTCCGACCACAGTGTGGCTGATCGGCATTGTCCATTTTCCGTCCTTGGTGTTTCACACCCACCTTCTGGCACTGCTCGCGCCCATGGAGGAATCTTCGTACAACTGACTCAATCAGCCACAGATATCTACAGCTGAGGTGTTCACCTTCACAAGGAATTCAATCACTACACATTGACGAAACGATATGTTGGTAACAGCCATTTTGTCGCAATGGATTGTGGGAACACCAGTGGTGTGCATGCGAGCCTGCATTTTTATCGGAGTGGCTAGATCAGATGCTAGATGGACAGATGTCACGAATAACTCGTGTTCTACTATATTCAGCATAATTATGCTGAATCCACTGTATTTTGGTACGGCCCTCAATGAATTATTTCCCGCTGAGCATCCCATTGAATTTTAAAATGATATTAGAAAAAATTCTGATAATTTTATTGTTAAAGCAATTTTTCTTTGCCAAGCCTTAGATTTAATACAATAATCTGGGACTAGTTATAATGGTGTCCTATTTCATCGTTTTGGGAAGTTGGCAGGATTAGAGGCAGGCAACTCCGTCTCGTCTGAATTTGAATCTCAGCCCAGCTATAAACTCATCCCTGTGTGATTCATCAATGTGTGCCATCCCTCAGATGGCCATTAATCTGGGTGTCCCGTCGGGCAGCATTAGGTGATGGACGTCAAATATCCCATGGTGCCCTTAGTGAGGAGTAGGTGAGCTATCCATGGCACTCCAAACATTCCAAATTCCTGCCCTGACTTCCTGTGGCGGAGTTGCGATACATCTAGTATTGTAATAGTAGCCAAGAAACTGCTTCGGCAAAAAATCCGATGCTCTGCATAGAGCACAGGTATTCAACCTGGAGGCAATTACCCCATCAGGGGGGTAAGTTGGCATTCGTTTTTGGGGTGGGGGAAGAGGGGTAAGGAAAGACTCATCAAAGATGATGATGTCACAAATAAAATAGAGTGCCTTGGTCTGCGGGAAGATAATACACTGAAGGTAGACTTTCAGGATTCTAACCTGGCATCCTTCTGGCAAAAAGCTGGTGGTGAGTAGCCAATTATCTCTGACAGAGCTCTCAAAGTCCTCATCCCAATTGCCACTACACATCACTGTGAGGTCGGCTTTTCTACAATGGTCAACATTCAAACCAAGGCATTAAATATATTGGATCTTACTAATGACCTGTGTGATGTGATCTCGATGTGGCAAGGCCTCACAACTCTAACCTAATCAAGAAGAAGGAATTTCAACGATCACGCTGATACTTTCATTTGTGAAGTATTGCTTGCCACATGTTTGAACATATTCAAGATTGGGCTCGTGACGCCAGGACATTAAGGGTTATTCATTTTCATTTTTTCTGAGACTTAAAATCCAAGGTAATTTTTTTTTTCCCCACTAACCAATGGATGATGAAATAGCTTGAAAAAAACGTTACACAAAAGATGAGAATCACAATTTAGAGTTATGTACAAAGAAGATACAATTATCACAATATGTGTCAAAAGTTAATACTTTCGCTGACAGTCGTCGGAGACATTATGCTTTTGGGTTGTCCGGCTGTCCGTCCGTGGTCAGTTTTCGTTAACACGATAACTTAAGAATGGCTGAAGGGATCCAAGTGAAACTTTATTCAGGTATGTATAGTGATGTAAAGAGAAGCTTTTTAGAATATGGGGTCAACAGGTCAAAGGTCAGAGGCCTCGTTGGGTAAAAATTGTTACAGCACTAACTTGTGATGGGATTTTTACCAAACTTGGTGCAAGTATATACAGGGTGCGTCAATGGAATCTGACGGTTTCAGAAATCAGCTGCAGCTGAAGGCACGCTGCTGGTGGGGAAACCTTGTGTGTCACGTGGTCTGAAAGTTACGCGGTTTTCTCCTGTCAGTGCAGCGAGAGACAGTATGGAGAACTGGTCGGTGCCACAACGCATGTTCACGGTAAGGGCATTTTTTGAATGCAAATCGGTAGTGTAGGTGCAGAGAAGATTTAGACACGAGTTTGGTGTTGCACAGGACAGTGTGATTCCCTCATAAAATAATTTGAAGTGGGTGGAAAAATTCAATAACACCGGGCAGTGTTTGTGATGTTCTGTTGGCAGTGCCTGAACGGGTCCGCACACCGGAGAACATTGGAGAGTTAGAGAAGCGGTGTTGGTTGCATAGTCCAACTCGCTCTGCCAGGCGTCAATCGGCTGTGTTGAACATATCGGTCGCGAGTGTTCGCTGTATTCTGCACAATGACCTCCAATTTCATCCCTATAACATTCAAACTGTGCAGAGTCTGAAAGAAATCGATAATCACTCAACTGGAATTTTGTAAGCAGTTCATGGACATTTTGAATGAAAATCCAGCTGTTGCCCAAATTAATATCGGACGAGAGCACAAGTCCACCTCTTCGGGTTCATCAACAAACAGAACTGCCGTTATTGGAGTGACGAACACCCTGCGCAGATGTTTCAAAGACCATTGCACAGTGCGAAAGTCACAGTTTGGTGTGACGTTTCTGCCTTTGGGATTATCAGACCGTACTTATCTGGCAATGCTAGTCAACAAAAGCTGGCAATGTTAGCGTTTCCTGGTGACTAGGACGTGAGATCTGGTTCCAGCAGGATGGCGCGCGCCACGGCGCACACATCTCGGGCATCGGTGGAAGTTTTGCGATACATGTTTCCCAGGCATCATCTCCCGGTTTGGAGATATCGACTGGCCACTTTGGTCCCCTGATATAACAGCTCCTGACTACTTCCTATGGAGATACTTGAAGTCAAAAGTTAATGCCACCAAACCTCACACCATCATGGCATTGAAACAACGCATCACTGAAGAAATTTGAGCAATTGACAAAGGTTTATTGCAACGGGTTCTGGACGATTTCAGGTCTAGATTACATGAATGTATCCGTTTTGTGGAGGCCACTTAAAAGTTTTTTTTTTTTTTTTGTAGATTAATAAATTGCATTGTACTGCTGTTTCTCAACTGAATGCGTTTTGGGCAATTCCACGACGTTAGAGTGACACTGCGTCATTTTTGTGAACTTTGATTGCTCGAGCACAGCGATAAAGCCACTACTACCTACTCTCTATATATCATATTGTAAATGAAGAATTGCACTTTACAGAGATATTAATGGAGTTCCTGTAAGATGGACCATTGTCAAGTAATTAACATTCAAAAACGGTGTTACGGAGTGACACTGTCTTTTGTCATTTATTAAACAATAACAACATTTATTGAAAACTCTGCTCTCACAATAGTTATAAAATTGTAATGAAATACTGGGAAGATGCACTAATCATTGTACCTTCAGTACAGGGGTTTCAAAATTCCAGACATGACCTAATTACTCTGAAATAATTACAATAGTCCCGTTACGGAGTGACGAAAAATCCCGTTACGGAGTGACGAGTCAATTTTGAGATTTCTCCCAAAGCAACAAATCATTTCTAGATTACGCCAGACTTTCATTCTGAACCCAGCTGACTTGTGCTGGCGTTTCATCTAACAATTTAGAAAATAATAAAAATAAAAATCTGAACTGAGAAAATATACAATAAACATAAACAAAAGTCAAGAAATAGACAAGAAATTGAGAACAATTTACGAGTGGATGACCAGAAACAAAACAAAGTTTGGAATTAATCAGTTGGCCACATCACAAAATTTCACATGACTGCCCTGCAAAAGGTTCCCTTTCCCAAAAACACATTCAGCAAATACATAATGATTGCGATGGTCGAGGGATGGCTGAAGAAGGAATCTGACGACTTGGTTGGAATCCATCCAGGATTTATCTTCCACCTCTGGGAATGTATATGCCAAGTCAGATAGGCCCGCTTTTCGCAAAAATGATACTTCCAAACAACCATCATCTACTATCTGAGTCACCTGGCCACCAAACAACTTCTTAGATTATTTTGTGACATACTGCACAGTCACAAAGTCACCAGGGTGCACTTGGGGTTGACTGTCTGACCTGGGGCGCTCAGCAGGTGCTGGACTAGCAGTATTTTGACATTCCAAGGATGATACATGGCACTCGGGGTGAAGACTCACCAATTCAAATTCTTCCGCTGTTGAGTGCATAGAGGCGCTCACAACATATTTCCTCACAGGTTTCACACAGTGTGTTTGGTGTGTGTTTGGTGTGTATTCAGAAGCGACTTCACTAACTGCCAGCGCTCGTCCAATTGCGACTGGCACTTCTGAATGTCTCCTGCTGCGATGAATAAAACTTCGATCTTTTTGCACTGTGCCACTGCTACGTGGAAGAAGGATTGTGCATCAGATACAGGATCCCCAGCCAGATTTGCCAACCAAACTCTCCTCTTTACCTCACCTCCTATCCCATCAACAGCGCCCTTACCGTGAGATGTGGCAAAGAAATTCCAGGATAATTGAATCATGAACAATTCTTGAAGGAATGTTAGATTGGAAAACAAGAATTTCTGTTTAAATTGACTGGCTGCCCCATCTGAAAAAAGTCAATCGCCCTAATCCTGGGGTGACGTGATATCAGTGTGGTGATGATATTGGACAGGAAGGTATGGACAGCATATTTGCCATGCTGGAGGTCATCGCTAACAATAACGAAAGACTCGGTAACATTATCAATCCAGGCGCACACTGTGAATAGAGTGACTTGGACGTGGCTCCAATGAGCACTCTGGATTTCATTCTGTTCTATCGCAGCATAGTTCTCCGCAAAATCGACCTGGACGACAATGCGATCACCATCAACTGCCTTCCTTCTATCTTCAAAGAAGTAGCTCTGCTTCCTCTTGATGAATGAGTGCAAGCTGAAGCATGGAAGTTGTTTGCAATACCTCATGCAGGGCATCCTGAACAGTCCCATCTTTATTTGCTTTTGTGGCCCGCTGCTCAATTGTCTCCCACTGAAACCACTTCAGCGGCAGGTTAGCCGTTTCGTCGTCGACAGAATACACTGTGGCAAACTTGGTATGGCATTCCTGACATTTTCCTGTCATGCAGTTGTCCGAATCCTGATCACATACAATGCTTCCAAGGAATTCACGAAAGTTGGTCGAAAGTCCAGGTACATGATGACAAGGCCTCCAATAAGAGGCGCATGTTTTCATGATATCTGCAGAGGCAGACATTGTGCGGAAACTTTGAATTGAGGCATACATTGGCTGGATGAAGTGCTGCGAATTTGGAGTAGCCAATCTTGATGTTTGCATATTTCTCACAAAACAAACTGTATGCCTCTCGTATTGTCATCATTAGGAAACTCTTTTGAACCTTGTCCTTTCGTTTCCCAGTCTTAATGACCACAAAGTCTTTCTTCCCTGGCGACATCCATGAAATATCGGGACTCAGTGTTTTTGCCCTTCGCCCGACATCTCCGCTGACGTGCACGTTCACTTTCCCTTGTCTTCGCAACATTAGCAGCACGCGCCTCTCTTGCGTTTCGCATCCAGCTCCCTGCATTTTTCCGTGAGTCTCGAAAACGCTTTTGTCGCTCGGCAGCAGTCAATGGCATCCTTTCTGTAATATGAATGCATCGACAAATTATCCATTTGAATTGCACCGTACCCTTCTACGAATCATCTAAAAGATCATGAAATGTTTTAGGCCACAAAAACTGACAGTAGAGGTTGTAAGCGGCTTCACTCAGCTTGTCCACTGCAAAGTTGGTGGTCCGCGGTGGCGCGGTGATTTGTCTAGTTTTCCTCCTAAGATGCGTATCCGCAGGTGACAACAGAGGTGTAGTTTGTACTCACCGATTGCTGGATGTAAACCGATTTCAAAACCGCTCAAGATGACCACGCGTAAACTTGAAACTTGTCATACGGAAGTAAAATCTGGCACGCAATGAATTCTGGGACAGCTACTCTGTCGCCACCTTTTTTCAGGCTGAGTTATCAATTGTTTGACAGAATGAGTCACTCCGTAACGTTACGGAGTAACAAGTTTTCTTTTTAATTTATTTTTTGTAGATTTTTAAAATATATATAATTATACTGTACAGTGATTGGGTGGTATAAGTTCTTAATGACCCTGGATTTATTTGGTTTTTCATCCACCAGTTGAAGAGAAAAGTAAACAAATGTCAAATTTTCGTTATGGAGTGACACGTCACGGAGTGACATCTGACTCCTAATTTGAGTGTTAATTAAGCATAGAAGGCCAACTCATATTTTTTTTCAATTGGTTTTGAAATAATCTTCATACAGGTATCTTCTGATGGATAGCATTTGTTGACTTCATACCAATGAATTGAGAGACTAATGAATTAATAGTTATTTGCATTATCGAGGGCCAATTTTACTGCGCTTTTCAGTAGAATTACTTCATTATTTGCAACGATTGATGTAAGCCAACAGAGCAAGCTAACTCAGTGATCTTGACATTATCTGAAAGTACATTTTTTCAGCTTTCATTTGGTACATAACTAACTTTTTCAGTCAAACTTAAAATTTGACCTCTGCGGACCGTTTCTCGTGGAATTGCCCTTTTGCTTTTTATGCAACCCTGTTCTCCACAATAACACTTTAAAAACCGTCACATTCCATTGACTCGTACTGTATTATGATGCAAAGAGAAACTGATTAGATTTCTGTCAGAGGTCATATCAGGTAAAAATGCGATACTTGAGTTGAACAAATGCGATACAAGAGATTTAAATCAAACTTGGTACATGCATGTATGATGATGACGATAACGTGGGAAGAGGCAGATTGGTCGACACTGAAGTCGAAGAATGCCATTCTATTTTTTGCACATATGTAAGCATTTTCAATTTATGAGCATGGATAATTAGTCTGAGAAGGCACAGCAAATAAGCCAGCATAACCATTGCCAATAAACTGCATGGCAGTACTGTACCTGCCTCTCGGTCGAGGGGGAACACCAGAATACGAATACAGATTAGTCAGGGCCCTTAGGGATATTTTGGTTCAAATTCTTCCAAAAGCATCAAATTTGGCGCAGATGTTGCCCATGCCATACTCTTTCGATTTTTGACGGGCGCCAAGGGCGGTATGATCCGGCGACCATACCGGTCCATCCCGCCATGTCACCTGACCTATGACGGCATAATTAGGATATGCATCCAATCACATGGTGTACTATAAGTGGTCAAAGTTCAAAATGAATCGATCGAAAAATGAAGGCAGGGATCCATTTTTAAGGTTTTCATAAAATCCAATATGGCCGCCAGGTCACATGACCTATGACGTCATATTTATGACATGTATACAATCATGTATACATGAACCCAGATCATGATCGCACAAAAATTAAACACAAGGATATGGCATACAGTTCATAAAACATCAAAATCCGTACCTTTGTAATTAGACTGATGAACTGCATATGCCTGAAAATTAGGAAATAGACATGTAAATATTTCCTCTAAATGTCAAAAATAAGGTCAGAGTTCGATTACCCAACCCAGAAACATAAAATGGTGAACCTCGCATAAATCTTGACAAAAAACTCAAAAACCGACATGTTTGACTCAAAAATGACCTTTAAGATGGCCTTGAGGGTTGACCTTGACCTCGAATCATCAAAATAACATCATAATTGGATTCCTCGACCTCGAAAACCCCTGAAAAGTGGCATCATACATGATTCCAACCCTTTTGGCTATTTAACCGATTTTCCTCTAATCCGGGTGGTGGCCATTTAGTATTTCG
Organism: Myxine glutinosa; assembly: GCF_964187855.1. Classification (NCBI taxonomy): domain Eukaryota; kingdom Metazoa; phylum Chordata; class Myxini; order Myxiniformes; family Myxinidae; genus Myxine; species Myxine glutinosa. Next base: position 33,045,435 of record NC_136270.1, on the reverse strand, counting down.
CCAATATGGGGCCCCCGGGGGGGGGGGGGGGGCCCTTCTTGGCGCCCGTCAAAAATCGAAAGAGTATGAAATGGGCAACATCTGGGCCAAATTTGGTGCTTTTGGAAGAATTTTAACCAAACGGCCTCAAAATATCCCCTTAAGGGCCCTGACTAAATGTAATTAATAGGAATATAAACATTGTTTTTTTTTTTTAACACATTTCCCTACATAAAAAAATAAAAAAATAAAATATATTTGCACGTCTTGGTATATCTCCTTCCGAGAAGATTTTGAACACCCCAAATTCAGAATCCCAGAAGAAAGGTATGTGCAGGTCATTGTTACACCGAAGTCGTCTCGCTTAATGGAATGTCCATGCGGGTTTCAACAATACTTGGGAATATTCAGACTTTTACACAGCAAAAATATTACTATATTTGACATTAGTCTTGCACCTAAATGTCGACTAATACAACTTTGACTACTACAAAATCTACTACAACTACGAACCCAATTATTACAAACTTATCGTGGGGTTGGCCAAGGAATGCTTTTGGTTCAAATCTGTTAGACTAGCTAGCCAGGCCTGACGTTATAATGAACGTGGAAGGAATTCGTAATTTGTTCAGGGTCCCAGTGATAACTCACATACTCTTCGCAAAATAAACATCTTTAATATGTCAGGGCAGCTCAATGTGAGCATCAGTTTGAAGCAGGGAAGCTCTCATGTTTATCAGGGTGATGTAATATGATAAGCAGGAGGTTAAATATGAAAGGTAATCTGGGGAGGATGTTGTATGTGGATGATATGGCTGTTGTGGTGGAGAGTAGACAGGAGATACCGGAAGTATTGGAGGAGTGGAAGAAAGCATTTGGGAAACGTGGGCTGAAGATGAGTATGGAGAAGACCGAGGTGATGTGGGCCAGGCAGTAGAGAAAATAAATGAATATCAGGTTAGAGGGGAAGGAGATCAGACAAGGAAATAGGTTTGAATATCTGGGGGGAGGGGGGCGACAATGACTTGGGATGGTAAGTCGGAGGCAGAGGTGAGGAAGAGGATTCAGGTGCGTGCGAATGCGTGGAAAAGGGTGGAAGGAGTAATGGCAGACAGAAGAATGTCAAGGGAATTGAAAAGGAACGTTTTGGTGTTTTGTGTGATGCCAGTCTACATTTACGGTCTCCAAGCAGTGGCAAGGGAAAGGGGAGGAGTGTCGGGTTCAAGGCAGGGTAGAAGCTTGGTACTATTGGACCTCACCCCTTATAAAGGGAACAGAAGGAGAAGAATATCCACCAATGACCAATTCTGGCAAATGGGTCCTCCTGCTCAATGTCCTTCCGATGGAAGGTGCTTCACAATGATGCCTCGTCCTGAAGGTGAAACACCAGGTAGACAGTTTAAACTGGGGGATTCAAACTCAGGATAGACAACTCAAAGGCGAGTGGGCATACCCCAATGCTATCCTCTTACACGCAAATAAATATTCCATAAAATAGAACAAAAATGATCACATGTACTTCTGCATTGCACACAACTAAAAAATTCAATTGCCCAAAATGTTTTCAATTCTTCCTTGTTTCTCTGTATACCTTCTTCTGCCAGGCTATTGGCGTTTCCCCTTTCTCCTGCTGTTCCCTTTATGTTGTATCCTGATCTGTTATGTGTCCCAGTTTTCATATGAGCCGAGACCATGTATGTATAAAAAAACTAAAAACAAAGGTAACATCTATCTATACAACCTTATGGACACTCGTGGGCCCATTGGTCTTCACAGCCTTGTGGCATACCTGCCTGCTGTACTGCTCGAGTAATAGCTTACCTTTTACCGAACCCAGACGAGCTTGAGCTTGGCTTATGGAATGGATATGATTAGGTTTTGGTGGGAGTAGAAGGAGATTGTACGTTCGTTATTATTAATATTGGTTTTAATATTATTAGTATTAGTTAATGTCTGCTTTGGTACAATGTTATCATTGTTTTTGTTATTTATTTTGTAATTAGAATGCCATGCCACAGAAGGACCGATTAAGCTGCTCTATACACCTTAACATGGGCTGTGTTTAAAACATGGGAATTCTTCTGGATTATTTATAATTAGCCGAAACAACTCAGGAGGTCGTGAGTATCATTTTGGTGCATCACAGTCCACATCAGAAAGCTCCAGTAGAACTCCACAAAAAACATGACTGACACACACACTGACACTGACACACACACTGACACTGACACACACACTGACACTGACACACACACTGACACTGACACACACACTGACACTGACACACACAGACACAGACACACACACGAATGTATGTGAATTACTATTCAGGGCTTTGCTTATCAATGTGTAGTCGATTAAAGGTTGTTGCGATTAAAGGGTCAGGAGCCCTTCTGAGGAAAAGGAGACCGGAAACGGAAGAAGAAAAGACACGAGGTCCTGGAGACGCGACGATTCTTCTTCTTCCTTGCCGAGCTCGGACGCGAGCGGGATCGCTATTGAGCAACGTAACAGAATCGGCGTTTAAAAGCCCATCTGGCGAGAGGAGTTACCGGGACGTGTAACTACCCTTTGACACGTCAGGTCACCGTGGGTTCGTGCACGGATCCAAGCAGCCGGCACGGTTCGCCTCACCGTCTACAAGGCCGCGTACGGGTCGCACCTTGGGCCGCGCGCGCTGGGCAAGCCGCGTGTTGCTTTGCCTGCTTTGCTGTACCCGCTTTGCTTGGCCAGGAGGTGCGCGCTGCAGCCGTTGTTCCCGGTACGGGACGTGCCCGGTGAAAGCACGTCAGGAAGGGTCCGTTCAACCGCCCACGTGCGGAGATCGAACTACCGGAGTACGGAGACATTGAGAGAGACATTGACCATGGAGGGAGTCGGGAGTGGGGCTCACGTGAGGAATGTATAAGATGGCCATCTTAGAGTTATTATAGATGAGTTTACATCTTTGTACTATTGATTGCTGATTGTGGATGGTTGTTGATTGCTCGGGGAATATATCATCGATTATTCTGGATCCTTGGTGTGGGGTTTCTTATTGGTTGGAATTCAGATTTATGCGTTACGAAAGAGCATAAATAATAGATCTTTCTGGCGGAGTTCCTCTCACGGTCCGGGGGTCACCGAGACCAGGTAGTCACCGGGAGGACCACGTAACACACACAAGAAGAGCATTGACGCGAGAGAGCAATGTTACACTCTAATAGCTATGCGGTTGGATGTGTACAAATTCCCCTGTGTGTGGAATGACCAATTATATTTAATCAGTTACTCATCTCAATAAATTCCAGGTACCTGATTTAGGACAATATAATATTTATTTCAGGATTTAGGGTGTTTCGGGATTTAGGTCAACTTGAGCAATGGGTGTTTAGTGACGTCAGGAATTTGTGCGTGGACACAACCTCACGGCCATATTGGAGTACTTGTACAAGCGGAGGACAAAGGAACGTCCATTCACGATCGGTGAAGTAGAAAACTAGTGTTATTGTACTTTGTGTGCTTTGACTCAACCAGCCATGAGCTAATGTTCTCGGTTTTTGTTCCAAGGCTCTTGCCAATTCATCAGAGAAATAATACATCCACATCAGTCCCATTACGACCCGGGAAGAATGGTACACGATCGGATTATCATCGTTTGTGCCATGATCGACATTTATGACATCGAACAGAGAAATGTCGGTTTGGGCTATTTAGATCAGGACAAGCGTTACGCCTCGGTCCCCCGTTGGTGAAGTGATGCGAGTTGACAAAGTGGAAGACGCAAGGCGGCCATCTTGGATTTTGACGTGGTGACCCAATTTTCAATAGCTTTCTTCTGTATGCCGAGATACACCCACACACCAGATTAGACGTTGGTACTTCGCTTATTTTTCAAGATATTCCGCTCACAAGGTTCAGATATACATGGCGTCAGACATACATGGCGGCGGCCATCTTGGATTTTGACGTGGGTTGCAAATAAAAAAAAAAAATTAGAATTCGGTCCTTCGCTTGTGCACGCACGCACGCACACACGGACACACGGACACACGGACGGAGGGAGGGGAAAACCATAGTCCCTTTTCGCTCCGCGGTACGATGGGGGACAAAAAAGCATTTGGCACCATTGATCGTCGGTACCTTTTCTCTGTCTTACGGTGTTTTGGTTTGGAGATCATTAGCTTTGTGGTTTCTTTCCTCATCCGATGGCCGATCCTGTCAAGGCTATTGCCTATTTGCAGATGACATTTGTGCAGTTTGTTCAGACAACGGATGACCGTCTTAGTTCAGATAAATGAACGTTGGATGGCATTTACTATCTAGGAATGTTTCTGCACACTCAAAATTATATCTCACAAAACTGGGATTCATTCGTTTTCAGAGTCGAGCAGCGACCATCAGTGGAAAGGCCTGCTCATGCAACTTTATCATGGTAGAACCATTGTGATTAACAATTTAACAATTTGCCTGCATTAATGACATGGCATAGGTTTATCATGCTGCAACTGCCTTTTGGTATTCCAAAATAATTCAAAGCATTTTCGTCAATTTACTCCGAGATGGAAAGCACTGGCTCCGGCCTGGCGTTCTCAGCCTGTCGACTGCTGAAAGTGGGCAGGGACTGGTTGACGTCACCTGCAAAGTGACTTTTTGTCTCCTTTTCTTTCAGAAACTACTGTACACCGATACCTCATGCATGGCGTTTGCCAACGCTTTGCTTAGGCAAGCCGGAAAGCTTTGCTATGGCCAAGAGCTGATTCTCCTGAACATGGAAAGCTGGACGTGAGAGGCTCCCAATGCCATTTTTTTTTTTTTTTTTTTTGTATACAAGATCGAGGCTCGTGAAAGAGCGAACATTAATCACACAGAAAGACAAACAGACACACAAAACAAATAACATCGGGAGCGGTAGACAAGATGGGGAGAGAGGGGGAAGGACACAAACACAACATTTGAGAGCAGGGACCGAGAGACATGGAGACATCGAGAGAACTGTGGGAGGGAGAGGGCTTTGGGGGGAGGCATGGGAAGGGGGGGGGGGGTGGGAGAGGTATAAAACATATGGACACTGCCAAGACTTCCAGGAAAGAAGTTGGAATTTCAAACAAGGTGGATCTGGGGTGAATTAGTGGGGGTAGAAAAGATCAAGGTTTTGGATGGGGGAAGATAAGAGATGGTGATGAACAGCTGTTTTGAAGACCTGGAGGGAGGAGTGGGATTGAAGTGAGTGTGGGAGTTTGTTCCAGAGGCGGGAGAAAAGAGGAATGAAAGAGTGAAGATGAGCAGAGAGCCGAGATTTCGGCAGTTTAACCATCAGAGGGTTGCTGGCAGATCTTGTGCGACCTGTAGGAATATTTGGGTGACAGAGCACAGAGAGAGCTGGGGGTGCAAGGCCGGAGAGGAGTCGGTAGAAGACAGAAAGACCACCTACCTGCCTGCAGTGAGTGAGTGAAAGGCCCTCAGAGATAGCTTCATCGCGGGAGATTCCAATAATTCTGAAAGCTTTGGTTTCAACAGCGTGAAGCCGAGCTAGGTGTGAGGCAGGAGCACCGGCCCATAGGGGAGAACAGTATTCCATTGAGCTGCGGATGAAAGCCTTGTATGTGGTGAGGAGCTCAGGTGTGCCGAGGAAGGACTTCGCACGACGGAGGATGCCCAGTCGGCGACTGGCTTTGGAGGCCAGCTTGGAAATGTGGTTTTCCCAAGAAAGATCATGGCAGATAGTGAGACCCAAAATCTTGAGCGACAGAACTTCTTGGAGAGGATTGTTGAGAAAGTAGATGGGAGGGTTGTCCAGTCGATCTTTTCGGAGAGACATAGTAAGAGTGTGAGATTTGTCAGGATTGAAAGACATGTTCCACTTGTTTGACCAGTCTGTGATTTTGTCCAGGTCTTCAGAGAGTGAGGAGGCAGCAGACTGCCGATCTGAGGGAAGAGGAATGGAGCGGCAGAGAGTGGAGTCATCAGCAAAGAGATAGAGAGGATTTTCGAGAGAGTCAGAGAGATCATTGATGAAGACCAGAAAAAGCACGGGGCCCAGAACACTGCCTTGGGGAACTCCAGCCTGAACAGGAAGAGGAGATGAGAGAAACCCATTCAGGGCCACACGTTGACGACGACTAGAGAGGAAGTCCGCCAGCCATGCGTGGAGATTTCCATGGATACCAAAGGAGGAGAGTTTGGTGAGCAGAGCGGGGTGCCAGACCGTGTCGAAGGCACGTGATATGTCGAGGGAGACAGCTCTAATTTCCTGTTTGGCATTGAGGACCTCCATCCATTGTTGAGACAGCAGAAGCAGCATGTCCAGAGTAGAGTGACCTGGTCTGAAACCAAATTGATGATCAGAGATCAAGCCATTGGAGAAGAGGAAAGATTTCATATCCGAAGCAATGATGGATTCCATGACTTTGCTGATAATTGGGAGAAGGCTGATTGGTCTGTAGTTGCTAGGATCTGTTTTTGCACCTTTTTTGTGCAAAGCGGTGATGTTGGCTGATTTCCAAGCAGATGGCAGTTGACCTTGAGCAAAAGAGAGGGTGAAGAGAACAGAGAGAGGGTGAGATAGAGCGGCAGAGCAGGATTTTAGGACCCGTGGGCTGATGCCGTCGGGTCCAGTTGCAGAATCAGAGTCGAGGGTTGACAGAAACTTTTCCACCTTGTCAGGAGGAAAGGACACGGAGTCCAGGAGCAGCAGGGTACGACTGGGTATGGTGGGTACAGAGAGGGATGGGTTTGGGACACAAGATTTAGAGGCAAACACAGAGTTGAGGCATTCAGCTTTTTCACGTGCGGAGTCAGCTGTGTAGCCGTTTGAGGTAAGGGAGGGGATGGAGGGGGAACAAACACCAGAAACGGATTTGACCAGAGGCCACCAGGATTTGGAAGAGGGAGACAGATAAGAGAGTTCGGTCTTGAGAACGGAGAGATATTGTTTCCTGGCTCTCCTGAGGGTGGACACACACTTGTTTCGGGCTTTGTGAAAGGAAATGAGATTTCCTTCCGTTGGATTTGCTTTCCAGGAGACGAAGGCAAGTTGTTTCTGGGCAACAGCCTCACCACAAGATTCCGTGTACCATGGACGGGAGGAAGGGTATGACAACTGAAGACGAGATGGGATAAATCTGTGCATGAGAGAGAGAGCAATTTACTTTGGAAGAATTCCCAGGATGAGTTGATGTCAGAGGTGGTAGAGATGGGAGACCAGTCCAGATGATTGATGGCTGCTTGAAGACCGTGCCAGTTGGCCTGAGTGAAATGCCAGACTCGTCGACGCTGAGCAGGCTCCCTGAGGATGGTCAGAGAGATGTCCACTTTAACAAGGACATGATCAGATGATCCGATCGGAGCAGAAGAAGAGCAGCAGACATTTTCAGGGAAGTTAGTCATAACCAAGTCCAGAAGAGAAGATGTTCCGTTGACTGAGATCCGGGTCGGGAAATTGACAGATTGTGTCAGTCCCAGTGAGTCGCAGAAGTCCTTTGCTGAAGAGCCATGGCTGGTGAGAGGTACCCACACCCAGCCAACTGGCATGGTGACAATTGAAATCACCACATATGAGGAAGAGAGAGTTGGGATGAGTAGATAGAAGTTGGTCCATATCATCAGACAGCGAGATGTAGATGGAGTCATCACTGTTTGGTGGACGGTACAACACACATATGAACAAGAGGTGGGAGCGAAGGGGAAGCCGTAGCCAGAGGTATTCCTGGGGGTGAGGTGGAGAGAGTGCAGTGCAGGGCGAGTGAGGGAGAGTTTTTGATAAAGATAGCAACCCCGCCTCCAGGACGAGGCTCAGGTCTATCATACCGGAAGAGGGAGTAGCCCGGGAGAGATACTATGGAATCAGAGACATCATAAAGGAGGAAAGTTTCTGTTAAGCAGATCACGTCTGGTTTGACAGAAGCAACCTGTATGGAGAGATCAGTTAAGTTTGAACGAAGGCCCCGGATGTTTGAGGTCCATACCGTTAATGAAGAGGAAGGGGGAGCATCAGATACAGAACAGGGGGGAGGAGGGGTAGGGTAAGATGTGGAAGAGGTGGAAGAGATAGGGAGAGCTGTTGAAGGTGTGTCAGAGATTTCAGAATAGCTCGGAGAAAGGGAAGGATGGGGCGGACAAAAGGTTTGATGGTGATTGGGTGACCCACAATGAGGTGTTATTTGAGGAGGGGGAAGAGCGAGGCAGAAGGTTGGGGGAGATGGAGGTGAGAGTTTGAAGGGGGAAGAAGCGGGGAGGACGCTTTGAGGAGGGGGAGTGAGAGGGGGGAAATTGAGAAGCAATGAGGGTGGGGAGATTTGAAGGGGAGGGGTGAGGGGGGAGTTTGGGAGGGAAGGGACAAGGGGAGGGATTTGAAAGGGATGGGATATGGGGGAGATTTGGAGGGGAGGGGTGAGGCAGGAGTCTAGGAGGGGAGGGGCGAGGGGGTAGTTTAGGAGGGAGGGGGCAAGGGGGGAGATTTGAAAGGGATGGGTGATGGGGAAGATTTGGAGGGGAGGGGTGATGGGGAAGATTTGGAGGGGAGGGGTTATGGGGAAGATTTGGAGGGGAGGGGTGAGATTGGATTTTTGAAAGTGTACGATTTATGGGAAACGAACATTTATTGCAAAATGAGTTTCTTGTGACCTTCGAGTTAAAAATACGTTTAAGGACGCTGGATGGAGGATGGAGTGCAGGAGAGTTTAGGGAATGTAGAAAAAAGGCACTATAGGAGATGGATATTTTTTTGGGGATGAATTGATTTGGTGAGCAAGTCGAAAGCAGCCTTTTAAAGAAGAAGAAGAAAAAGGTGTTATAAAATATGACGGAATACATAACTTGAGGGGAAAGTGTAAACATTGAAGGTTAATGAGTGAAAACTATCTGGGGAAATGGGGGAGAAACACGTGGTCGAAGAACGAACGAACGAATAAGAATGAATAAACGAATGAGAACAGAGAAGGAAATGGTTTTTTTTTTTTTTTTTTTGTTTTTTTTTTGAGTTGAGATTTACACAAGGAAGTAGGCTATGGGTGAAAAGCCTGGGAATACAGAGAACGAAAGTTATTGGATCACAAACGACGGACCGCTGAGAGAAAAACAAAGCCTCAAGGTTGTACAGTGCACACTGTACAAGGCCTCAAGACACGACACGGCAAACAGACGATCAATTTATGAAAGATAAACACCGAGAAACAACCAAAGTTGCACACAATAACTTCACACACCGAAAGATAAATACAGTTTCGACAAAATACAATTGTGAACAGACTTAACTTCGAAAAACGTGGAGACCGTGTGGAGCTTCGAAAATCCCTCCCACCGTCTCCGAGATCTCGCGAGAGATTTTCGAGATCTCGCGTCATTTCATCTTGCACCTCTAACCTCTCCTCCACCAGCTGTCTCAGCATGAACATCCCATCTGCTGCTCTTTCCCGATCTCCTTCTCCACATTCTTACTTATCCTCCCATCCAGAACCCTCTCTAGCACCTTAATGCCATGACTAAGCAGTGTAATGCCCCTATATTTCCCCTCATCTTGAACCTTCCCCTTTCCGTTCCAGATCGGCACAATTAACCTTGTCCTCCACTCCTCTGGAATTGACCCATCTGTCACACACATTCAACAAACTCTTCGTTCACCTGACTGACTTCTCCCACTGTAATTATAATCTGTACACACATCAATGCCTCATGTGCTTCCCTTTTTTTGGAAATGTGGTTTTCCCAGGAAAGATCATGGCAAATAGTGAGACCCAAAAACTTGAGTGACAGAACCTCTTGAAGGAGATTGTTGAGAAAGTAGATTGGAGGGTTTTCCAGTCGGTCTTTTCGGAGAGCAATAGTGAGCGTGAGATTTGTCAGGATTGAAAGACATGTTCCACTTGTTTGACCAGTCTGATTTTGTCCAGGTATGCAGAGAGTGAGGAAGCTGCAGACTGCCGATCTGAGGGATGGGGTATGGAGCGGCAGAGAGTGGAGTCATCAGCAAAGAGATAGAGAGGACTTTCCAGAGAGTTGGAGAGATCATTGATGACGACCAGAAAATGCACAGGGCCCAGAACACTGCCTTGGGGAACTCCAACCTGAACAGGAAGAGGAGATGAGAGAAACCCATTCAGGGCCACACGTTGACTACGACCAGAGAGGAAGTCCACAAGCCATGCGTGGAGATTTCCATGGATACCATAAGAGGAGAGTTTGGTGAGCAGAGCGGGGTGCCAGACCGTATCGAAGGCACGTGATATGTCAAGGGAGACAGCTCTGATTTCCTGTTTGGCATTAAGGACCTCCATCCATTGTTGAGACAGCAGAAGCAGCATGTCCAGAGTAGAATGACCTGGTCTGAATCCAAATTGATGATCCGAGATCAAGCCATCGGAGAAGAGGAAGGATTTGATATCCGAAGCAATGATGGATTCCATGACTTTGCTGATAATTGGAAGGCTGATTGGTCTGTAGTTGCAAGGATCTGTTTTTGCACCTTTTTGTGTAAAGCGGTAATGTTGGCTGATTTCCAAGCTGATGGCAGATAACCTTGAGCAAAAGAGAGGGTGAAAAGAACAGAGAGGGTGAGATAGAGCGGCAGAGCAGGATTTTAGGATCCGTGGGCTGATGCCGTCTGGTCCAGTTGCAGAATCAGAGTCGAGGCTTGACAAATACACAGGCTTCACACAGGCTTCCATTTTTCATCCTCTTCAATACATCTGCACTTCCTCTTCCGTTATCCCCACCAACTTCACTTTCCCCTCCGCATAACTCGGTAGCTCCAGCTCGCCGTTGCTTCCATCCCAGTTCAACAGCTCTTTGGAATATCCTTCCCACAGACATCCTTTTCCATATCCAGCTGCCCCCCTCTATCCTTGATCTTCTCTATCCTCTTCTAAACCTCCTTATTTTCATTAACTGCCTTCACTACTTCCTCCGTCCACCATACCTGGTTTCTATCCCTCGACAATACACTCTTTCCTGGTGTCTTTCCACACAACACTTCTGCATTTCCCCTAAATGCCTCTCCGAACTTCTTCCACTCCTTCTCCAAACCTTCCGCTTCTTTGTTACGTTGCTCATGCCTGGCCCTCATTGTCTACTTGTACTCCGACAATGTTGCCCGGACACTTCCCCAACCTAATAACCTTCAGACACCTGCTCTTATCCTCCCTCCTTTTCTTCATCCTCACCACAAACATCGCAGGGTTGTGGTGGGTGGTAACATCACAGCTGTCGATTCCTTATCTTCTGTTCTGTGCTGTGCTGTCCACTTCTATAGGTAATCTTGTGGCTTCCCCACTTTTGAAAGAACTAGCAGGGTATCCTACATTGCTTTGGGTTAGGAGGACTGAGAAGGGGGAGGGGGGCAGAAGATCTGGGGGTGGGACGGAGGGGGGGGGGGGAGTGGGCAGGGAATAAACCGAGTTTGCCACCCATTCGTCATAATGTCGTGTTTGTGGTTCATAATATTTTTTTAATTTGGAAGCGGTGCTCCACGTAACGACATGATAAGCTATTTATACACGTCAACCTCGCGTTTGTTCGAGGGAAACACCTCTTGAGGAAGAGGGCTGCACCGAGTCCCGTTCTATATCTATATTATAATAGCCGTAGATGATTCTGTCTGTCTGTCTGTCTATCTGTTGGGTGTCTGTCCGGGGTGTGGCTTACTCGGTTTGCAGAGTAGCTCCACCCATAGCTCCACCCATTCTGGGAGTGGCTATAAACAAATATCCACCATTTTATTAACTCGCATAGCTTTGAGTCCTGTTTTGTAGGCCCGTGGTGTCTTGCTCTCCCCCAGTTTTATTTCAAATCAAATTCGATAAATCATTTCATTTTTCACAGTCGCTAACATAGTTTTAGACTCGGTTGAAAAAAAACGGGAAGAAAATCCGATGAAAGTTGCCGTTTATAGAACGAAATGAATTCTCAAAGGCCTGTAACTTCAAGGCCATTGAGTCTCTCTCACGCCTTTATCTCCAATCTAACTCACCATATGATTTCATTTTTATCGATGGTTTTACTTTTAGACTCGGTGTCAGCAATAATTGAGAACAATCCACACACGCGGGAAAATGCAGAGATATATTTTTTAAAATCGCGTCATGGTGTATCATACACCGCCCAACATGACACCGCCGGCAATGTGTCGATATATATTAAAAATTCGCTTTTGCTTTTCCGTTATGATATATTACTATTTCGTTTGATGATAGTCGTCACAAAAACGTCAACAATGATGCCGACATATATTTCTTCGTTTTTATTTCATTCAACATATTAGCCGGAAGTAAAATATGTTTCAGGAAATTACCGAGAGATATTTCTTCGTTTTTTTTATTAGTTATGTGCGCATACACTTTAAATAGGTTTATTTGAAATCTTTAATTTTCCACAAACATTCCACACACGCGGGAAAATGCAGAGATATATTTTTTAAAATCGCGTCATGGTGTATCATACACCGCCCAACATGACACCGACGGCAATGTGTCGATATCTATTTTAAATTCGATATATCATTTCATTTTTCACAGTCGCTAACATAGTTTTAGACTCGGTTGAAAAAAAACGAGAAGAAAATCCGATGAAAGTTGCCGTTTATAGAACGAAATGAATTCTCAAATGCCTGTAACTTCAAGGCCATTGAGTCTCTCTCACGCCTTTATCTCCAATCTAACTCACCATATGATTTCATTTTTATCGATGGTTTTAGAGTCGGTGTCAGCAATAATTGAGAACATTCCACACACGCGGGAAAATGCAGATATATTTTTTAAAATCGCGTCATGGTGTATCATACACCGCCTAACATGACACCGACGGCAACGTGTCGATACATATTAAAAATTCGATATATCATTTCATTTTTCACAGTCGCTAACATAGTTTTCGACTCGGTTGAAAAAAAACGGGAAGGAAATCCAATGAAAGTTGCCGTTTATAGAACGAAATGAATTCTCAAACGCCTGTAACTTCAACTTCAAGGCCATTGAGTCTCTCTCACGCCTTTATCTCCAATCTAACTCACCATATGATTTCATTTTTATCGATGGTTTTAGAGTCGGTGTCAGCAATAATTGAGAACATTCCACACACGCGGGAAAATGCAGAGATATATTTTTAAAAATCGCGTCATGGTGTATCATACACCGCCCAACATGACACCGACGGCAACGTGTCGATATATATTAAAAATTCGCTTTTGCTTTTCCGTTAAGATATATTACTTTTTCGTTTGATGACAGTCGTCACAAAAACGTCAACAATGATGCCGACATATATTTCTTCGTTTTTATTTAATTCAACATTATTAGCCGGAAGTAAAATATGTTTCAGGAAATTACCGAGAGATATTTCTTCGTTTTTTAAAATTAGTTATGTGCGAATACACTTTAAATAGGTTTATTTGAAATCTTTAATTTTCCACAATATAATTTACTTGCCATTTATCATTTGATGATTACGAAACAAATTCCTCTTGAGGATCGTGACAATTCATGCGCTGCGTGGAAACTTCTATTTCCAAAATGAATGAGACGATCGATGAAGAACGCAGACTTGAACAGGATGCAGCAAGAAAACGAATGAGACGGGCGAACGAGTCCATCGACGAACGTCAATGCAAACTTGCGGGGTCACCCGTGGGAATCCCACGGGCATGGATGTGTGTGACATTTCGACATATCGAGTTAGATGCTGCACATTCATTTTTACAAAATGGTTACTGGCAAGTCATCAGATCCAGAAATGGTGTAAAAACCACCGTTTAGAGGCCATTTTTCCCCGCAAAGCGGGGGTTGGCCTTTTCGGGGACCGTGGTAGTTGTTTTTTTGTCCCCTTTTTGAAGCAATGTTTTACGGCCGGATGCCCTTCCTGACGCCAACCCTTTTTGCCGCCTTCAACGACAAACAGGGAATTACCAGTGAACTGGTACTCAATTAGCCGACCTCGGAAGGATGACAGGCTGAGTCAACCCCCCTGGCATTAATTCGGCGATCGACCGAGATTCGAACCCAGGATCCTAAGCCGGCACCCTAGCCGCTAGCCCAACACCAGAAATGGTGTCATGAACACAATTTATTTACGCACAAGCACAAAAGCAAGACGGGCCGATTTACGATTCCGACGGGACGACGGGCGAGACGGGCCGATTTCCGATTCCGACGGGCCGATTTGGAGCAAGAAAAAGAACGAGACGGGAGAAAAAGGAGAGAAACGAGACGGGGAAAGCCGATTGGAGAGGCGAGTGAGGCGCGATTGGAGAGGAGTGTGAGGCGCGATTGGAGAGGAGTGTGAGGCACGATTGGAGAGGAGTGTGAGGCGTGATTGGAGGGGAGTGTGAGGCACGATTGGAGAGGAGTGTGAGGCGCGATTGGAGAGGAGTGTGAGACGCGATTGGAGAGGAGTGTGAGGCGCGATTGGAGAGGCGTGTGAAGGATTGCAGAGGAGAGGAGTGTGAGGGATTGGAGAGGTGAGGGATTGGAAAGGAGAGGGATGTGAGGGTTTGGAGAGGAGAGGAGTGCTAGGTGGAGAGAGGAGAGTGTCAGGTGGAGACAGGAGAGTGTCAGGTGGAGACAGGAGAGTGTCAGGTGGAGAGGAGTGAGGGGTCACATATTATGTGAAATAACTAAATTCACACCATTTCTGGATCTGATGACTTGCCAGTAACCATTTTGTAAAAATGAATGTGCAGCATATAACTCAATATGTCGAAATGTCACACACATCCATGCCCGTGGGATTCCCACGGGTGACCCCGCTAGTCTATATTATAATAGCCGTAGATGATTCTGTCTGTCTGTCTGTTGGGTGTCTGTCCGGGGTGTGGCTTACTCGGTTTGCAGAGTAGCTCCACCCATTCTGGGAGGCTTCATATAATTATAAACAAATATCCACCATTTTATTAACTCGCATAGCTTTGAGGCCTGTTTTGTAGGCCCGTGGTGTCTTGCTCTCTCTCCCAGTTTTATTTCAAATCAAATTCGATATATCATTTCATTTTTCAGTCGCCAACATAGTTTTAGACTCGGTTGAAAAAAAACGGGAAGAAAATCCGATGAAAGTTGCCCTTTATAGAACGAAATGAATTCTCAAACGCCTGTAACTTCAAGGCCATTGAGTCTCTCTCACGCCTTTATCTCCAATCTAACTCACCATATGATTTCATTTTTATCGATGGTTTTAGACTCGGTGTCAGCAATAATTGAGAACATTCCACACACGTGGGAAAATGCAGATATATTTTTTTAAATCGCGTCATGATGTATCATACACCGCCCAACATGACACCGACGGCAACGTGTCGATATATATTTAAAATTCGCTTTTGCTTTTCCGTTAAGATATATTACTTTTTCGTTTGATGACAGTCGTCACAAAAACGTCAACAATGATGCCGACATATATTTCTTCATTTTTATTTCATTCAACATTATTATCCGGAAGTAAAATATATTTCAGGAAATTACCGAGAGATATTTCTTCGTTTTTTAAAATTAGTTATGTGAGCATTCACTTTAAATAGGTTTAATTGAAATCTTTAATTTTCCACAATATAATTTACTTGCCATTTATCATTTGATGATTACGAGACAAATTCCTCTTGAGGATCGTGACAATTTATGCGCTGCGTGGAAACTTCTATTTCCAAAATGAATGAGACGATCGATGAAGAACGCAGACTTCAACAGGATGTAGCAAGAAAACGAATGAGACAGGCGAACGAGTCCGACGAACGTCAATGCAAACTTGCGGGGTCACCCGTGGGAATCCCACGGGCATGGATGTGTGTGACATTTCGACATATTGAGTTAGATGCTGCACATTCATTTTTACAAAATGGCTACTGGCAAGTCATCAGATCCAGAAATGGTGTAATGAACACAATTTATTTACGCGCAAGCACGAAAGCAAGACGGGCCGATTTCCGATTGCGACGGGCCGACGGGCGAGACGGGCCGATTTGGAGCAAGAAAAAGAACGAGACGGGAGAAAAACGAGAGAAACGAGATGGGGAAAGCCGATTGGAGGCGAGTGAGGAGCGATTGGAGAGGCGAGTGAGGAGCGATTGGAGAGGCGAGTGAGGAGCGATTGAAGAGGAGAGTGAGGAGCGATTGGAGAGGAGAGTGAGGAGCGATTGGAGAGGAGAGTGAGGAGCGATTGGAGAGGAGAGTGAGGAGCGATTGGAGAGGAGAGTGAGGCGCGATTGGAGAGGAGTGTGAGGCGCGATTGGAGAGGAGTGTGAGGCCCGATTGGAGAGGAGTGAGGCACGATTGGAGAGGAGTGTGAGGCGCGATTGGAGATGAGTGTGAGGCACGATTGGAGAGGAGTGTGAGGCACGATTGGAGAGGCGTGTGAGGGATTGGAGAGAAGAGGAGTGTGAGGGATTGGAGAGGAGAGGAGTGTGAGGGATTGGAGAGGTGAGGGATTGGAAAGGAGAGGAATGTGAGGGATTGGAGAGAGGAGTGCTAGGTGGAGAGAGGAGAGTGTCAGGTGGAGACAGGAGAGTCAGGTGGAGAGGAGTGAGGGGTCACATATTATGTGAAATAAATAAATTGTGTTCATTACACCATTTCTGGATCTGATGACTTGCCAGTAACCATTTTGTAAAAATGAATGTGCAGCATCTAACTCAATATGTCGCACACATCCATGCCTGTGGGATTCCCACGGGTGACCCCGCTAGTCCAATATATTACGTATTCACAAATGAAACACGAACATTTCCCGTTTTAAAATAATCGTTTAAAAAGCCAAACCTCCCCTCCCCCAATCAAAATTCGTTCGGAGATACAAACTTCTGCACATAATTCTGAAACTCGTTTCCTTTGGGCAAATCACGAGTGAACGAAAACCACGTTAATCAGCAAGTCCATCAGTGAACAACAATCCCACGTGGCGAGACCCTGGCAAGACAAGAGCAATCGAGTGCCGATCGCAGCCAAACACAGCTGAGACCTCCGTGTCGTTCCTTAAGGTGTTGTACTTAACAACCACGACCCCAACAACACTTTACAACCACGACCCCAACAACACTTTACAACCACGACCCCAACAACACTTTACAACCACGACCCCAACAACACTTTACAACCACGACCCCAACAACACTTTACAACCACGACCCCAACAACACTTTACAACCACGACCCCAACAACACTTTACAACCACGACCCCAACAACACTTTACAACCACGACCCC
The DNA here is from genome assembly GCF_964187855.1 of Myxine glutinosa. Classification (NCBI taxonomy): domain Eukaryota; kingdom Metazoa; phylum Chordata; class Myxini; order Myxiniformes; family Myxinidae; genus Myxine; species Myxine glutinosa. The sequence goes on along the minus strand of NC_136270.1, from coordinate 33,028,300 downwards.
AACAACACTTTCGTTTTAAACCTGCACTTTATGATTCGAGCTTTTCATCGATACTCCATTGTTGATGTTATACATTTGGGGGTTACATTGTAAATTACACGCGGCTTATCTCCAAAACAAGGCCGAATTTACTCTCTGGGGATGCTCACCTTGATCCAGGGAGATCCACGTGGACCTTCCGGACAGCCTTTCCCGAAGCGAAGGAGACGGACGAGGGCGAGTACGCCGGGCTTGCTCCACACGCTTTAATTCATTTCCTACAACTGTACTTTTAAAACGTGTAAAACTCAACGTCAAAAGAAAAAAAAGAAGGATATTGTACTGTACAGCGAAACAAGCTGCGCCACAATCATTAGCAAATCGTTGTGCAAGTTGCACAACAAACAGTACGAAGAACTTCCTGGAAGCTCGCGTGGTGCAAGCGCGGGGTTATGCGAGCTTATTAACATATTAATTAGAGGGCGTGGCCGCAGCCGCACTGTATCCGCGTGGTGGAAGCACGGGGTTATGTGAGCTCATTAACATATTAGAGGGCGTGGCCGCACTGTATCCGCGTGGTCATGCGAGCTCATTAACATATTCATTAGAGGGCGTGGCCGCACTGTATCCGCGTGGTGGAAGCACGGGGTCAGGCGAGCTCATTAACATATTCATTAGAGGGCGTGGCCGCACTGTATCCACGTGGTGGAAGCACGGGGTCATGCGAGCTCATTAACATATTCATTAGAGGGCGTGGCCGCACTTTCCAGCGTGCCGACGTTTCGCGCACGTCGTACGCGGCACGAAATTCTGTCTTGGTCGAAGCAGTGGAAAATGATCTGTGGATCCAATATATTACGTAAAGATATTTTAATGACCTATTACCTTCCAATAGAGGTTTATTTAGGCGCGAGAGGTTGTGATTTAACGGTAATGTACCCAACGGCTTCCGTTATTTCACCTTTGCTCGCCAGGTGGCAGAGCAACTCTGCAAACAGGATGATTTCAAAATAGTAATAGTCGGCAGGCCAAGACCCTTAAAGAAACTTTTGATGGCATTTTTTGTTCAAAGCTGGCAACCGGGCTAGAAAGTATCAGTATGGTCCAGGCTTTCAGAAACACCCGGTTGCCAAAATGAGATTTGACCTTGAAGGTCAAATTTGGGGGGTCAAAGGTCAAAAGAGGTCAAATTTTCAAAAAAATTTATTTTGTCTTGTCCTTTCATACAACATCGAGTCTGGTATGAACCATTGAATATTTAATGAGTTATAAGGGGTTAAACTTCTGTAACAATAGCTAAATGTGAATAGATTCATGAATGTAAATGCTTTTTACTCTTTGAATACGCATAATAAAATGCATTCAGTTTAAAGGTGAAATTTCAAAGTCGAAAGTCAAATTTTACTTTAAGAATCAATTGTTCCTGTTGGTAATATGTAAATGATGCATTAGGCAACTACATTTGAAGAAACAAGACATCATCTTCCATCGATTTGAGGTGTCGCCAAATCACTTCTCTTAAGTATCAGTTCCTGTCGTGTTCATGCATCCTTCAGCATCACAGCCACATGCAGGCATGCATGGTTGTCCAATCTTGTGGCAACGGCAAGCTTGTGTGCGACACTTGCTTTTACATCCACAAGTAACTAGTTCCAAACAGCTACTTGGAACAGATGGTGTCCTCATCCACACCACTTCTAATCGTCCGTCAGTTGCCTGCCAACCTCCAACCTGTCCGCTTTGATTGTCTTGGTGACCTTCTGCTTCCCATCCTGCACCGGTGTCTCGTAGAGGGTTGCGAACGTCTTCGATTTCTGGCGTTTCTGTCGATCGAAGAAAGGTACAGACTTCTCCACTAATCTCTCCTTCACATTCTTCAACACGAGATCTTTCCCCCTTTCGTCGGCAGTGAGGAGGTCTGCAGCTATCTCTTCGGTTGCAATGTCGTTGGTAGTCAGTGATTTCAGCTGTGTAATAGTGGGAGTTGCGTCGTCTTGATCGGATATTGTGAACGCCTTGAATCGTCGGAACTGAGCCTCAAGCTTGGACACCGCATCCAAATCCCGTGTCATTTTGGATGGAAGACCATCTTTACGAGTTGAGAAATCTTCGTCCGATTCGTCGTTGCGAAGACCGAATAGACGCATGGTGTCCTCTGATATCTGCGACCTTTCAGACCAAGTTGTGCAGAACCTGTCTCTTGCCGTGTCATTCCGTGTGATGCCAATTATACCATTTGAGAGCTTGCATACTATAAGGGAAACATATGAAAATCTGTTAACTAAATTGTTACCAAAAAATTTCTTCACCAATATGTTTGTAAAGGTGTGTAATAACATCTATCTATAATTCCAGTAATCTCTGTACGTCTGTACGTTTGTACGTCTGTTTGTCTGTGACCGCTGTTTCTCGACAACCACGGGTCCGATATACTTTTAACTTGCCAGGTATATTGCTGGGGACCCGAGGATGTGCCTTTTCAAGGTTTCATATTAATCGGACAATTACTTACCGAGCTATGTCCAAAAAACGATTCAACCAATCAGAGAGCAGCGAACGATCGCGTGTGCCGAACGTGGCGGACACACTCTGCCTCGGATGGCACATTTGAGAGCGTATTCATTTATTTCACGTTTGCAAACTATGTTGGCGTTAAACTATGTTTTAAAACTAATAAAACCGAATTTGCGATTCATTCGCTTTCCTGCGCGTTTGTGCACGCGATGGCGATTTCTTTTCTTTACCAAACTCCGGAAGCCGTTCGCTTTGGACCGAACCATTGCATGTAAATAGAGGGGGGGGATATAATTTTAGATATAGATATAGTACGGGCATGCCCTAGTGTGTTAAAATGTTGAAGTTCAACTCCCGTGGGAAACCCAGAAAAAATGCTGTTGAATTCGGGTACCGAAAAATTATTTTCGAGAATTTTTATTTTTTTTAATCGGCCCTTAAGTAACTTATGAGGGGTCAAATAAGGGTTTTTCATGATTCTGAGTTGATTGTTAACATTTATATTTTCACTTTTACATTTACACACAAAGTAGCTTTTATTTCACATACATATATAATACTCAAGAGTTATTTCTCATTCCTTCAATAACTGGGAGGAACTCGATCTGTGTGCTCTGCTTTGCATCATTAGCATGGATTCTCTTCATCCAGCCATTCCAGTTGGAGTGTGGGAACTCAGGATCGTTGGCTTTGATCACCCACCCCGCTGCCCAGAGTGTGTCACCTGGAGTGAGGAGTGGCTGATCATGAGCCAGGGAGTTGGAAAGCTCAGCGAGGGGGAGAAACATGATCGCGTTCGTTCCTATCTGTTTCCTGTTCATAAATGGAATAATCTTTACTTCAGATCCTCTCAGGATCTTAGCTTTGTCGAGTGCCTTCAACTTCACCCGGGGGAAAGCTGCTGTTGTCTGTGGATCTGGCAAAGGTGGTGCCGGAGAGGTGACTTCGATCCAACCCATTGAGTGAAAGGGAGTGTTTCCGTGAATAGAGACAATGTTTAAATCTATATTGTCTCCAACAAACTGAGTGACTGCATTGTTTGTTTCCCCAACCTCCATAAAGACCACCTGATCATAACTTGACAATTCACTTTCACTGGCTGGCGCTTTGGCTGTCATCACTGATTGATCCTCAAGCGCAGCATCAACCGCAACCTCATCATTGATCTGTTCATCGGTTTCCTCCACAATGGTGTCAAGAGTGCCACAAGTATCTGGAACATCATCTCCACTCCTACTATTAAGGAAGCAGTATTTGTAGTTTTGTGTCTCCGTGTAAGACTCGGTGTATCCCAGCCGGTGGAACTTGTTGAGCATCCATTTTGACCCAAATCTATGATCAAGTTGTATGGCAAGCCCCATTTGGTGTGGCAATACTCCAGACCGAGGTCGACAGGCCTTAATAAAATTCTGCCCCCAAACGGCAACTCTTTCGTCTGTCTTGACAATCGGTCTCAAGAACATCTGAAGGCTTGCAGGAACAAGTGTCAGCTGACTATCGATGTCAGTCATACTGTGTGTGGTGGGGTATGACTTTGGACCTAAATCAATCAAGGCAATATCATTGGATATGAACTTGAGTGCCGTCTTTATGATCCGAGTCTTCTCATCTCCATGGTCAAGATTAGCATGATGCGCTCGCAGAATATTGTCGGTGCCATCTTTGAGACAGAGTACATCTGCCCTTCTTTCCTGTGTTGTGAAATACAAGGTGTCTTCGTATTTCTCTAGAAGTTTTATCTTTAGCCAATGCTTTGAATAAGAAAGGCTCTTCTCTGGTGACTGATCAAACTCCTGCAGCTTTTCATGGACTTGGTCCATGTTCATTACCCCATGCTCTAATTCTGAGTCTAACCATTCGCAGAATTCAATAAAAACTGCCTCTCGCTCCTCATCAATACTCCTCTGTCCCCTCTTCCTTTTTCCTTCCTCATCAGTCTTGGACAAACTGTCACCTCTCGCAAACATAAGTTTGCATCGCAAATGGTACAGTGTTTCTTCTGCTACCAAGTCGTTGATCCCTTCCAGGCGTCCAGTGACTTCAGTGCCCCAGTCATCCCCGCGACTCCGTGCTGTCTTCAGCAAGCTTGCCTTCAGTGTATCTGCAGTCAAATTATCTGGCACTCTGTATTTCTTTCTAGCTTGTGCTGGATTATTTTTGTAGAGCTGGGCTGGTTGGTTGCAAACAATGCATACATCCTTATACAGGAGGTCAACTGACTGTGATCTTCTAGAACTGCAGCCAGTTGATGAACTGAACTCACAAGTAGTGCGTCTTCTCTTCAACTTTGATGACTCTTTCTCTGCCTTTGATGCTTGAGCTGACTTCTTGGTGGTTGCAACAAAGTTGTTGTACAGATCATTTTTACACTTCTGGTGGTACCTCAGTTTTCCTTCCTTTTGAGCCTCCTTCATACGTTCCACAACAGTAACATTTTCGACAGTTTCTGCTTGTTTCAATAAAGTTGAGTATCCCTTTGGAGTTGCCTGTATGAGCCTTTCAGCTGGTGTATCCGAGCGTGCACAGATGAAGCAATTGAGCACAGGTGGAGTAACGTCTTCATCCATATTGCTGGACTCCATGTCCTGCAAAGTAGAAAATGAGATATATTTAGAAATTATTTTTCCACAAAGGAGTGTCTGTGGTGAAATATAAATGTTAACAATCAACTCAGAATCATGAAAAACCCTTATTTGACCCCTCATAAGTTACTTAAGGGCCGATTTAAAAAAATAAAAATTCTCGAAAATAATTTTTCGGTACCCGAATTCAACAGCTTTTTTTCTGGGTTTCCCACGGGAGTTGAACTTCAACATTTTAACACATGTTATTACACACCTTTACAAACATATTGGTGAAGAAATTTTTTGGTAACAATTTAGTTAACAGATTTGTGAAATATCTCATAAAATGCCCTTACTAAAATGGGGAAACAGGAAATCCAGTTGAAAGTGCGTGATGCGTTCATTTGGGGGAAGTAATAATAATACAACATTACGTAATAAATTCGGTAGTTTTTTTTTTTCTTCACTGTTGAAAAACAAAACACGAATTTCATAATTGAACATTTTGTCCAAAAAACATTTCCCTTGTTTCACGTACTCGATCTATAAACAGCACCTCGAATGTTTTGCGACACTTTCGACACACAACAAGGAATTGCCAAGAACAACCCGATATGCCGACGTTGTGTGCACCAGTTCAACCCCTCCTCCTTCTCCTCCTCCTCCCCCTACTCCTCCTCTTCCCCTCCCCCTCCTCCCCTTCCCCTCCCCCACCTCCCTCTCCCCTCCCCCTCCCTTTCCCCTCCCCTGCCCCTTCCCCACCCCCTCCTCCTCCCATTTCCCCCTTTTCCTCTCCCCTCTCCCCTTTCCTCTCCCCTCCTCCCCTTTCCTCTACCCTCCTCCCCTTTCCTCTCCCCTCCTCCCCTTTCCTCTCCCCCCATCCTCTTCCCGCTCCCTTCCCTCCTCCCGTTTCATCTCCTCCTCCTCCTCCTCCTCCTCCTCCTGACTCCTCCTCCTCCTCCCCCTCCCCTCCCCCTGCCTTCCCCTCTCCTCCTCCTCCATCTCCCCTTTTAAACCAAAACCGGGTTTTTTCAAAAATATCCGACACATGTGAGATAATCACTGAATAAGCCAGCAATTTGTCGTGTTACTTGTAACTACAAATCTGATGTTAGCTACTTCAAGCCATGTGTGGCACGTCTCGACTAAATGTGAAGTTAGGTTTGATGGCAATTCAGTTAATTTTTATGTTCCACCATTACCCGGCATTGCCGGACAACTCGGGGTCCCTCCTCTCCCCACCCCTTCCCCCTCCCCTTCCCCCCTACCCCTCCCCTTTAACCTCCTCCCCTTTCCTCTCCCCCCCTCCTCTTCCCATCCCATTACTCCTCCCACTCCCCCCCCTTACCCCCTCCCCTTTCCTTTCCCCCTTCCTTTCCCCCTTCCCCTTTCCTTTACATTGAAGTGAATGGGGAAAATGCATTGGAACTTATGAACCGGCCCCCCTACTTTCCCATTTTTATCCAATCATTTATCTAAACCCTTTTTTTTTTAAACCAAAACCCTTTTTTTTACGCAATCCATAGGGACTATAAACCACATATCATTTTATATACCGTCACGTGAAAAAGTAAGTACACTCCATGTAAAGTTTTGACCTTTTCAACATATTTCAACATACAGCTATTTGATCTTCATTTCAACAATATTGATAGATAAAGGTGATATAATATAACAAATATCATGAAACATTTACATTTTGTAGTCCATTGTATAATTTAAATAAACATAAATACAAATTTCGCATGTGGAAAAAGTAAGTACACCCCTACATTTATCACGACTTCAAATACCTAAAATTAGAATCAGGTGCACCAGCTCAGGTGCAAATGATTAGAACATCGTTAGAGAGGATCTTGGAGGAACCTGTCTTATTTAAACCTCAGACATTTAGTTTGGTTTGCTCTTTGTTGTTGAAGTGTGCGGCGTCACCATGCCGAGATCAAAAGAGCTCTCTGAGGCCTTCAGAAAGAAGGTTATAGATGCCTATGAGTCTGGGAAGGGATTTAAAAAGATCTCCAAACAATTTGAAATCAATCATTCGACTTTCCGGAAGAGCATCTACAAGTGGAGAAGATTCCAAATAACTGCCAACTTGTTCAGGCCAGGCTGCCCCAGCAAGTTCAGCCCGAGAGCAGACCGCGAGATGCTGAAAGAAGTCTCTAAAAACCCCAGAATGTCATCACGGGACCTACAGGTAGCTCTTGCCACTGTTGATGTCAAAGTGCACGAGTCTACCATTAGAAAGAGGCGGCACAAATTTGATCTACATGGGAGGTGTGCCAGGAGGAAACCGTTGCTGTCCAGAAAGACCATCAGGGCAAGACTAAAGTTTGCCAATGAACACCTCGGCAACGACCAGCACTTATGATGTCAAAGGTAGAGCTTTTTGGCCACAGTACCAAAAGACATGTTTGGCGAAAACCAAAGACAGCATTTGACCACAAGAACCTGATATCAACTGTAAAGCATGGTGGTGGAAATATTATGGTTTGGGGCAGCTTTGCTGCATCAGGGCCTGGGCAGCTCACCATCATAGAATCCACTATGAATTCTTCATTGTACTAGAGGGTGCTTGAGGATAATGTGAGGCCATCTGGCGGAAAGTTGAAGCTCAACCGAAGGTGGACCTTGCAACATGACAATGACCCTAAACATCTATCTATAATTCCAGTAATCTCTGTGTGTTTGTTTGTTTGTACGTTTGTTTGTCTGTGACCGCTGTTTCTCGACAACCACGGGTCCGATATACTTTAAACTTGCCAGGTATATTGCTGGGGACCCGAGGATGTGCCTTTTCAAGGTTTCATATTAATCGGACAATTACTTACCGAGCTATGTCCAAAAAACGATTCAACCAATCAGAGAGCAGCGAGCTATCGCGTGTGCCGAACGTGGCGGACACACTCTGCCTCGGATGGCACATTTGAGAGCGTATTCATTTATTTCACGTTTGCAAACTATGTTGGCGCTATGTTGGCGTTAAACTATGTTAAACTACTAATAAAAACCCCGGGGGGATTGTCACTGTACTCGCAAGCCGTTCGCCGTTCGCTTTGGCGTTGCGAATGGACCAAAACATTTCATGCACCAAACCATTTCATGTAAAGCGTTCGCCGTTCGCTTTGGCGTTGCGAATGGACCAAAACATTTCATGGACCAAACCATTTCATGTAAATAGAGGGGGGGATATAATTTTAGATATAGATATAGTACGGGCATGCCCTAGTACCAGTAAATCCACCAAGGAATGGCTGAAAAGAAAGAAATGGAGGGTTCTGGAATGGCCAAGTCAAAGCCCGGATCTAAATCCCATCGAGATGTTGTGGGGGGGATTTGAAACGAGCTGTGCATGCAAGAAACCCCTCAAACATCGCACAGCTCAAATAATTCTGCATGGAGGCGTGGGCAAAAATTTCTCCCAGTCGATGTCAGAGACTGGTAGACAGTTATAAGAAACGCCTACTTGAGGTTGTTTCTGCCAAAGGGGGCAATACCACCTATTAGACTTTGTGTACTTACTTTTTACACATGCGAAATTTGTATTTATGTTTATTTAAATTATACAATGGACTACAAAATGTAAATGTTTCATGATATTTGTTATATTATATTGTGGCGGACACAAAAGCCCACTGGCGTGGTGACATCATTCCGCGCACCAAGTGGGCGGTGGCCACGCACCAGGGGTAGGCGTGGCCTCATGATATACACCGGGCGCCCAGCCCGGGACAGTACAGTGTTACAGTGTAGTCTTACAATAAAGACGTTTATATGTTACCGCTTGTCCGCTTCCTCCTTGCTCACAAGCAGCGCGCGTAACGCCGCGCTTTACTGGTGACCCTCGACGTTGGATCTGCTGGAGCGATCCTTCCACACGCGACGCCATCGCCATGGCCGACTTCGTCAAACTTCCGGAATTTTGGGAGGCTCAGGCCGAAGTCTGGTTCGTCCAGGCCGAAGCCCAATTTCAGCTTCGGCGCCTCACCGGCGATTACACGCGCTATTGCCACGTCGTCGCCTCCCTCGGGCCCGGCACGGCCGCTCGAGTTGTGTCCGTCCTTCGCCACCCACCGAACGGCCACAAGTACGAGGCACTCAAGCGGCTACTCCTAGCCACGTTCGGCCTTACGGACGACGCACGGGCCGACCGCCTCCTGGATCTCCCCGAGCTCGGTGAGACGCGCCCGTCGGTCCGAATGGACCATATGCTGTCACTGTTGGGCGACGAAGCCCCCGGTTCGCTATTCCGGGCGCTTTTCCGGCGCCAACTTCCAGCGCAGGTCCGCCTCGCGTTGGCCGGGACCGAGCTAACGGAACCCCGAGCATTGGCGGCCGAGGCGGACAGGTACTTCGCCGCTTCGGACATGCGGGCGAGCGTCGGCGTGGCCGTCACGGCCCTCGACGCTGATGTTCAGCAGCATGTTCCACAGCATCAGCTTCTACAGCATGCTGATGTTCAGCAGCATGCTGATACGCACCTCGTGAACGCCGCCACGCCCCGCCCACCGCCGCGGCGAAAACCGCCACCGCGGGGAAACCCGCCAACTCCACCGGCCTGGCGGAGCCAGCCACGCTCCTCCAGCTCCACCACCTGGTGCTGGTTCCACGCCAAGTTCGGCCACGAAGCTCGGCAGTGTCATCCGCCGTGCTCCTTCAACGGGTCGGGAAACGCCCGGGCCGGCGCTCAATGGTGGCGATGAGCGCCGGCCATTCGAACAGCCTGCTGTTCATAACGGACACCTTCTCCAGGCGCCGTTACCTGTGCGACACGGGAGCGCAGGTGAGTGTCATTCCCGCCGGCACGTCAGACAAGCACGCCGCGGGTGGGGGCCCCGCGCTGCTTGCCGCGAACGGGACGCCCATCCGTACGTACGGAAAACGCTGCCTCTCTCTGCGGTTTGGAGGGCAGGTTTTCCGATGGACGTTCGTCACCGCCGACGTGCCCATGGCACTGCTTGGCGCGGACTTCCTGTGCGCTAATGGGCTCCTGGTCGACGTCAAGCGCAGACGGCTTGTCCAGGCCGAGACGTTCAGCTCGCTCGCTTGTGCGTTGCCCAGCTCAACGAGCGGCTTGCCAAGCGGCTTGCCGAACGATTCGGTTCCGGCCACGTTGGTCTGTACGCTTCCGGCAGCGGACGCATTCACCCGCCTCCTCGCCGGCTTCCCGGCCCTCACGCGGCCCACCTTCTCGGCGGGGGCCGTCAAGCACGGGGTGGCCCATCACATCCCCACTGTCGGGCCACCGGTCTACGCCCGGGCACGCCGCCTCGAGCCGACGAAGCTGGCGGTGGCAAAAGCGGAGTTCGCTACCCTGGAGCGACTCGGCATCGTTCGGCGCTCAGAGAGCGCTTGGGCGTCGCCGCTGCACATCGTGCCGAAGCCCGGCGGGGGATGGCGACCGTGCGGGGACTATCGCCGTCTCAATGACGCCACGACTCCCGACCGCTACCCCGTCCCCCACATTCAGGACTTTTCCGCCCGTTTGGCGGGCAGGTCCTTCTTCTCGAAGGTGGACCTCATACGCGGCTACCATCAGGTCCCCGTCAGGCCGGAGGACGTCCCGAAGACGGCGGTCATCACGCCATTTGGACTCTTCGAGTTCTTGCGCATGCCCTTCGGTCTGAAGAATGCGGCTCAGGCGTTCCAGCGACTGATGGACAGTGTCCTGCGCGACTTGGATTTTGTCTACGTCTACCTGGACGATATCCTCGTCGCCAGCGCGTCCCGCGAAGAGCACCTACGCCACCTCCGCACGCTCTTCGAACGCCTGGGCCAGCATGGCCTGATTGTGAACCCCGCAAAGTGCCGGTTCGGCGCCGCCACAATCGATTTTCTGGGGCACCGTGTCACCAGGCACGGAGCCGTCCCCCTACCGGCCAAGGTGGAGGCGGTGAAGTGGTTTCCGCGCCCCCGCACGATCAGAGGGCTGCAGGAGTTCCTGGGCATGGTGAACTTTTACCATCGGTTCCTGCCCCGTATCGCCCAGCTCCTGCGCCCCCTGCACGAAGCTCTCCGAGGTAAGCCGGGCAAAGGCGACGTTACCTGGACCGAGCAGATGGACACGGCATTCACGGGTGCGAAGCTCGCCTTGGCTAACGCCACCATGCTCGCGCACCCAGCGCCCGATGCACCGATCGCCCTCACCACCGATGCCTCGGACTACGCGGTGGGCGCAGTGCATGAGCAATGGGTGCGTGGAGCTTGGCAACCGCTGGCGTTCTTTAGCCGGCAGCTTCGCCCGCCCGAACGCCGTTACAGTACCTTCGACCGCGAGTTGCTCGGACTTCACTTGGCGGTCAGGCACTTCCGCCATCTGCTCGAGGGCCGGGCGTTCACTGCCTTCGTCGACCACAAGCCGCTGATCTTTGCGATGGGCAAAGTTACCGAGCCGTGGTCGGCCCGGCAGCAGCGTCACCTCTCGGCCGTGTCCGAGTACACGACGGACATCCAGCACGTCGCGGGGAAGGACAACCCGGTGGCGGATTGCCTTTCCCGGGCCGTCGCCCACGCAGTCCACCTCGGCATCGACTATGCCCGGATGGCAGCGGACCAGGCCGCTGACCCCGACGTCCAGGCCTTGCGGACCGCCGTCACGGGCCTCCGCGTCACCGAGGTGCCGTTTGACGGCGCGGGCGCGGCCCTCTTGTGCGACGTCTCCCTCGGGCGTCCTCGCCCCATCGTGCCCGCGGGCTGGCAGCGCCAGGTGTTTGACGCCATCCACGGCCTGTCCCACCCGGGCGCGAGGGCCTCCCAAAGGCTGATCGCCGACAAGTTCGTCTGGCATGGCCTCCGGAAGGCCGTCCGCGGCTGGGCCAGGACGTGCCTCGCGTGCCAGCGCGCCAAGGTGCACCGGCACACCCAGGCCCCGTTGGCCCCGTTCACGGTGCCGGAACGCCGGTTTGACCACGTCCACGTGGACCTGGTGGGACCTCTGCCCCCCTCGCGGGGTTTCACCTACGTCCTCACCATGGTGGACCGCACCACCCGGTGGCCGGAGGCCGTGCCCTTGGCGTCGACAACGGCGGCCGATGTCGCGCAGGCTTTCATCGCCACCTGGGTCGCCCGGTTCGGCGCCCCCTCAGACATCTCATCCGACCGCGGCCCCCAGTTCACCTCGGAGCTCTGGGGGGCGGTTGCGCAGGGGCTCGGGGTCCGGCTGCACCGAACCACGGCCTACCACCCCCAGGCTAACGGCCTGTGTGAGCGATTTCACCGCTCATTGAAGGCCGCGCTCCGGGCCACCCTCCGCGACGGCGGCTGGGTCGACAGGCTCCCCTGGGTCCTGCTGGGCCTCCGGACGGCGTCCAAGGAGGACCTGCGCGCATCCGCGGCGGAATTGGTCTTCGGGCAACCGCTGCGGGTGCCGGGCGAGTTCCTCCCCGACTCCACGGCACCATGGTCCGCGGCACAGCAGCGCTCCGCTCTGCAAGAGACCGCCCAGAGGTTCGCCCCGGTGCCAACGGCATGCCACGGGCACCCACCGATGCACGTCGCCCCGGAGCTTCGCACGGCGGAGTACGTCTTCGTCCGCCACGATGCCCATCGGACACCACTGCGGCCCCCGTACGACGGGCCTTTCCGCGTGCTGGAGACCGGGGCGAAGCACTTCACCCTGGACATCGGCGGTACTCCTGACCACGTTTCGGTAGACCGCCTCAAGCCGGCCCACCTCGATGTGGACCATCCACCGCCAGTGGCCCGACCCCCACGTCGGGGCCGCCCTCCTGCGGGCGGACCCCCGGCACCGCCCAGCCCCGCCGCCACGCCGCCCCCCGGACCTGCACCCATCCCAGGGGCAGCCAGGGGCATCCCACCTGGCATCCCTGCACCCCGGACGCCGCCGATCGCCAGGGGGCGCTTCGGCCGGGTCATTCGTCTGCCCCGCAAACTGGCCCTCCAGGTGCGCGGGAATTCTGGGGGGGCGCGTGTGGCGGACACAAAAGCCCACTGGCGTGGTGACATCATTCCGCGCACCAAGTGGGCGGTGGCCACGCACCAGGGGTAGGCGTGGCCTCATGATATACACCGGGCGCCCAGCCCGGGACAGTACAGTGTTACAGTGTAGTCTTACAATAAAGACGTTTATATGTTACCGCTTGTCCGCTTCCTCCTTGCTCACAAGCAGCGCGCGTAACGCCGCGCTTTAATATCACCTTTATCTATCAATATTGTTGAAATGAAGATCAAATAGCTGTATGCTGAAATATGTTGAAAAAGTTAAAACTTTACATGGGGTGTACTTACTTTTTCACCTGACTATACATACAGAGAATCAATGAATATTTGTTGATTCGAAAACACTCATACCACTCCATTTTCTCCAATATTTTTTATTAAACTCATATAGAGAGCCAATGAATATTTGCTTATGTTTTATTTTATTTTTATTTTTTTTGTATACAAGATCGAGGCTCATGAAAGAGCTAACATTATTCACACAAAAAGTCAAACCGACACATAAAACACAAAATGAGGGGAGCGGTAGACAACATGGGGAAAGAGGGGGAAGGACACAAACACAACATTGGAGAGCAGGGACATCGAGAGAACTGTGGGAGGGAGAAGGCTTGGGGGGAGGTGGGAGAGGTATAAAACACATGGACACTGCTAGGACTTCCAGGAAAGAAATTGGAATTTCAAAAAAGTTGATCTGGGGTGAATTAGCGGGGGTAGAAAAGATCAAGGTTTTGGATGGGGGAAGATAAGAGATGGTGATGAACAGCTGTTTTAAAGACCTGGGAATAACTTTAGGGAATAATTGAATTACCTCCGCCACCACAGGTGGATGCAGGTTATGTTTTCACCCCTGTCTTTCCGTTTGTCTGTCCATTTGTTTGTTTGTGAACAAGATATCTCAAAAAGTTGTAGACGGATTCTGCCGAAATTTGGCAGGGAGGTAGCGTATGTGAGAAGCACGCAATGATTAGATTTTGGTGAAAATCCGGTTTCGAATCCGGCTAGTAGAATTTTTAAGTGATTCTTCACCATTGGGAGATAGTGCCAAAAACGATACCTAGCAGGATATCTCAAAGCGTAATGGATGGATTTGGACGAAACATTGTGGACTGGTTGTGTGTGAGACCAGGAAGAATCGATTCGATTTTGGTGAAGATCTGAATATGGATTCGGATATGAGAATTCTTTAATTTTTTAAGTGATTCTTCACCATTGAGAGTTCGGGCCAAAAACGATACATAGCAGGATAACTCAAAAAATTATCGACGGATTTGGACGAAACCTGTTGGACCTATTGTGTGTGTGACAATGAAGAATAGATTCGATTTTGGTGAAGATCTGAATATGGATTCGGATATGACAATTCTTTAATTTTTTAAGTGATTCTTCACCATTGAGAGTTCGGGTCAAAAACGATACTTAGCAGGATAACTCAAAAAATTATGGATGGATTTTGCCGAAACTTGTTGGACCGGTTGTGTGTGTGACAAGGAAGAAATGATTCAGGCAGAGGTATGCTCTCTACTGAGTGCGACTTATGCTTGTTCTAGTTACTCCCGCCAGGGAGTAATGCATTCGATCGTGTCCGTCCGTGTGTGTGTGTTCGTGAACAAGATATCTGGAAAAGTTCTGAACGGATTTGGATGAAAGTTGGTGAGATGATTGCCCTTGGGATGAGGAAGAATTGATTAGTTTTTGGTGAAGCTCAGGATATTATTCCGGATCCAGGAATGTTTTGGGGGAATTTTTTTGAGAATTTTTTTCTGTTTTGCTGCATAAAAGCTTTTATTCTGATTCTTAAATGATGTTTTTCTCCTCTAATTCCGAGATATATCAAAATAAATTCTCTGACAGTTAGGGCCTACTTTCTTTTTCATTTATTGTTTTGGGGAGAGGGGATGTTAAACAAAACGTATTATTCCAACTAAACCCACGGCGGGAGTATGCGCTCTACTGAGTGGCGTTCTAGTTTGTACTGTATTCCCTGTGTTGGATTCTTGTCGAGTGCATGAATGGGCTTGAAGTTAAGAACCTTTAAGAAATCTGCAACATTTGGTTCATTTTAGGGTGGGAAGCCTTAAAATGGGCTTATAATTTACCAATTCAATAAAATATGCTAATAAAATGGATTTATAATTACCTTCGCCACCAAACGTGGATGGAGATTATGTTTTCACCCATCTGTCCGTTTGTTATTTGGCAAAATAACTTTTTTGACAAGTATGTTGATCACTCCGGTTTGTGTGTTTATTTGTGTGTGTGTTTGTCTGTCCTCTCACTTATGCTTGCTTCCAGGTCACAATTTTAAACCATCTTCACCAATTGGTGGAGTTTGTGGTCCGACAAAATCCTATATATTTTTGAGGTCAAAAGGTCAACATAGGCCAAAGGTCAACCACTTTTTTTCAAATTTCTAAAATCCTCAATTTTCATCCGATTTACTTGAAATTTGAATATAATTAACATATCATCGAAGTGAATTCAACCACAAGCTATTTTTGAGATCAATATAGGTCACAAGGTCAACATAGGCCAAAGGTCAACCATTTCTATGCACGGTTTGCAGCGTTGAACGACGCCCCCGAGGAGGACCACCCCTCCTCCCGATGATCAGGCTCTGTCTAATAATAACTAAATAATAACCTAAATAATAACCATTTAGCTAGAGTCAACCTATGCAAGGCTGCTGGACCTGACAGTATACCTGGTCATGTGCTCAGTGAATGTGCAGACCAGCAAGCAGACGTCCTCACAGAGATCTTCAACATTTCCCTGAGCCAGGCGGTTGTCCCAGCATGCTTTAAGGCCACCACCATCATACCAGTGCCAAAGAAGTCAACAGTGTCCTGCCTTAATGACTATCGCCCTGTGGCACTCTTTTTTTTCTTTTTTTTTTGTATACAAGATCGAGGCTCGTGAAAGAGCGAACATTAATCACACAAAAAGACAAACCGACACATAAAACATATAACATCGGGAGCGGTAGACAAGATGGGGAGAGAGGGGGAAGGACACAAACACAACATTTGAGAGCAGGGACCGAGAGACATGGAGACATCGAGAGATCTGAGAGAGGACGAGGGCTTTGGGGGGGGGGGGGGGCATGGGAAGGGGGCGGTGGGAGAGGTATAAAACATATGGACACTGCCAGGACTTCCAGGAAAGAAGTTGGAATTTCAAACAAGGTGGATCTGGGGTGAATTAGCGGGGGTAGAAAAGATCAAGGTTTTGGATACAACAACAACAACATGCATTTTAAAGGCCATTTTCCCTGCTAGAGCGGGGGTTAGCCTTGCGGTCCCCATGACAATCTTCTCCATTTTGCCCTATTTTCTGCATCTCTCCTTGTTAACCCCCTTGCCCGCATTTCTTCTTCCACCATCTTTAGCCAAGTCTTTTTCGGTCTTCCCCGTCCTCTGCTTCCTTCTACATTCATTTCCATCACTCTTCTCAACCAGTCACTTTCATCCTTCCTCAACACATGACCAAACCATCTCAACCTGTTCCTCTTCACAGCATCAATCACAGGCTCTATTCCCATCATCTTTCGCAATTCATCATTTGTCTTCCTCTCTCTCAACGATACTCCACACATCCACCGAACCATTCGCATTTCCACCCTTTCCAACCTTCGTTGCTGCTCTACGTTTATTACCCATGTCTCGCTCCCATAAATCATAACACTTCTCACACATGCAGCATACACCTTTCCCTTCAGCTTCAACGACACTCCCCTCATCATCAGCACGCCACCCAGTTCCCGAAACTTCTTCCATGCACATCTCACTCAAGCAACCGTTGCCGAGTCTGATCCACCTTCTCCATTCAGCATGTCTCCGAGGTAGCAAAATGTTTTCACACCTTCCAGCTTCACGCCATCTCCAAGATCCAACTCAACATTTCATCTGCAGCTCCCTCTGTGCACACCTTACATTTGAATGTAGCTGCCACACTGGTTAATGACCCTCTCAGACCACTACATTTTTGATGAACCCACTCAGCGCACATTGTACATTGAATGGAGTTCACTCCGACACCCTTCCTACACACAGCACAGGGCCACTTCCCAGTTCTTTCCACCTCACCACATGCTTTACCACTTGCCATCACCTTCGTCTTTCCGATATTCACCTTCAGACCTTTTGTCTCCATACATTCCTTCCACGTGGTCATCTTTTCCTTCAGTCCATCCATACTTTCCGCAATCAACACCAGATCATCTGCATACAACAACTCCCACGGTAAACCCTCCTTTACGTTCTGAGCCAGCACCTCCATCACAGCTACAAATAGTAATGGACTTAGTACCGACCCCTGATGCACTCCCACCTTCACCTCAAACTCACCACTGTTCCCGTCCTTCGTCCTTACAGCTGTGCGCGCTCTTTTGTACATTGCCATCACTACTCTGATCAACCATTCCTCCACTCCTAACTTCCTCAATGCCCATGTCAATACTTTGCGTGGTACCCTATCGAATGCTTTCTCCAGATCAACAAACCCAAGAAACAACTTCTTCCTCTTCTCCATGTACTTCTCCTGCAACTGCCTCACAATGAAAAGCGCGTCTGTCGTTCCTCTTCCTGGCATGAATCCAAACTGCATTTCGTCGATCTTCACTTTCTTCCTTATCCTCCTCTCCAACACCCTTTCCAATACCTTCATTCCATGCTCCAATAACTTTATCGCTCGGTACGAGCCACACTCCAGAGGGTCACCTTTCCCCTTGTATAGAGGGACGAGGGTACTCAGTTCCCAATCCACTGGAATGCGGCCTTCTTTCACCACCAGATTACAGATCTCTGTCATTCTCTTCACACCCCAACTTCCTGCTGCCTTCAACATATCTCCCACAACTCCCGTCGGCCCTCCCGCTTTTCTACCCTTCATTGCTTTTATCGCTTCCTCAACTTCCTTCTCAGTTATCTTCTCTGCCGGTCCTAAAACAGGGTTACTCTCTATGTTGCCATCCCATTCATTCTCTGTATTCAACAGCATTTCCATATATCTTTTCCATCTTCCTTTAATTCCATCTGGGTCGACAACGATTTGTCCCACTTCATCCTTCAAGCAACTCACCCCCATCACATCACACCTCTCTTTCGCTATCTGCTTTGCAATCCTGAATCCTGCTTTCTGACCCTCTTCCGAATCCAAGCGTTCTCCGAACATTTTCCTACATGCCTCCTGCGCCTTTGCTACCTCTTTCTTTGCAGCCTTCCTGGCTGCCTTATAACTTTCATGCTCTGCTGTTTCTGCTCCCGTACCCTTCGCCTTCTGCCACTCCTTGAACTTCTTCCTCTTCATGTCAATCCTCTTTCCAACTTCATCATCCCACCACCATGTTTCCGAGTGCCTCGGTGGTCCTTTTGTCCATCCACATACCTCACCAACGGCTCCCAACAGACGAGCTTTCATTGACATCCAACCACTTTCAAGCTCAACCACATCATCCTCCACCATACTCAGCCTCTCTTTTAATGCCTCCCTTACTGTCACCTCTTTCAACCTCCACACCTTCATTCTCGGTTGGTACTTCACCCGCCGAGCTCTCCTCGCACCTTTCACCCTTACGTCGCAGACAACCAAGTGGTGCTGTGAAACAGCCTCCTCCCCCGGGATCACCTTTGTATCCCGGAGGTGCCCCCTATCTCGCCTACGCACCATCAGGTAGTCAACGGTTGTCGTCGACCCACCTGACGTGTATGTAACAAGCTTATTATCCTCTTTCTGGAACTGAGTATTACAAATCAACAAATCAGCTCCATCAGCAAACTCCAAAATCCTTTCACCTTCTCCATTTCTCACACCATATCCGTAACCCCCATGAACTCCGTCAAAACCATCCATACTCCTTCCCACATGTCCATTTAGGTCTCCTCCTACCACAACAACTTCCTCATCTTTCACGTTTTCCATCAGCTTCTCTATCGCACACCAGAACGTGTCCTTTTCTTCATCGCTTCGACCAACCTGCGGAGCATATCCCGAGATGACGTTCACCAAGAGCTTTCCAATCATCATTTTCACCATCATCAACCTATCACTCACTCTAGTCACACTCACCACACTGTCTACAAACTCCTCAGAAAACAGGACACCAACACCATTCATGCCCTCCAGGCAGCCTTGCCACACAAACTTGTATTTCTGTCCCTGCCTACCCTTCACCATTCTCACACCACTTCCCTTCCATCTCGTCTCTTGCACACAACATATGTCCACTCTTCTTCTGACCAATACTTCCACCACTTCTCCTGATCTCCCTGTCATTGTCCCTACATTCCATGTCCCAAACCTCAGAAACCGATCTCCACTTCGGGCTGTACCCTGCCCATATGTAGTTGTAATTGTCATGGTTCCCTTTTTTTTTTGAGGCAATGTTTTTATGGCCGGATGCCCTTCCTGACGCCAACCCTCTTAGTCGTCTCTTACGACACGCAGGGATACGGTGTACCTATTCTTATCCAGGGTACACACCGGGAAACGTTTAAAACATGGAAATTCTGGGGAGTGGGGGGTGGGGGGTGGGTGGTGTCAAGGGAAAGATAAAATGAAAATAAACCCCTTCAGCCGGCACTTAGCTTGGCTTCCCAAAGAGTACTTTCAGGAGCTTGGCGGCTGTTGAAACTGGGGTAGCCACTCATGCGGGAAGTGGTCCAAAATGGCGGTGTAGAACGCCGCGCGTCGAAAACACAACAAGCGTGAGGCGAGCAGATTAGACGGCCTCCTTTCGATTCTCTACCGTCAAGTCCAATGCGGCCTTCAGCTTCCAAGAGCCCAGCAGTTGTCCAAAACCTCGTGTGGGGAAATGTGGTATCTGTCCGTCGTCTTGTCCACCGTCCACACGCGGCTCCAAGCTCCGGCGCGGATGGGGATGGGGGAAGATATGGATGTGGATGGGGGGGAGATGTGGATGGGGGAAGATAAGAGATGGTGGTGAACAGCTGTTTTAAAGACCTGGAGGGAGGAGTGGGATTGAAGGGAGTGAGGGAGTTTGTTCCAGAGGCGGGAGAAAAGAGGAATGAAAGAGTGAAGGTGAGCAGAGAGCCGAGATTTCGGCAGTTTAACCATCAGAGGGTTGCTGGCAGATCTTGTGTGACCTGTCGGAATATTTGGGGGACAGAGCACAGAGAGAGCTGGGGGTGCAAGGCCGGAGAGGAGTCGGTAGAAGACAGAAAGACCACCTACCTGCCTGCGGTGAGTGAGTGAAAGGCCCTCAGAGATAGCTTCATCGCGGGAGATTCCGATAATTCTGAAAGCTTTGGTTTCAACAGCGTGAAGCCGAGCTAGGTGTGAGGCAGGAGCACCGGCCCATAGGGGAGAACAGTATTCAATTGAGCTGCGGATGAAAGCCTTGTATGTGGTGAGGAGCTCAGGTGTGCCGAGGAAGGACTTCGCACGACGGAGGATGCCCAGTCGGCGACTGGCTTTGGAGGCCAGCTTGGAAATGTGGTTTTCCCAAGAAAGATCATGGCAGATAGTGAGACCCAAAAGCTTGAGCGACAGAACTTCTTGGATAGGATTGTTGAGAAAGTAGATGGGAGGGTTGTCCAGTCGATCTTTTCGGAGAGACATAGTAAGAGTGTGAGATTTGTCAGGATTGAAAGACATGTTCCACTTGTTTGACCAGTCTGTGATTTTGTCCAAGTCTTCAGAGAGTGAGGAGGCTGCAGACTGCCGATCTGAGGGAAGAGGAATGGAGCGGCAGAGAGTGGAGTCATCAGCAAAGAGATAGAGAGGATTTTCGAGAGAGTCAGAGAGATCATTGATGAAGACCAGAAAAAGCACGGGGCCCAGGACACTGCCTTGGGGAACTCCAGCCTGAACAGGAAGAGGAGATGAGAGAAACCCATTCAGGGCCACACGTTGACGACGACTAGAGAGGAAGTCCGCTAGCCATGCGTGGAGATTTCCATGGATACCAAAGGAGGAGAGTTTGGTGAGCAGAGCGGGGTGCCAGACCGTGTCGAAGGCACATGATATGTCGAGGGAGACAGCTCTAATTTCCTGTTTGGCATTGAGGACCTCCATCCATTGTTGAGACAGCAGAAGCAGCATGTCCAGAGTAGAGTGACCTGGTCTGAAACCAAATTGATGATCAGAGATCAAGCCATTGGAGAAGAGGAAAGATTTCATATCCGAAGCAATGATGGATTCCATGACTTTGCTGATAATTGGGAGAAGGCTGATTGGTCTGCAGTTGCTAGGATCTGTTTTTGCACCTTTTTTGTGCATAGCGGTGATGTTGGCTGATTTCCAAGCAGATGGCAGTTGACCTTGAGCAAAAGAGAGGGTGAAGAGAACAGAGAGAGGGTGAGATAGAGCGGCAGAGCAGGATTTTAGGACCCGTGGGCTGATGCCGTCGGGTCCAGTTGCAGAATCAGAGTCGAGGGTTGACAGAAACTTTTCCACCTTGTCAGGAGGAAAGGACATGGAGTCCAGGAGCAGCAGGGTACGACTGGGTATGGTGGGTTTGACAAGTATGTTGTTATAAAGTGCCTCGAGAGGATAGTCATGGGCCACATGAAAACCAGACTCCCCAACTCACTAGACTCCCTCCAGTTTGCATATCGTCGTAACCGGTCCACTGAGGATGCCATATCCTCTGCCTTTCCTCTGGTCCTGTCTCACCTGGAAAACAAAAACACTTATGTAAGAATGCTGTTTATTGATTTCAGCTCAGCATTTAATACAATTATCCCCCAGAAGTTGAGAGGGAAGTTGGGCCTGTTGGGCTTAAACACCTCCCCCTGTAATTGGATCCTGGACTTCCTGACCGAGACCTCAGACAGTCCGGATCGGAAATAACATCTCCGGCATCACCACACTGAGCCCCGGTACCCCCCAGTGCTGTGTGCTCATTCCACTGCTGTTCACATTGCTGACTCATGACTATTCTGCCAAGGACAGTTCAAATCATATCATCAAGTTTGCTGACGACACGACAGTGGTGGGTCTCATCAGCAACAATGATGACTCAGCATACAGAGAGGAGGTGGAGCGGCTAGCAGTCTGGTGTAGTAACAATAATCTGCCTCTTAATGTTGATAAAACAAGAGATGACTGTGGATTTCAGGAAGGCCCGCAAAGACCACTCCCCACTGTACATCAACGGTTCCACCGTGGAGACAGTTAGGAGCACTAAGTTTCTTGGTGTGCACATCACAAATGACCTCAAATGGTCCTTCAACACCATTTCCCTAGCCAAGAGAGCACAGCAGCATCTCCATTACCTGCGACGCATGAGGACACACGTCATGGCGTTAATTCCTCCCTCCATCCTCACCTTATTCTACAGGGGTACCATTGAGAGCGTCCTGACCAGCTGTATCACTGTCTGGTACGGGAATTGCAATGTCTCGGACCGCCAGACTCTGCAGCGGATAGTGAAGACACCTGAAAACATCATTGGGGTCTCTCTCCCCTCCATGCAGGATATCTATTACAAACACTGCACACGCAAAGCCGCCAGAATAGCTGACGACCGTTTCCACCCGTTCTATGGACTTTTTGCCCTCGTGCCATCTGGGAAAAGGTACCGCAGCATCCGGGCCAGATCTGCCAGACTCTGTAACAGCTTAATTCAACGCTGAGTCAACCCAGCCTGGCGTTAATTCAACGCCGAGTCAACCCAGCTTAAGATTTACCTCTCTCAATGGTGAATAATCACTTTAAAAAAAAAAAAATTGTCGTTCCCGGGTTCGGATTTTCAAAAAATTCAAATCAATTCGTCCATGTCAAACACAACCTGCCCACCAGATTTCATCTAAATCCGTCAATAACTTCTTGAGATATCCTGCACGCAAACAAACTCACAGCGGAGAAGACAACCCCTGTCCATTCCACATGGCAGAGGTAAAAAGGTAGGGGAGGGAGGTGGGGTTCACGTGCACCTAGTGAACCCCCCATGGATCCACCCCTAATAATATTGTTTTGTCTGTGGGCTAGGCAGTGATAT
This sequence comes from Myxine glutinosa, assembly GCF_964187855.1. NCBI lineage: Eukaryota > Metazoa > Chordata > Myxini > Myxiniformes > Myxinidae > Myxine > Myxine glutinosa. The sequence goes on along the minus strand of NC_136270.1, from coordinate 33,005,323 downwards.
ATAGAGTCAGGTAGATTTGTATAAATTAACATGCTCTGGATGTCGGGTAAAAACCATCACCATGTAATAAGTTTTGTTTAGCCGTAAGGTGTATCTTCGTCTCCATTACGAGGAATGGGGCATGTTAACTAGTATAGGGATTATGTTAATTCCCCTGTTCGTCAAACCTCAGTAATTTATCCTTTATCTCTTTTAGCACCGCACCGTAGACACTCGTGAGGAAATGCCCATTAATTGGACTAAATAATAACCATTAAACCAACAAGCCAGTTCTGATCACGGCCATTTGGACGCACCAGCTGCATCGCCACGGAAGACAGGCAGGCCGAAGACATGCCCCGAGGAGCCGTGATTGGCCAGGGCGGAGCAAGAAGCGACTGGCGATTGGGCGGGAGTTGACCAACGGGGAAGGCCGGGGTAAGAAGACTCATGATTGGCCAGAGCGGAGCAAGAAGCTACCCGCTGATTGATGGAAGGAAGGCCGAGGAGTAAGCAGAGTACCGATTGGCAAGGACCACCGATGACGTCAGAGGCGAGCAAGAAGTGGCGCACTGATTGGTGGAGAAGCGCTGATGACGTCATGACCCCGACGATAAAAAGAAATCCAGGACCGACATTTTCTCTCTTGCCCTCTACTCCTTGCCTTCCTCTCTCTTGCTCCATTGTTGCTCTTGTCCCTCGTTCTGGACCTTGGGACGATTGTGCTTGGACCGGCCGTGTTCAGAGACACCACCGGGAGACGTACAGAGTTTTGCAGGTGGAAACGACGCGTGGCTTGCCGCTGCAGTGTGACAAGGCCGAGTACGAGCGTTGCAGCACGAACGGGCGCAACAAGGCCTAGTTCCCGCCAATGCGTGCCACGCCGGCCGGATCCATTCACAAACCCCGGCGAGACCATCCCTCCTCTCCCTGAGCTGATCAGAGCTAAGTGCACGATAAACCATACGTTTTTATCCCTTCGTTTGTGTTTAAGTCTGGTGTGGAGGATCCCGTTTCGGAAATTTAGTTTTACTGTCGCTCTTTTCTTTGTCCCGGCATTCCGTTTTAATAAACCTGTTTATTTTTGTACATTTTAAATCCACCTCGGTTTGAGTTACTTTTTAGAGGTTAGGACCGCCGGCGATCGCGACAGGTAAGCTCTTCAGCTTCCTCTTCTTCTCCCCCCCCCCCCCCCCACCACGTTATAGAGTAAAGTCCACAATTGAACTGAACGCCTTCGGAGTTTAAAGCTCGCTATTGGCCATTCATAATCCCTGTGGCGTTCACCTGAGGGAATCACACGACAATATGTTCGCTTACAAGGAGCCTCAACGTAGGAGGTGGATATTCGGTCCATCATCACCTGTGCTATTATTACCATCCTGTGGTTGTTTGTCTGTGCTCTATGACCTCTATCCTTTTTTTTAATGCTGAGCTTCAAGCAAGGAAGGAGCACATTTAAAAAAATTCATTGCTACAACTCGGCCGGGGTTCGAACTCCCAACCTTGGAGATTTGGTACGGATACTCCAACCATGAATCTCACGAGGTGAGTTTTAGATCTTCATTTATGAAACTTACAATAACGTATGTATGGATATACAATACGCCCCCCCCACCCCGTTCTTCCGATGGAGACCATGTCCCCCATGTCGTGAGAGATGAGATTGGAGGCAGCTTTCCGAACATGCCGTTTGTGACAAATTTTAGGCAACTACATCAGTCTAAAGCAGGAAGTGATGTGGGAGGCTGGTTTTCAAATTGATCATGTGCAGCTGGGAGGCTCACAAATTAATCATGTGCACCTGGGAGGCTCACAAATTGATGTGCACCTGGGAGGCTCACAAATGAACCACTTTCCACACTCTCCTGCTGCTTGCTTGGTTGGCATCCCGTAAATCAAACTTACAGTACAAGTTGTGCTTCTCAGTACCATCACCTTAGGTTCACCTGTAGTTGCAAAGTTACTTAATCCGAGATAACATCTGCATCAACAAGAGCTGGGTCTGGCTGACATTGACAAGATTCTGCGGATTGACTGAGCACACTGGGACTCCTCTGCTAAAACCGATCTGGATTCATGATAAATGTTGCTGTGCTGACCTGCTGTGATCTAGTAGTTCTTCTTGGAGATGGAATCTGCTCCTGTTTCTAACTTTCATCGATCAGCGTTTTTCTTGGCATTAGCAGGATCCTCATCCTGTGTTGAATAGGTTGCTTCCCTGCTGTCAATTGTACGACCTCCTTTCTGCACTCTGGTGAAAGAAGCAGCAGGGCCGACGAGTGTGGTGTGCAGTTATATGCATAAATGACTTCAGACAGATTCTTCAAACTTAAGACAGACACGATAACCGAATATGTCTCAAGGTCTTCGTTATTAGTCCCCTACCGGTGTACACCGGAGGGGACTATAGGTTTGCAGTCAGTCCGTCAGTCCGTTCGTCACGCAAAGAACAGTTTTCCGGACTTTTTTTCTAAACTCTTAATGCTAATGATTTCAACCTTGGTACATGGTTTCCTCATGATAAGTTACAGATCGAGTTCGAACTTCACGACGTTTCGATCATTTTTGACAAAGTTATGGCACTTTGAACTTTGGTAATTTCCCCAACAGTTTTCCGGACGACAGACTGCCGGTCGGGGACATGTATTGCAGCGCAATACTCAGAATGCTCGTTTCCTCGGTGGTATGTGAAAAACAGTTCTTGGAGCTGTGATAGGGTGTTGCCATCACCAAATACTTTCAAAATAACTCCCAATATGATCCTGGCCCAACCCTACAGACCTGTACACATCTGAAATTTAGAGAACTTGAATGTTGATTTGAGTAATAGACACTCATAGCTTTAAAACTTCACTAGGTGGAATTTTGAAAAACCGGGAATAACCAGGGAAGGGCCGTGTTTAAAAATGGCTGCCACATGGCGGTCGATCACCATTAAATGCACATAAGTTTTGAGGGAAACATTGTAAAAGAATGGTTTTGATGTCCATAATGTTTTTTTTTATAGATATGCTGAACACAATGGGGTTGTTGAAAATGACGATGATGCCTTGTTGCTGAAATTCAAGATGGCCACCGACACCAACCAGGTGAAATTTTCCATGGTCTTAACTCAGAAACTATTTGACCTAGAGGGATGAAAGGGGTGTCTTTCCCCACTAAATCAAGGATGCCTGATTGATAAAAGTGCAGGTTCCCTCCCGTAGCCATGCATGACCAGGTGCACATGAACAAGTGCAGTTTCCTGTAGCTGTGCATGTGAACAGGTGCAGTTTCCAGTAGCAGTGCATGACCAGCGAGTAAACGAGATGCGACCATTTAATCAGAGAAATCAAATCGTATCACTGCTCTTCCCTTCCATCAATGGAGCCTTCAAGAAAGTTAAAAACTAGACCTGCACGCGACAGAGCACATACCTCCACCAGGCTGAACAGTTTACGTTTTGTATCCACCGATAGGCTGGATCTGGATTCAGACCTGAACCAAAATTTCATGGGCTTGTTCTTGTCGCCCAACCAACTCAACCACCATGTTTTATCACAATTTGTCCACAATTTTGAGATATCTTGCTATATGTCGTTTTTGGCCCTATCACTCAATGGTGAAGAATCACTTGGGATATAAAACCATTATTGTATCCGGATCTTCACCAAAGTCGAACAGATTCGTCTTTGTCACACACCCAACCCGTCCAACTTCCGTCCATATCTTTTTCAGATATCCTGTTCACAGACAAAGACACAGACAGACAGGGATGAAAAAAACAAGAACATCAGTCCACCTTCGGTGACAGAGACAATGACAAGTTTGAAAGTCTCTTGAAGCTATGAAACTATCCCCCTGCACGCCCCAAATATATAAAGAATGTCAGGCCTGATATGGTATTAACAAATGAATAGTTTTATTTGCACAACAAAGGAAACTATATGCAAAGTCAACTTATTAAATAGCTAACATTATAGTATTCGCACAAACAAATGATACCTACCAATATATTTCTTCAAAATAAAAATAAAAACAACTCCCTTTCATGCAACTCGCAAATAGTACTGAAACCTTCCATGCATGGTCAAACCGTCAGACAGTTGCATGCTGGTTACGCAAACCCAATGTCTGGTTCCATAAAGACCAGTCGAAGGAATGAGTGATCTTACCAATGTTCAAACATTCAATGCACCCAAAACTATGCGAGAAAAATGTCATGTCTGGAGGGTTTTATAACCAATTGCAGAAGAAATGCCACCTCCAAACTGCCAGTCTCACGCTCACTCTTTTGTTTTCCCCTCATCTTCATCCGAAGAGTCTCCATACTGCACAAGACACTGCATCTCGACCCTCTTCTTCTTCTTGGGTGGATCCAGTGGGGGCCCTAATGCTAAATGTAGGGATCAGAAAATGGAGGAAGAAACAACAACAACAACAACAACAAGCAAGCAAACAACATACAATCAAAAAGAAAACAAATCCATGTCATAAATCCAGTCATATTGATAAAATATAAAGACGCAACAATTTTGGAAAATTCCAAGGCAAGAATAATTAAATATGGAGGTTCCAGCACGACAGCACCCAGGGAGGCAGCATTGGTGGGAACGCAGGTGACACGCCACCATGTCCAAAAACAGCAGCAGCGTCCATGGAAAAGAAGAAACAGCAGAAAAAAGGGACAACAAAAGAGGGGGGAAGGTGATTCAGTTAGAGGGGTCAGTACATGAAATAGGATTCTTCAGGCTTTGCCACCTGGGCAGGTTCCCTTCCTCATTATGTCAGAGGCTCTGATATTGATGAAAGGTGGTACCAAGGTCATTCTGTGAAACAATCAAGACAAAATTAATCAAAGTAACACCCCAGCAGTCCTCTTTTCCCTGGCAAATATGGCGACCACCCTCTTTGGAAAATAAAAACCCCAGCATTTCCAAACCAGGGGCAGCCTGTGTTGAAGGCAAAACCTTCACAATGGATTAGTCAACAATTTCATCACAATGCCAGAACATGCAGACACTTCCTGTATCTCTGGACGGACCTTACCGGTCGAAGGTGAAAGGCCAGGAGGGGGCGGTGGCATCAACGCTGCGTCTCTGTTGCTTTCACGACTATTGGCCGTGGGGCTCGAGGGAACTGGCGACGGGGATCTCTCCTGCTTGCTGGTGGGACGACACATGGCGGTTTGTAAATATTAACCATCTTTATCCACACGGCCACGTCTTATGGAGCTCAGACTAAAAGGACAACTAATTGCCCCAATAAGAAAGTTGGAATTATACCCAATTTGATGAGCAACGATTAATGTCTGCACTATGAACCAACGGAACAAAGTGAAATGTTGTATGTCGGAATGGAGCAGCTGCTTAGCATCGTTACACCACAATCATCATCAGGTGTTAAAACCACGTTGAACTTCCAAGACTTCAAGTCAAAACAGTTCTTTCAGAAAGAAAACATTCCACTCTATTGAAAGCTTATTATGGAAGTGGAAATTTCCGTGCTGAGCAACATGAAAACGTGTTCATGGGTTTTAATTTTGTGGAGCAGGCACAAGACGCGTCACGATCTCATGTGAAACCCCAGCGGATACTTACACAGGGAGACAACAACCTGTGGTGGAACCAGAACTGAAGAGAAACAGGCATCAAAACAAGCTTTGTTATAAACGAATCTAGCCTTGGTTTGAATATCGGCCCAGCAAAAAGTGCTGTCCTGGTATTTCACAGGCAGGGTGATTCATCAATGTGTGTGCCGTGCCTCGGATGGACGTTAAACTGTGCATCCCGTATTCTAGCATTCGTTGGTTGAAGTTAAAGATCCCACGGTGTCCTTCGCCAAGAGTAGGCAAGCTATGCGAACACCTTGAACAAATTACAAATTCCTGCCCAAACCAGCAGGGGGCATTGCATCAGCGGTACAGCCTCACCCTCAGCCAATGATGCTACCCCACAGCTGCATATGAATGAAGAAGATTATAAATTAAGGTTTACAAACCTGGTGTAAGCCATATGGAACCCATGAAATACAGATTGCAATATATGACGTGAAAGTACAGTAAAGGACTTCAAAACAGCCAATCCCACGGTGTCCTTCGCCTGGAATTATAACCTGGAATTCTCTCATCTCCCCTTCTATTCCTGTTCAGGCTTGAGTTCCTCAAGGCAGTGTTCTGGGCCCTGTGCTTTTTTTGATCTTCATCAATGACATCTCCGACTCTCTGGAAAATACTCTCTATTTCTTTGCTGATGAATCCACTCTCTACAACAACAACAACAACAACAGGCATTTTAAAGGCCATTTTCCCTGCGAGAGCGGGGGTTAGCCTTGCGGTCCCCATTGCAATCTTCTCCATTTTGCCCTATTTTCTGCATCTCCCCTTGTCCGCATTTTTTCTTCGAACATCTTTAGCCAAGTCTTTCTCGGTCTTCCCCGTCCTCTACTTCCTTCCACATTCATTTCCATCACTCTTCTCAACCAGTCACTTTCATCCTTCCTCAACACATGACCAAACCATCTCAAACTGTTTCTCTTCACAGCATCCATCACAGGCTCTATTCCCATCATCTTTCGCAATTCATCACTTGGCTTCCTCTATCTCAACGATACTCCGCACATCCACCGAACCATTCGCATTTCCACCCTTTCCAGCCTTCGTTGCTGCTCTACGTTCATTACCCATGTCTCGCTCCCATAAATCATAACACTTTTCACACATGCAGCATACACCTTTCCCTTCAGCTTCAACGACACTCCCCTCCTCGTCAGCACGCCACTCAGTCCCCTAAACTTCTTCCATGCACATCTCACTCTAGCAACCGTTGCCGAGTCTGGTCCACCTTCTCCATTCAGCATGTCTCCTAGGTAACAAAATTTTTTCACACCTTCCAGCTTCACGCCGTCTCCAAGATCCAACTCAACATTTCCTCCATCTGCAGCTCCCTGTGCACACCTTACACTTGAATGTAGCTGCCACACTGGTTAATGACCCTCTCAAACCACTACATTTTCGATGAACCCACTCAGCGCACATTGTACATCGAATTGAGTTCACTCCGACACCCTTCCTGCACTTAGCACATGGCCACTTCCCAGTTCTTTCCACCTCACCACATGCTTTACCACTTGCCATCACCTTCGTCTTTCCGACATTCACCTTCAGACCTTTTGTCTCCATACATTCCTTCCACTTGTTCATCTTTTCCTTCAGTCCATCCATACTTTCTGCAATCAACACCAGATCATCTGCATACAACTCCCACGGTAAACCCTCTACGTTCCGAGCCAGCACCTCCATCACAGCTACAAAAGTAGTGGACTTAGTACCGACCCCTGATGCACTCCCACCTTCACCTCAAACTCACCAATGTTCCCGTCCTTCGTCCTTACAGCTGTGCGCGCTCTTTTGTACATTGCCATCACTACTCTGATCAACCATTCCTCCACTCCTAACTTCATCAATGCCCATGTCACGACTTCACGTGGAACCCTATCGAATGCTTTCTCCAGATCAACAAACCCAAGAAACAACTTCTTCCTTTTCTCCATGTACTTCTCCGACAACTGCCTCACAATAAAAAGCGCGTCTGTCGTTCCTCTTCCTGGCATAAATCCAAACTGCATTTCGTCAATCTTCACTTTCTTCCTTATCCTCCTCTCCAACACCCTTTCCAACACCTTCATTCCATGCTCCAATAACTTTATCGCTCGATACGAGCCACAGTCCAGAGGGTCATCTTTCCCCTTGTATAGAGGGACGAGGGTACTCAGTTCCCAATCCACTGGAATGCGGCCTTCTTTCACCACCAGATTGCAGATCTCTGTCATTCTCTTCACACCCCAATTTCCCACTGCCTTCAACATATCTCCCACAACTCCCGTCGGCCCTCCAGCTTTTCTACTCTTCATTGCTTTAATCGCTTCCTCAACTTCCTTCTCGGTTATCTTCTCTGCCGGTCCTAAAACTGGGTTACTCTCGATGTTGCCATCCCATTCATTCTCTGCATTCAACAGTATTTCCATACATCTCTTCCATCTTTCTTTAATTCCATCTGGATACACAACGATTTGTCCCACTTCATCCTTCAAGCAACTCACCCCCATCACATCACACCTCTCTTTCGCTATCTGCTTTGCAATCCTGAATACCGCTCTCTGACCCTCTTCCAAATCCAAGCGTTCTCCGAACATTTTCCTACATGCCTCCTGCGCCTTTGCTACCTCTTTCTTTGCAGCCTTCTTGGCTGCCTTATAACTTTCATGCTCTTCCTTTTCTGCCCCCGTACCCTTCGCCTTCTGCCACTCCTCGAACTTCTTCCTCTTCTCGTCAATCTTCTTTCCAACTTCATCATCCCACCACCATGTTTCCGAGTGCCTCGGTGGTCCTTTTGTCCATCCACATACCTCACCAACGGCTCCCAACAGACTATCTTTCATTGACATCCAACCACTTTCAAGCTCAACCACATCATCCTCGACCATACTCAGCCTCTCTTTTAATGCCTCCCTCACTGTCACCTCTTTCACCCTCCACACCTTCATTCTCGGTTGGTACTTCACCCGCCGAGCTCTCTTCGCACCTTTCAACCTTATGTCGCAGACAACCAAGTGGTGCTGTGAAACAGCCTGCTCCCTCGGGATCACCTTTGTGTTCCGTAGGTGCCCCCTATCTCGCCTATGCACCATCAGGTAGTCAACGGTTGTCGTCGACCCACCTGACGTGTGTGTAACAAGCTTATTATCCTCTTTCTGGAACTGAGTATTACAAATCAACAAATCAGCTCCATCAGCAAACTCCAAAATCCTTTCACCTTCTCCATTTCTCACACCATATCCGTAACAACCCCCATGAACTCCCTCAAAACCGTCCATACTCCTTCCCACATGTCCATTTAGGTCTCCTCCTACCACAACAACTTCCTTGTCTTTCACGTTTTCCATCAGCTTCTCTATTGCACACCAGAACTTGTCCTTCTCTTCATCGCTCCGACCAACCTGCGGAGCATATCTTTCCTCTACGTTCACCAAGATGACGTTCACCAAGAGCTTTCCAATCATCATTTTCACCATCATCAACCTTTCACTCACTCTCGTCACACCCACCACACTGTCTACAAACTCCTCAGAAAACAGGACACCAACACCATTCACGCCTTCTGGGCACCCTTGCCACACAAACTTGTATTTCTGTCCCTGCCGACCCTTCACCATTCTCACACCACTTCCCTTCCATCTCGTCTCCTGCACACAACACATGTCCACTCTTCTTCTGACCAATACTTCCACCACTTCTCCTGATCTCCCTGTCATTGTCCCTACATTCCATGTCCCAAACCTCAGAAACCGATCTCCACGTCGGGCATCAGACTTTTCGTCGTCATAAATGGAGAGATTTCCACCCTTGCTTCGATCGGGTTCCCCACCTTGAGTTTTGACGAGAGGGAGTGGGGTCCCCCACGGGGTACTTCAGGCTGTACCCTGCCCATATCTAGTTGTAATTGTCATGGTTCTCTTTTTGAGGCAATGTTTTTATGGCCGGATGCCCTTCCTGACGCCAACCCTTTTAGTCGCCTCTTACGACACGCAGGGATACGGTGTACCTATTCTAAACTGGGGTACACACCGGTAGATGACTCCTCTCTACCACTCGATATTTCAACACTCAGATCGACAGGCAGCAGCCTCTTCACTCTCTGCAGACCTGGACAATATCAGACTGGTCAACCAAGTGGAACATGTCTTTCAATCCTGACAAATCTCTCTCACTTTGTCTTTCCGAAAAGACCGACTGGACAACCCTCCCATCTACTTTCTCAACAATTCTCTCCAATAAGTTCTGTCACTCAAGCTTTTGGGTCTCTATCTGCCATGATCTTTCCTTGTGTAAGTGATTAATTTTGAGCATGTACGCTTCATGGCATACGTCACATCCTGGTTGAAACAGATTTAGCCTCCTCCCATACGTCACATCCGGCATGGTCGAAACGCTGCCGCCATTTCGTGGTTGGGCACATGGATTGATCATCGTCAGGAAAACGGGAGATTTAATTGTTTGCTGACGTGAGATTCGAACGGATCAACCAGCATTCTCATTTTGCTCTGTACCCTGGTCAGACAGGGGTAAATTCCTTTAGGAAAACCGAGATGCTTAATGATTACTCACGTCATTAGTGTGATGAAACTAATATGGTTATGTCTTAACGAGCAGTTTATTGAATTGTAAAAGGAACTGAAACGTACATGATGTATGTGATCTATTCTATGTGAGTACAAGTTATCCAGTTTGATTGTGTGGGTTAGTCACACGTGTTGATTTGATACTATTAACTAATTAAACAATCCTCATGTTCTGTTACTGAATTTGTTGGTTGATGTTAGTAAAGAAAGGGGTTTGGTTGTCCAGGTGTGCCTTTGTGCACGTCTTGCGATAGTATGTAGACATTGTCTGCCCCTGATGTATCTCATGGTTGCACATTCGTCTAGCCTGTCAAACTTGTATTTGGATGCACCTGTGGTTGCATACTCGATGTATTTATTGTAAACACTGAACCATTATATCATCCATTGATTGAGGTATTTAATCTGCTACCTGCAATGTATCTTTGCTGAATAGTGCTTTTCTATCTTTTAGGGTTCTTTCATTACCTGCATATTTGAATACAGCAAGTATCAACCACCATCCTGTGTGTTGCTTAATTCTTCCCACGTCACATTATGGTGTCAGAAGTGGAATATGCAACAACACCCCCTGTCTGTGTGGCAACCAGTACGAGCCACGTCCCCGGAGAAGACTGATGATCAGACGGACCATCGAGGTGCTACGATCATTTTTGGAGTGAACCGATTCCTCCTGATCAATTGGAGATTCTGGACCTTTAGCTTGTTGGTTGCGTGATTGGACCCTGTTAAGTATACGGTGAACGCTGTACTCCTGAAAATGGATAAATTCCTTCTAAGCTGGTGAGAGAAATCTACATTATCTGCCTGTGTTGAATTTAATTTGGAATCGTTCTGTACTATTAGTGATTTGATTTTCCCACCACTGTATATTTGATACTTGTCATTGTTGTGACATAATGGCGACCCCAAAGGAATTGGAAGCTGCTATTGCTAGGTTAACGGAAGAGTTAAGTAGAGAAAGACGGAAGTCAGCAGAAGCAGAAAAAGATGCGTCGGATGCAATAGCAGAAAATCGCAACCTCGTCCGAGAGCTTCGGGACAAAGACGAGCAAAGACTACCAATACCAGCCTCAAGTGCAGGTTCAACTTGAACTGAAGAACGCTTAGTATTTTTGTCGTCTTTACGCAAATTGGAGCGTTTCCGTGACAAACCTGAAAAGTCGAGTGACCTTACAAATACAGGAATGGGTATCCGATGTTCGTTGTCAGCTGGCTACTCGGAATTTAAACAACAAACAGCAAGTCGCTTTTATACTGGACCACTTATCTGGAAAAGCTTGACAGGAAATTATTGGAAGGTGAGAGGATTTTGTTGAAGATCCTGAGGAAATATTGGGAGTTCTTTTGAAAGTCTTTGGCGATGGTAACACCCTATCACAACTCCAAGAACAGTTTTTCGCATACCGCCAAGGGGATATGAAGACCTTCTGACGTCTTCACTTAAGCTGGTCGAAATCTATGATAGAACAGTCTGTATGGATGCGTCTTTTAAAGCGAGCAGAGAAAGCACACTAAAGGGATGATTAGCTGGTGCTGTAAGAGACGAAAACCTACAGAGAAATTCGCTGTCTTAACATGGAATCCCCTAATTTGAGCTACTTTGACACTCGAGATAGAGCCCAACAGTGGTTAGGTGTTAGTCAGAAACCGCAAGTCAAGACAAGCACACTGAAAGAAGTCATGGTCCAAGAAACAGCTAGTGCTGAAAGTGAACTGCTGAAGGAAATTAAGAGACAAGGTGAACAGTTTTCAGCCCAACAGCAGCAAATTGAGAAGCTACTGCAGAACTCACAAAGATCAGGTGGAGCTGGCCAGCAATATGGGCGATTCCAGCAGAACGATGGCCCCCGACGCTGCTGGGATTGTGGGTCAGCTGAACATTTTCGCAGGGACTGTCCGCGTCAAGGAAGATCTTGGCAGCAAGATGGAATTTCGCCAGTAGATACTTTAAACGAGAGCAGCCTGTCATTGTGAGCCGCATGGAGGGTAAACAGAGGGATCAAGGCTCGGTATTACAGAAAGCAGTTGGTAGGTGCCTAGAAGTTGGGGTCATGATTGGACCCCTGGAAACCATATGCTTGTTAGATACAGGAGCACAGACATCCACTATTACCGAATCCTTTTTTAAAGAGCACCTTGTTCGGGAAGGAGAGTTGTTAAGATGTTTCTGTGTTTCTTCATATATCTGGGGCACAAGGACTTTCTGTTCCCTACTTGGGATATGTCACGTTAGATCTAACTCTGCTCAGAAGGACATTTCCACAGATGGGATTTCTTGTTGTTCGTGATATGACTAACACCCCGATAGCTCGATGCAAAAAGGCGTGTCCTGGTGTTATCGGATGTAATATTTTGAATCGCGTGTCAAATGCACTCAGGGATGAGGATGGTCCACAGTTCTTAAGAAACCTTGTCCAGAAATCCAAGGAAAAATGGGCTTCTGTGTTGGCCATGTTTGATGAAATGGATGCTAGCAACGGGACAGAGGATGACATTGTATCTAGAGTTTGAGTCCCAGGGAGAAAGCCTGTATGGGTTCCAGCACGGTCAATTGTCATATTAGATGGATCATTTATGCCTGCAAAAGGAGGACAAAGCTATGAAGGATTATTGGAGCATGAGGAATCAGACATTGGGCCACTTCCCAAAGGCTTAGCTGTAGGTCCTGCACGAGTGACAATCTCAAGTAATGGTCGTGTGCCGGTCCAAATGGCAAACTTTGGTGACAAAGATGTGTTCCTAAAACCCAGAACCCCAGTTGGTGTTGTACGGAGATGTACGTTTGATCCGGAAGTTGAAGTCAGTCAAGTGAGTGCCAATGAAGTCTACATTGAGGAGGTCTTTGCAGAACAGAAACAGTCCACCTTTCTACCAAACATTATGGACAAGATGCATTTTGGTAATGGTCTCGACACAGAACAGCGTCAACGTGTTGATGGAGTTTTGGCTAAACATGTTTCGGTTTTTAGTAGAACAGATGACGATATTGGCTGTTGTGATGAAGTTACTCATCAAATTAGTCAAGAAAAATGTCCCGTTGAAGGTTCCACATCGACGTGTGCCGCCGCAACAGTGGGGAGAAGTTCGAGAGTATCTAAAGCAGGCTGTAAGAAAAAGGGTCATCAGAGAGTCTACTAGCCCCTTCACATCACCTGTGGTCCTAGCTAGGAAGAAGGATGGGAGTTTACGTATGTGCGTGGACTATAGGGCACTCAACATGCAGACTCACAAGGATGCCTATCCTTTACCCAGAATAGAGGAGGCCTTACTCAGTACAAAAGTACTCAATGGATCAAATTACTTTTTCAGCCTTGATCTTGCTCACGGATTTTACCAAGTTCCCATGGCATCAGAGGATGTGGAGAAGACCGCATTTAGGGTTGGGACAGGAGGCCTCTATGAATTCTTGAGGATGCCTTTTGGGCTTTGCAACGCCCCTGCCACCTTCATGAGACTAATGGACAGGGTATTTGGTGATGAAAATTTCCAGACTGTGCTGATTTACCTCGACGACATACTGGTGTTTGGTCCGACATTCGAAGAGACTTTGAGGAGATTGGATATGGTGCCAACCCGACTTGGAACCTTTAATCTGAAGGTCAAACCGCAGAAATGTTACCTATTTGAGGAACAGCTCCATTATCTAGGACATGTCATTGGCAAAGATGGTGTCTCACCTGACCCCGAAAAGACTCGAGCGGTGATGGAATGGAGGAAGCCAAGCACCGAGCAGGAACTTCGAGGATTCTTAGGCCTCACTGGCTACTATCGCCGCTTTGTTCCGGGATACACGGCCATAGCCGCACCATTGCACAGTCTCCTCTCTGGAACTCAGAAGAGACACAAAGGCAAAGTCAAGAAGTCTGTGAAACCAGACAATCGTCCTTTCAACCGACGTTGGACATCGGAGTGCACAACTGCTTTTTCCGAGTTGAAGCGAAGACTGTGTAGCCCACCAGTTCTTGGTCATCCTGATGTTGGCAGCCCATTCATACTGGAAATAGATGCAAGTTTTCAAGGGCTCAGGGCTGTTCTTTCACAGAAGCAAGGGGACAGGAGCACTGTCATTGCCTACGCGAGTAGAGGTCTGAGAAAGCACGAGAGATCAATGCAGAACTACAGTAGTATGAAGTGAGAGTTACTCGCTTTACGTTGGGCCATCACAGAGAAGTTCAGAGACATGCTGATTGGTGCCGAGTTTGTTGTATACACTGATAACAATCCTCTTAGTTATCTCAACTCGACTGCAAAGCTAGAAGCTACTGAGTCCAGATGGGCTGCAGAACTTGCCCAGTTCAGATTTTCTATTAAGTACCGTTCTGGAAGGAGCAATAGAAATGCGGATGCATTGAGCAGGACACAGGACCATGGATATCAGCCAACGACAGTGCGGCCCGAGGAAGGGTTTATGGAAATGATGTCACCTGAAACTTCAACACCTGTCCCCTCTGAAATTATGGAACAGTTTCACAGAACTATTGCTCGAGTTTGGGACAAGGAGATCCATGTTCGGTCTGACAACACAGCCCCTCCTGCCCTTTCCACTCTACCAACTATTCCACACGTTGAGCTTGACGAGGTTCAGAGAAGCGATCCAACCATCAGCCGAGTTCACTATTTTTGGAATAGAAAGCAGTGTCCAACATCATCTGAATTTACCAAAGAGCCCAAGTCTGAGAAAACTTCTCCGATCCTGCGACCGCATCGCAGAAAGGTCTGGTATCCTATACCGCAAGGCAACCATTCATGGGAGCAAAGTAGACCAGCTCTTACTACCGTCATCTCTCAGGAAGCAGGTGTTAACTGAAGTCCATGATAAGTCAGGGCACCAAGGAGCGGACCGCACCTTTGAGCTCCTGCAGACGAGATGCTACTGGGTTGGAATGGAGGCAGATGTAAGGAACCACTGCAGTGGATGTTCCAGGTGCACTCTTTCCAAATTTGGCAAAAGTGTGAAACCGACTCTGGGGTCGCTCATTGCAAAAAAAACCCTCGAAGTTCTGGCAATTGACTATACTGTTCTTGAAAAGTCTTGTGGTCGAGAAAATGTCCTTGTGATGACTGATGTGTTCACAAAGTACACTAAAACAGTGGCGACTCCAGACCAAAAAGCTACTACAGTGGCAAGAGTGCTTGTGAAAGACTGGTTTGTGAGATTTGGTGTACCACTGAGGATCCATAGCGACAGGCAGAAATTTTGAAGGTTCAGTAATCCAAGAGCTTTGCTCCATATATGACATCTGCAAAAGCAGGACAACTCCCTACCACCCGCAAGGAAACGGGCTCATGTGAGCGTTTCAACAGGACTATGCATGACCTCCTGCGATCACTGCCCCCCAGCAAAGAAACGGGTGTGGCCGAAGTATCTGTCTGAAGTCATTTATGCGTACAATTGCACACCACACATCGAACAACTATTCCCCCTACTACCTCTTCTTTGGGAGGGAACCGAGACTGCCTATTGACCACCTATTGGGACTGAACGAGGGGCAGGATTATGGCATGTCTGGTGATTGGGTCACCGATCATTACCTAAGTTTGAAAGAAGCTTTCAACCTTGCATCAGCGAAAACAGAAAAGGAATCATTGAGAAGCAAAAGGTTGCACGATCGGCATGCACAGGAGATCAGCTTGCCTATTGGTGCCCGCGTTTCCCTGAGAGACCGGAGTCATCAGGATCGTCACAAGATTCAGGACGTGTGGAGCCATGTCCCACACCGCATCATTGGACGACCGGACCCGGATGGTCATGCCTACTTGGTCGAACCTCTTCAGGCTAATGCCATTCCAAAGACAGTACAGAGGACTGACATTCTCGACGCCAGGGACATTGTCGATGACCTCCATCAAGATCCTCTGCCCATTGGAACAGATGATGCTCCAGAGCAACAACAAGAGAACGCTGAGGTTGTTGACAATGCTTCAGAGGATGAAACAGGATATGCACTCTTCATTAGTCATGCTGCAGATTCCATAGTGGGCAGAGATGCGAGTATGGCAAGTGATCAACCTGCTGCGTCTTACATCAGAGTACATGAAGGACTTCGTACGATAGACACAGCAGGGGAGTAACCTACCACTTCAATAGAGGATGAGGATCCTGCTACTGCCAGGCAAGACGTTGATCGTTGTGAGCTCGGGACAGAAGAGCAGGCTGCATCTCCAAGAAGAACTACTAGATCGACAGCAGGCCAGCACAGTAACATTTATCATGAGCATAGATCAGTTTTAGCAGAGGAGTTCCAGTGCGCTCAGTCGATCCGAAAATTCTTGTGAATGTTAGCCAAACCCAACTCCTGTTAATGCAGATGTTGTCTCGGATTAAGTAACACCACGCATATGTGGTGATTTCAATTGTCACCATGTCAGTTGGCTGGGTGTGGGTACCTCACCTCTCTCACCAGCCATGGCTCTTCAGCAAAGGACTTCTGTGACTCACTGGGACTGACACAATCTGTCAATTTCCTGACCCGGATCTCCATCAACGGAGCATCTTCTCTTCTGGACTTGGTTATGACTAACTTCCCTGAAAATGTCTGCTGCTCTTCTTCTGCTCCAATCGGCTCATCTGATCATGTGCTTGTTAAAGTGGACATCTCTCTGACCATTATCAGAGAGCCTCCTCAGCGTCGACGAGTCTGGCATTTCACTCAGGCCAACTGGCATGGTCTTCAAGCAGCCATCAATCATCTGGACTGGTCTCCCATCTCTACCGCCTCTGACATCAACTCATCCTGGGAATTCTTCCAAAGTAAACTGCTCTCTCTCTCATGCACAGATTTATCCCATCTCGTCTTCAGTTGTCATACCCTTCCTCCCGTCCATGGTACACGGATTCTTGTGGTGAGGCTATTGCCCAGAAACAACTTGCTTTCGTCTCCTGGAAAGCAAATCCAACGGAAGGAAATCTCATTTCCTTTCACAAAGCCCGAAACAAGTGTGTGTCCACCCTCAGGAGAGCCAGGAAACAATATCTCTCCGTTCTCAGGACAGAACTCTCTTATCTGTATCCCTCTTCCAAATCCTGGTGGCGTCTGGTCAAATCTGTTTCTGGTGTTTGTTCCCCCTCCATCCCCTCCCTCACCTCAAACGGCCACACGGCTGACTCCGCGCGTGAAAAAGCTGAATGCCTCAACTCTGTGTTTGCCTCTAAATCTTGTGTCCCAAACCCATCCCTCTCTGTACCCACCGTACCCAGTCGTACCCAGCTGCTCCTGGACTCTGTGTCCTTTCCTCCTGACAAGGTGGAAAAGTTTCTGTCAACCCTCGACTCTGTTTCTGCAACTGGACCTGACGGCATCAGCCCACGGGTCCTAAAATCTTGTTCTTCCGCTCTTTCACTCCCTCTCTCTGTTCTCTTCACACTCTCTTTTGCTCAAGGTCATCTGCCATCTGCTTGGAAATCTGCCAACATCACCGCTTTGCACAAAAAAGGTGCAAAAACAGATCCCAGCAACTACAGACCAATCAGCCTTCTCTCAATTATCAGTAAAGTCATGGAATCCATCATTGCTTCAGATATGAAATCTTTCCTCTTCTCCAATGGCTTGATCTCTGATCATCAATTTGGTTTCAGACCTGGTCACTCTACTCTGGACATGCTGCTACTGCTTTCTCAGCAATGGATGGAGGTCCTCAATGCCAAACAGGAAATTAGAGCTGTCTCCCTTGACATATCACGTGCCTTCGATACGGTCTGGCACCCCGCTCTGCTCACCAAACTCTCCTCTGTTGGTATCCATGGAAATCCCCACGCGTGGCTGGCGGACTTCCTCTCTAGTTGTAGTCAACGTGTGGCCCTGAATGGGTTTCTCTCATCTCCTCTTCCTGTTCAGGCTGGAGTTCCCCAAGGCAGTGTTCTGGGCCCTGTGCTTTTTCTTGTCTTCATCAATGATCTCTCCGACTCTCTTGAAAATCCTCTCTATCTCTTTGCTGATGACTCTACTCTGTCGCTCCATTCTTCATCCCTCAGATCGGCAGTCTGCAGCCTCCTCACTCTCTGCAGACCTGGACAAAATCAGACTGGGCAAACAAGTGGAACATGTCTTTCAATCCTGACAAATCTCACACTCTTACGATGTCTCTCCGAAAAGACCGACTGGACAACCCTCCCATCCACTTTCTGAATAATCCTCTCCAAGAAGTTCTGTCACTCAAACTTTTGGGTCTCACTATCTGCCATGATCTTTCCTGGGAAAACCACATTTCAAATCTGGCCTCCAAAGCCAGTCGCCGACTGGGCATCCTCCGTCGTGCGAAGTCCTTCCTTGGCACACCTGAGCTCCTCACCACGTACAAGGCTTTCATCCGCAGCTCAATGGAATACTGCTCTCCCCTCTGGGCTGGTGCTCCTGCCTCGCACCTAGCTCGTCTTCACGCTGTTGAAAGCAAAGCATTCAGAATCATTGGAATCTCCCGCAATGAAGCAAACTCCAAGGGCCTCTCACTCACTCACCGCAGGCAGGTTGGTGGTCTTTCCGTCTTCTACTGACTCCTCTCTGGCCTTGCCCCCCCAGCTCTCTCTGGGCTCTGTCCCGCAAATATTCCTACAGGTCGCACAAGATCTGCCTGCAACCGTCTTATGGTTAAACTGCCAAAATCAACTCTCTGCTCACCTTCACGCCTTCATTCCCATTTTCTCCCACCTCTGGAACAAACTCCCTCACTCTCTTCAATCCCACTCCACCCTCCAGGTCTTTAAAACAGCTGTTCACCACCATCTCTTATCTTCCCCCATCCAAAACCTTGATCTTTTCTACCCCCGCTAATTTCACCCCAATTCCACTTTTTGAAATACCAACTTCTGTCCTGGAAGTCCTTGGTGTCCTTGTGTTTTATACTTCTCCCCCCACCCCCCCTTCCCACGCCTCCTCCCCCCAAGCCCTCTCCTTCCCACACATCTCCCTTCTCTTAAATGTTGTGTGCTCTCAAGTGTTTGTGTGCTTCCCATTCTCTTGTCTTCCACTCCCTCTTTTTATATATTTTGTTTGTCTGGTTGATTTGTTTGTGAAGTAAATGTCAGCTCTTTCACGAGCCTCGATTCAGTATACAAAAAAAAAAAACTCACTGCAAGGGAATCCTGTTTGATTGTACCGATAAATACAACTTGTATTGTAAGTTTGGTTGGTGGGGCGCCAACCAAGCAGCAGGGGAGTGTGTAAGACTGTAAGTGATTAATTTTGAGCATGTACGCTTCATGGCATACATCACATCCTGGTTGAAACAAATTTAGCCTCCTCCCATGCGCCTTCTCCCACACGTCACATCCGGCATGCTCGAAACGCTTCCGCCATTTCATCGTTGGACGCATGGATTGATCATCGTCAGGAAAACGGGAGATTTAATTGCTTGCTGACGTGAGATTCGAACGGATCGACCAGCATTCTCATTTTGCTCTGTACCCTGGTCAGACAGGGGTAAGTTCCTTTCGGAATACCGAGATGCTTAATGATTACTCACGTCATTAGTGTGATGAAACTAATATGGTTATGTCTTAATGAGCAGTTTATTCAATTGTAAACGGAACTGAAACGTACATGATGTATGTGATCTATTATATGTGAGTACAAGTTATCCAGTTTGATTGTGTGGGTTAGTCACACGTGTTGATTTGATACTATTAACTAATTAAACAATCCTCATGTACTGTTACTGAATTTGTGGTTGATGTTAGTAAAGAAAGGGGTTTGGTTGTCCAGGTGTGCCTTTGTGCACGTCTTGCGATAGTATGTAGACATTGTCTGCCCCTGATGTATCTCATGGTTGCACATTCGTCTAGCCTGTCGGACTTGTATTTGGATGCACCTGTGGTTGCATACTCGATGTATTTATTGTAAACACTGAACCATTATATCATCCATTAATTGAGGTATTTAATCTGCAACCTGCAATGTATCTTTGCTGAATAGTGCTTTTCTATATTTTAGGGTTCTTTCATTACCTGCATATTCGAATACAGCAAGTATCAACCACCATCCTGTGTCTTGCATAATTCTTCCCACGTCACATTGGGAAAAGCACATTTCCAAGCTGGCCTCCAAAGCCAGTCTCCGACTGGGCATTCTCCTTTGTGTGAAGTCCTTTCTGGGCACTTATGAGCTTCTCACCACATACAAAGCTTTCATCCGCAGCTCAATGGAATACTTCTCTCCCCCTCTGGGCTGGTGCTCCTGCCTCATACCCAGCTCAGCTTCATGCTGTAGAAAGCAAAGCTTTCAGGATCATTGGAATCTCCCACGATGAAGCTGCTTCTGAGGGCCTTTCACTCACTCACCACAGGCAGGTAGGTGGTCTTTCTGTCTTCTACCGACTCCTCTTTGGCCTAGCTCCCCCAGCTCTGCCTGTGCTGTTTCCCCCAAATATTCCTGCAGGATGCACAACTGCCAGCAACCATATTCTGCCAAAATCAAGACTCTCTGCTCACCTTCACTCTTTTACTCCTCTTTTTTTCCTGCCTATGGAAACAAACTCCCACACTCTCTTCAATCACACTCCTCCCTCCAGGTCTTTAAAACAGCTGTTCACCACCATCTCTTATCTTCCCCCATCCAAAACCTTGATCTTTTCTACCCCCGTTAATACACCCCAAATCCACCTCTTTCAATCTCTCCTTCATTCCTAAAATTCCTAGTTGTTTTGTACAGTGTACCCCTACCCTCCCTCACCCCCCCCCCCCCCCCCCGCCTCCCACAAGCCTTCTCCCTTTCACAGATCTCCCGATGTCCCTGTTCTTTACTGTTGTGCTTGTGTGCTTCCCTCTCTCTCCCCATATTGCCTCACCCTCCCTTTGTTGTGTGTGTGACACACACACACACACACACACACACACACACACACACACACACACACACACACACACACACACACACACACACACACACACACACACACACACCTAAATCCATGCAATTTCCACTTTTACAGTAGTTAAGTCTGAAATAACACTTGCTGGACAAAAAACACATTAACAAGAAATGACAAACTCAAGACATTTACCCATGATATTTGAAGGGATAAAAAGAGCCAAATGGTAAGACAAAATAATCAAATCATAATGAGAGCGAGAGAGCGAGAAAGAGAAAGGGGGGGGGGGTGAAGGGACGGGGGGGGGGGGGTGGGGTGAAGGGGGGGGGGTGAAGGGGGAGTCGAGGGGGAGGGGGTGGGTAAATTTATCAGTACAAACAAAAGCAAATCAATCCCTCATCGAAGAGGCCAAATATGAGCTTACTTGTCATCAGGCTGGCAGGCAGCTTGGGTAGACTTTACAAGTGGGGGTGTCACGCACTGTGAGGATTCTGCACCTGCATTAGTCAAGTGAAAGGGGCCATGCTACAAAACAAAGGAAACAATAAAATGTGATGAGCAATAAAAGAAAGCAGTGCCCTCCCCTGATCTTCGAACGCCATGTTGTGCAGGCAATCTCGGCACGTGAGCCAGGAGAGTGCTTGCACACCAAGAGGTTACAAAAGGTACGACAGCTCCCTTAATCCTAACATCTAACCCTCTGCAAAACGTGTGCAGTCGAGTGGCCAACCCTCCTCACTAAAATACAGCTCAAACTGCTACAAACACAATTTATTAATTATAAAAAAAATTTAATTTGTGGAAAATTCATAACAAAATGTGCAGTCAAAAAAAAATCATAGGAACTAACACGATCCCCCTGATGGGCGAGCTATGTAGGTTTTTACGAGGTATGTAGGATCAAATGGATGACAGTACCTTGTAACCAAGCAAACGTCCATCCTTCTCTGGCACCTCCTCGGTGAAACGCCGCTTCTGTGGTTGAGGTTGCTGTGGTGCAGCTGCTGCTTGAGTGCTTGGAGTCGACTGGGTAGATTCGGTGGTTGGGATCTCCCCATCAATATCAGGAGTAATGGCATTGCACTGTTGGCAGAGCAGCAGCGTTGTGTTTAAACATGAGCACATTCTTCAAAGTGCAGCCTTTCATGTGAGGGTACAATCACAGCAAAAACAAAGGTGCCAATAACTTGTGGCACTCCGCACCGGGAACACAACAAGAGAGCGAACGTTTTGGACAAGAACAACATAACTTGGTTTTGCCATCCAAGCCCATACAGTGGTGTGTGTGACTGTGTGTGTGTGTGTGTGTGTGTGTGTGTGTGTGTGTGTGTGTGTGTGTGTGTGTGTGTGTGTGTGTGTGTGTGTGTGTGTGTGTGTGTGTGTGTGTGTGTGTTAATGTCTCGAGCTGAGTGAAGAGATGATCCGCATGAAGGGATGACCTTGAGGGAGCTAATATAAACTGTGTCCATTCGGTGCACTATCGGGTAGCATTCTGTATCCCTGTGCTGGAGGCGACTGAGATTTAACAGGTACGTAAATGCTTGCTTGCAGAAAACTAGAAGGAGATGTATGCTTTGCTTTCTTTATGGAACTAATAATCTGCATTCTTGTGTTGTAGGAATGGGTAGAGAAATAGTTCAATAAAGCCTCATTTCTTGGAAGAGGTCTGAATTCGATTTCACAACAGTGTGTGTGTGTGTGTGTGTGTGTGTGTGTGTGTGTGTGTGTGTGTGTGTGTGTGTGTGTGTGTGTGTGTGTGTATACTGTTGTGGCCAAAAATATTGGCACCCTTGCATTTTTTTTCCCCAATGAATTTCCAAACAAAACAAACAAAAAAATCTGAAAAAAATTACTAAATCTTAGCTTATTCCACACAGAAATCCTAAAATGGCCTGGACAATTTTTGACACTTTTTAGAAGTTGTTAGAAATAATTAGATTTCAAGCAGGTGATTCTCCTCTACTTTGGAATTGAACTCACCTATGGTGGGTTGCAGGTGCCTGCAATATAAAAAATCACTCATTCAACCAGTTTGAATCGAGAAAAGGAGTCACTCTGTTGTTTTGTGTCACTGTGTGTACCGCAATGAGCATGGAGAAAAGAAAGAAAACCAGAGAATTGTCTGAGGAGGTCAGACACAAGATTGTAGCCAAGCATGGACAATCTCAAGGCAACAAGTCCATCTCCAGAGACCTTCATGTTCCTGTCTCCAACATGTGCAAGGTTATCAGGAAGTTTAAGGACCATGGTACTGCAGCCAACCTCCCTGGACGTGGCCGCAAAAGAAAACTTGATCGAAGATTGCAGTGAAGGATTGTTTGAATGGTGGAGAAAGCACCTCGATCAACTGCCAAACCCAAACAAACATATTCAAGCTGACCTTCAGACACAAGGTACGACAGTTTCAACTCGCAACATCCGTCGCCAACTCGATGAATTTGGGTGCTATGGTAAGAGACCCAGGAGGACCCCACTGCTGAGAGAGAGACAAAAGAAAGCCCAACTTGAGTTTGACAAAACACACCTGAACAAGCCAAAATCCTTCTTGGAGAATGTCCTGTGGACAGGTGAGACCAAATTCGAGCTTTTTGGTAAAGCACATCATCTCTTTGTTTACAGCAAACAAAATGAAACCTTCAAAGAAAAGAATACCTTCCCTACAGTCAAACATGGAGGAGGTTCAGTGATGTTTTGGGGTTGCTGTGCTGCCTCTGGCACTGGGTGCCTTGAATGTGTGCATGGCATCATGAAATCAGGAGATTACCAAGGCATGTTGGAGCACAATGTTGAACCCAGTGTCAGAAAGCTGGGTCTCCGTCGAAGGTCATGGGTCTTGCAGCAGGACAATGACCCCAAACACACTTCAAAAAGCACCCAGGAATGGTTCAAGATAAAAGGCGGGACTGTTCTGAAGTGGCCAGCAATGGGTCCAAATCTAAATCCCATTGAACACTTGTGGGGAGATCTGAAAACAGCAGTTGGGAGAAGGCACCCATCAAATCTGGGAGAACTGGAGCAGTTTGCACAAGAAGAGTGTGCCAAACTGCCAGTAGAGAGGTGCAGGAAGCTCATTCATGGCTATAGACCGATCCTACGAAGGGTTCAATGGACGGGCGCCCTCTATAGACGCCGCCATAGGTGGGAGGCGTCCGCTTCATTCGGCTTGCTCTCCAGCGTTCAGATTCCATGCAGTTACCGGGCTCAGTTCACTTTGCCGAAAGAATATCGAATCAAAATATATTTGTTTGTTAGATTCATCAGAGAAGATGGAATCGTGGACGATACCACCGGTCCACCGAGCTATACGACCGGTGAGTAGACGGTGTGGCGGCCCGCGCGGAGGTTGACTCTGAAGGGATGAATCCATGCGGGGCGGCAGTGATACACCCGCCGTGACCTGGCCGTATGGAAGAGTCGATGAAGCGATAAGGAGCCGGTGAGGCAGCCCGCGCGAAGGGACGGAGGCACAGTCGGGTCTGCCAGACAAGTCGCGACCCTAGTGATCAAGGAACTTGGGGCTCGGCAGCAGCCACTCGGGGCCTAGCCGTAGTTGCCAGAGGTGGCCGGCCCGGGCGGAGGTGGACTCTGAGGGAAGAATCCATGCGGGGCGGCTGTGGTCCGGCAGCCAAGACCTGGCCGTATGGCGGGTCGGTCAGAGGAGTCGTTATCGTAGTGGTCGAGAAGCTCGGGGCTAAGGCGGAAGGGGGCTCGGCATGGCGTAGCATAGGGTACGCGGTTGCTAACAAAATAGGTTTGGTGCAGGTGGAAGTGGAAACCGGGCACCCCCAGGTGCCAGGTGCCTTCAGGGCGGCATGGCCCAATAACGGGGTTTGTATCGTGTGCCTTCAGGTGCCAGGTGTCCATGACCGCTCCACACGTATAGAGAAACACTTGAGAACGATTATCACGGACACTTTTCATGTACGATCACGATGATAGTTGCGCTGGCGCAGACAGCTGGGAGTTCAGTTTGGATCGGGACGCCCCCCAGTAATGGCGGACGCAAGAGCGCCGCCTATTGGCGAAGGGGGCACGATCGTCCTTATCGGATCGGTCTATGGGAAGCACTTGACTGCAGTTATTTTGTCCAAAGGCTGTGCTACCAAATATGAAGTCGAGGATGTCAATAATTTTGTCAATGCAATTTCTTTTTATTTTCCGATTTAAAAGGATATATTAAGTTCTGAATCAAAAACAAAAGGTTCTGTAATATTAACAGTGAAATAAAGAATTATGGAGACCAAATACTTTTGTCAATTTCAACTTATTTTTAGAGAAAATTGTGGCTTATTTGAAAGAAGTGCAAGCGTGCTAATATTTTTGACCACGACTATATATACTCAGTGTACAAAACATTAGGAACACCTTCCTAATATTGAGTTGCACCTCCTTTTGCCTTCAGAACAGCCTCAATTTGTCAGGACATGGACTCTAAAAAGTGTGGAAAGCGTTCCACAGGGATGTTGGTCCATGTTTACTCCAATGCTTCCCACAGTTGTGTCAGATTAGCTGGCAGTGGATCTCTACTCTACCATCTCATCCCACAGATGCTCAATTGGATTGAGATGAGGTGATTGGGCAGGCCACTGCAGTAAACAGATATCACTGTCATGTTCGTGGAACCATTCCTGGGCAATCCTAGCCTTGTGGCATGGGGCATTATCCTACTGAAGAAATCCATTTGCAGATGGATACGCTGCTGCCATGAAGGGATGTACCTGATTGGCAATGATGTTCACATATCTTGTGGCATTCAAATGTTGCTCCACTTTTATCAAGGGGCCCAATGGGTGCCATGAAAACACACCCCACACCATCACCACACCAGCCTGCAATGTTGACACATGGCATGATGGATGCATGTACTCATGTGGTTTTCTCCATACCAGAGTCCTCCCATCAGCATGAAACAGCAGGAACTGAGATTCATCAGACCAGGCAATGTTTTTCCAATCCTCCAGTCCAGTGTTTTAATTCCTTGGCCCACTGTAACCGCAGGCTCTTGTTTTTTTTGCGGAAAGAAGTGGAATGCTGTACAGTCGTCGGCTGCTATACCCATTTCATGGCAAGGTGCAACAAGTGGTGCATTATTTTATGGGTCTTTCATCACCAATGTTGTACTGGACTGTCAGTTGACTAATTGTAGGCCGTCTGTTGCTCTGCACAATTTGTGTCAGCCTTCTTTAGCCTCTCTCATCAATGAGCCGTTTTCAGCCACTGGCCTGCCATTGGCTGGATATCCTTTGGGTGGTGGGCCATTCTTGATACACAGGAAACTGTTGAGCGTAAAAAACCCAGCAGCGTTGCACTTCTTGACACACTCAAACGGTGTGCCTGGCACCTACTACCATGCCTCTTAAATCTTTTGTCTTGCCCATTCACCCTCAATGTCACACACACAATCCATGTCTCAATTGCCTCAAGGCATAAAAATCCTTCTTTAACCTGTCTCCTCCCCTTCATCGACACCGATTCAAGCGGATTTAACAGGTGCAATCAATTAGGGATCATAGCTTTCACCTGAATTCACTTGAGCAGTCTATTTCATGGAAAGAGCAGGTGTTTAATGTTTTGTACATTGGGTGCGTGCGGTAATCTCCTGATTTCATGATGCCATGCACACATTCAAGGCACCCAGTGCCAGAGGCAGCACAGCAACCCCAAAACATCACTGAACCTCCTCCATGTTTGACTGTAGGGAAGGTGTTCTTTTCTTTGAAGGTTTCATTTTGTTTGCTGCAAACAAAGAGATGATGTGCTTTACCAAAAAGCTCGAATTTGGTCTCATCTGTCCACAGGACATTCTCCAAGAAGGATTTTGGCTTGTTCAGGTGTGTTTTGTCAAACTCCAGTTGGGCTTTCTTATATCTCTCTCTCAGCAGTGGGGTCCTCCTGGGTCTCTTACCATAGCACCCACATTCATCGAGTTGGCGACGGATGTTGCGAGTTGAAACTGTCGTACCATGTGTCTGAAGGTCAGCTTGAATCTGTTTGGCAGTTGATCGAGGTGCTTTCTCCACCATTCAAACAATCCTTCACTGCAATCTTCGATCAAGTTTTCTCTTGCGGCCACGTCCAGGGAGGTTGGCTACAGTACCATGGTCCTTAAACTTCCTGATAACCTTGCACATGTTGGAGACAGGAACATGAAGGTCTCTGGAGATGGACTTGTTGCCTTGAGATTGTCCATGCTTGGCTACAATCTTGTGTCTGACCTCCTCAGACAATTCTCTGGTTTTCTTTCTTATCTCCATGCTCATTGCGGTACACACAGTGACACAAAACAACAGCGACTCCTTTTCTCGATTCAAACTGGTTGAATAAGTGATTTTTTTTATATTGCAGGCACCTGCAACCCACCATAGGTGAGTTCAATTCCAAAGTAGAGGAGAATCACTTGCTTGAAATCTAATTATTTCTAACAACTTCTAAAAGGTGTCAATAATATTGTCCGGGCCATTTTAGGATTTCTGTGTGGAATAAGCTAAGAGTAATAATTTTTTTCAGATTTTTTTTTGTTTGTTTGTTTTGTTTGGAAATTCATTGGAAAAAAAAAAATGCAAGGGTGCCAATATTTTTGGCCACAACAGTACGTACACACACACACACACACACACACACACACACACACACACACACACACACACACACACACACACACACACACACACACACACACACACACACACACTCAAATTCAGACCTCTTCCAAGAAATGAGGCTTTATTGAACCATTTCTCTACCCATTCCTACAACACAAGAATGCAGATTATTAGTTCCATAAAGAAAGCAAAGCAGACATCTCCTAGTTTTCTGCAAGCAAGCATTTACATACCTGTTAAATCTCAGTAGCCTCCAGCACTGGGATACAGAATGCTACCCGATAGCGCACCGAATGGACACAGTTTATATAAGCTCCCTCAAGGTCATCCCTTCATGCGGATCATCTCTTCACTCAGCTCAAGACATCACAGACATCACGCACGCACGCACACCCCAAGTTATGAATGCCCGACTTACGAACGCCCGTACTTACGTACTGAAAAAAGCCTATAACTAGAACGGGCACTCGGTAGAGCGCATACCTTCGCCGCAGCTACTGTTCTGTACTTGGCATGGGAGTGTAGGGAACAGAACAACAAAAATACGATTTTGACCTTTTCGTGACCTTGACCTTGACCTTTGACCCGATTGCTCCCAAAATCTAATCAAATGTGTCCCGTATAATAACCAATCATCCCACCAAATTTCATGCAATTCGGTTGAATACTTTTTGAGTTATGCGAATAACATACACACACACACACAGACATACAAATAAATACACAGCGATCAAAACATAACCTTCCGCTTTTGCGAAGGTAATAATTACCATTATATATTATAAAAACGACTTATTTAAACTTATTAAAGCCTATAATTAAACAAGTACAAAAAGTTTTAATTAAAACAAAAGCCGCGTCGATGTTACACAATGCCTAGATGCAGCTGTGCCTATAACGTCGATGTTATAGGCACAGGACATTCCTATTGATTCGATTACTTGATGTTATTTTTGTGCAAAGTGAAAATATATCTCGGCAATTTCCCGTGTGTGGCGACGAATTTTTAATATATCTCGGCATTTTCCCGTCTCTTATTTCGGGCGGTGTATGACTGACCATGCCGCGATTTAAAAATATATATATCTCGGCAATTTCCCGTGTGTGGCGACACGTGAACGAAGCTATGCTCCTCTCTCCACATTATTGTGACGACGTATAAATTAAATATTTCATCGTGACGATTGTCATCAAATGGACGAATTTTTAATATATCTCGGCATTTTCCCGTCTCTTATTTCGGGCGGTGTATGACTGACCATGCCGCGATTTAAAAAAATATATATCTCAATGGACTTGAAGTTACAGGCCTTTGAGAATTCATTTCGTTCTATAAAGGGCAACTTTCATCGGATTTTCTTCCCGTTTTTTTTTCAACCGAGTCTAAAACTATGTTAGCGAATGTGAAAAATGAAATGATATATCGAATTTGATTTGAAATAAAACTGTGTGAGAGAGGAAGACACCACGGGCCTACAAAACAGGCCTCAAAGCTATGCGAGTTAATAAAATGGTGGATATTTGTTTATATGAAGCCTCTCCCAAAATGGGTGGAGCTATGGTTCCCAGAATGGGTGGAGCTTTGAGGTTTTGTCTTCTCTGCAAGAACAAGAAGAAGAAGAAGAAGAAGAAGAAGAACAACAACAACAGCAGAGGGCACTCTATTAGCAGCGTCTGCGACGCGGCTAAAAAATTGATTTACATACAATGGTTCATACTAACGAATGGACGGACTACTTTGCGCGACGCTCAAAACACTGCGCATTTTCAACGGTTCGTCGGCCCGAGGGAGAACAAAACGCCACACCGTCGTCGCCATTTTAAGTCAGATCGCGTAAACACTGTTGTGTGCGTTGTGTTTTGACTTTAAATTTTCATGTGTTTGCCCTAGTAATCATGGCTCCAAAGCGTAAATCTGATGCAAGTGATGGTGATGCATCGAAGAAAAGGAAAACGATCACGATTGAAACGAAAGTGGAAATAATAAAGTGATCGGAGAGAGGTGAGACGCCAACAAACCTTGGAAAAGCGTTAGGCTATTAACAGTCGGTCAACAATCGGGACAATTATAAAGGACAAGGGGAGAGTAATGGAGCATGTAAAAGGCTCTGTCCCGATGAAAGCGACAATTATCACTAAGCAATGCAGTGGTTTAATTATCGAAATGGAAAGGCTATTGGTACTTTGGTTAGAGGATCAAAATCACCATTGACTGGGAATGAAAAACGTACCCATTTGTTTGCGAACGGGTACGTTTTTCATGGAAGTCCCTCACGAACTTGCTGTCCATGTCTGAAGTGCGACTGAAGGTGCTACAGGAATGTGGAATTTATTGGTTTCACGCTTTAGCATTCGCCGTTTCGGCATTGTCTGTTTGCTTCTGGCCTCCCACCAGAAGAGATAAATAGACGAGAGACATATCAAGGTATGATCGTTTCAAGATATGCAAGACATCAATTAGAGCGAGAGTAAGTGTTAACCTTCAAATCATTATCTTTTCTTTTCTCTCTAAACAGTTTAAGAAATGTTTCTTTAATGTTTTTTATACCTATAGATGTTTTAAGTAAAATATATACTATATACTAAGACAAACATTTGACTAATCGACACTAGATGTGAACCGTACATAACTGTTCCGACTTACATACAAATTCAACTTACAGACAGACTTGAAAACGGAACTCGTTCGTAACCCGGGGACTGCCTGTATATGTTAGGGTTAGGGTTACATATATACACATACACATGGGTTTTTCAAGGGCCGATGTAGATATTTAGAGAGCAGAGGTCCAATGACAGATATAATGCCGATACATGCATCTGAGTAAATAATTGAGTAATAAACGAGAAGGGCACTCAGTGGAGCGCATACCTCCACCAGACTGATAAGTTTACATTTTGTATCCCACTGATAGGTTGGATCTGGATTCTGATCTGAAGCAAAATCAAATAGATTCCTCCTTGTCACACACACAAGCTGTCCACCAACTTTTTGAAATGTCCTGCTATATTTTGTTTTTAGCCCCATCACTCAATGGTGAAGAAAAACCACCTTTGGAGGCCATTTTTCCCCACAGAGCGGGGGTAGGCCTTTTTTTTCGCTACCATGGTCCCCTTATTGAAGCAATGTTTTATTGACGGATGCCCTTCCTGCCACCAAATCTATCAGTCGCCTCTTGCGACACTCAGGAAATTACCAGTGAACTGGTACTCAATTTGCCGACATCAGAAGGATGACAGGCTGAGTCAACCCCCCTGGTGTTAATTCAGCAATCAACCTGGATTGCTCCTGGGACCCCAAGCCCGGTACCCTAACCGCTAAGCCAACACCAGGTGAAGAATCACTTCGGTGGCAGAGGGAATAACAGCGAGTGACAATGTGAAGTATCCGAGTTGTTGTGGAGTATCTGCTTGTACATAGTGTCGCCTCTGCTAGGGCATCGTGGAAGATGTTGTTGCGGTTTTAGAACCCACACTTTTGTAACTAATAATCTCTTGTAAATATGACATTAAAAGGTTAAAGGTTGCACCCTTAGTTAGGCCACAGCAACACGTAGGCCACCTTAGAAATTGCAGTTATTTCCTTATTATGTGTTTTAGTTAAGGCTGTGTTCCCAATAGTTGAATCTGCGTTGCATCAATCAAATAAGGACTAGGCCCTTTCGTCCATTTTGCGCTCTCTCTCTCCCAATTCTATTATGTGCCTTTTGTTGGCAGCGTCCGCTGCCTCGCTGAGCTTCCGCCCAAGCGCCGCCATTAACCATGTGGTCGACTCGAGGAAGAAGGGGGCGGAACCCCAAGAACAAAGTGTGGCTTGTCAACGAGCCGTCAAAGGCAGAGCCGGTAAGCCCTTAACAGCCAACCAGGGCTGAGGTGAGCTCGATGGTGGGCGTGGTTTCGAAGCGCGCAGAGTGATCTGAAAGTGCGTTATATAAGCGCGAGCGCCAAGCCCTTTGACGGACTGCGCAGGGGACCGTCGTTATTGAAGGACTGGAGGATATACGCGCTTTGCAAACGGACTCCTTTCGAAAGAACTGCGCACAACGGACCCGTTGGGAGAGAGGGCTGATAACGAACTTGTGGGTATAGGCGCTTATTGAAAGGACTGATCCAAGAGCGCACATTTGCGAAGGACCCCCCCCCCCCCCCCCCCCACCATATGTAAGGTATGGTCGCGCGCCAACGATACGCAGAGCTGCCTGCCAGGTTTCGCATGCGGAACCGGAGCCTGGACGGGGGTCGATTGGAGCCTGGATCATTTACCTGGACCTTCCACCCTACCCACTACAATCCCGTGTGAGTGTGTACGTTTGTCTGGGGTGTTAAGTTAAGACTGTATAGTTAAGCCTGCCCTGTGTCCTGCTTCTTCTTCTTATTCCTGTAAATTCTTTCCTTTCCTCTTCTTTTTGCTTGTAAATAAATTCACCTTGTTATTTCTTGGTTTTTCCCTAATCCGATCGCCTTAGTCCTTTCTTTCCATTCAGTATCTGTGGCACGATTTCGGAACCGCTTAGAATCGGGTTTAGTATTTGTTAATGGCTCGGATCGCGGATTGCTAACCGCTCGGCAATATTCCATCAATATCCGTGGTTCGGGCGGGAGTTATTTCCCTGCTCGCGGTCGGTATTGGTAATTAGGTATTTGGGACCCAAATTGACCAATCACCCTACCCAAGACCGACCGGGAGGAGCATTGTAGCTTCCAGGACTCGGGACGGCCAGCTTAAAAGGACAAGGGGATTAACCCCCCCTTGATAAGGGGAGAGCCGACTCCCGAATCCACAACAATATTCTCCAGCTGTCTCATGTCGCCCGTTGCAACATGCATGCACAGGCCAAAATCCTTGGTCAATTTCCCCAAATTTTGCCGACCTGTATCTATCTATAATTCCAGTAATCTCTGTATGTGTGTTTGTTTGTTTGTTTGTTTGTTTGTCTGTGACCGCTGTTTCTCGACAACCACGGGTCCGATATACTTTAAACTTGCCAGGTATATTGCTGGGGACCCGAGGATGTGCCTTTTCAAGGTTTCATATTAATCGGACAATTACTTACCGAGCTATGTCCAAAAAACGATTCAACCAATCAGAGAGCAGCGAGCTATCGCGTGTGCCGAACGTGGCGAACACACTCTGCCTCGGACGGCACATTTGAGAGCGTATTCATTTATTTCACGTTGGCAAACTATGTTGCCGCTATGTTGGCGTTAAACGATGTTTTAAAACTAATTAAAACCATTTCATGTAAATAGAGGGGGGGGGGGGGGGATTGTCACTGTACTCGTAAGCCGTTCGCCGTTCGCTTTGGCGTTGCGAATGGATCAAAACATTTCATGGACCAAACCATTTCATGTAAAGCGTTCGCCGTTCGCTTTGGCGTTGCGAATGGACCAAACCATTTCATGTAAATAGAGGGGGGGGGGATATAATTTTAGATATATATATAGTACGGGCATGCCCTAGTATTTTCAAATGCCAAAGTTCAACATCACAATAACAACTCTAAATTCTTAACCGAATAAAAGTTAAACATGAAATGACAACACTTTGAGCAATCGAGCATCGTACGTCGGACGCTCCCCTCAGCGGGAAGACGATGGAGCTTGGCTTGCGCCTCCACTTCAAAAGTATTCTTCCGGGAATCAAACCAATTACATTTAAATATTTTTTTTTCAGTAGGCAAAATGGAACTAAATAGACAAAGGGTCTACAGAAGCCACAGGACGACACCTAGTATAACAAGCGGTCGCACATTCCTGTACGACACGGAAATGTGGCCATTTAGCACTCATTAATTAATATTTACTCCAATTGTAAACACAAACCCTGTTGACGTTTTACTAAAGTCTAGGTAATGCTATCTTGAAGACTAATAACAAATTACATTCAACTGTAAATTAAAAATTCCAAAATACCTGGTGGTTTGATGGTGGCACCTGGGATGGTTGATAGTATTGCATGTATGGCTGTGCGTAACCAGTGGAATAGGGAACAGGTGGGGTCAAGATGGGACAGCCCGTCGATCCATAAGGAACAGGAAGAGATACACCAAGTGGATGATAATACTGTGTCATTTGACCATAACTAGGAATCGGGAGAGGTGCTGGAGGATATCCTGTGGAGCACAAAGGAATGAGAAATTAATTCGAACAAGAAGTAAAAATATTACAGAATTCATGTCTGAAACTCGTCAAGCACAAAACTTGCACAAAGATTTAAAATGTGGAAAAAACACCCAAAATGTTGATGATCAACATCAGGCCACGAGCAGCCGTCAGCGCTAATCAGCCAATCGCGCGCTTTGTTTGAGAATGTACATACAGTACTGGCGTAGCTGTCATAGCGACTAACATGTCGTCAGATGCAGCTGCGGAAGGCGAAGATTCTGATGTTAGTTCTTCGGGGTTTGGCTTCATGCATGTCGTCAATACGCAAAGCAGAGTGATTCCATTTTAAAATATTTTTTAATATGATTTAATAACATTTTAAAGTTAATTTTTAATAAATGTTATTTTAATAACATTCCATTTCATTTTTTAATAAGAGCTTTGATAACTAGTTTGATAATTACTTTCAGTTCATGAAGAATTAAAAAAATATATCACTCAGTTTGATATAAAAATTAGAATGGCCATCTTCTGGTAAAACATTATTGTATCATTTCCTTCTCTATATATAGGATCCCTGGTGTTGGGCTAGCGGCTAGGGTGCCGGCTTAGGATCCTAGGATCCTGGGTTCGAATCCCGGTCAATCGCTGAATTAACGCCAGGGGGGTTGACTCAGCCTGTCATCCTTCCGAGGTCGGCAAATTGAGTACCAGTTCACTGGTAATTCCCTGCTTGTCGTTAAAGGCGGCAAAAAGGGTTGGCGTCAGGAAGGGCATCCGGCCGTAAAACAATGCTTCAAAAAGGGGACCGAAAAACAACAACAACCACGGTTCCCGAAAAAGGCCAACCCCCGCTTGCAGGGGAAAATGGCCTCTAAAGGTTTTTTTTTTTTTTTTTTTTTTTTTTCCTTCTCTATATATAAAGGAGTGTGTGTGTGTGTGTGTGTGTGTGTGTGTGTGTGTGTGTGTGTGTGTGTGTGTGTGTGTGTGTGTGTGTGTGTGTGTGTGTGTGTGTCTGGATGTCCGCTTATAACTCAAGAACGACACATCGGAGAAAAGTTTTGGACACAGATTCGGAATCAGCATAAAATCCCGGTGGTTTTAGGCTACGTTTTATTTTAATATCAATGGTTTAAAAAAAACCGCGCCAGCTGCAATTCCATGGTGTAGTTTGTGGCGGCGCTAGACGTTCGGGGTGTATTGCAATGGTTTGTCGGGTTTGGCTGTGGGTCCAGAATAGCTCCCATTTCCTTATGTTCTTCCACTTTTATTTTGATTCTTCTGTTACAACGCCTTCCTTATCTACCTTATATCCCCCCGACGAGGCCTCTACATAATTTCATGCGGCAGAATTTCGTGCATTTTGAGCGAAAGAAGTGAGACGAAGTTGTAGGAGGAAGAAGAGGCGCGGTCACTGTGGAGGCCTCGATCGTGAGTGGAAATGGCGGGAATTGCGTTTGTATCGCAAAGTAAAGGATCTGCATTCATTTCTGAACTTGCATTGGTGGATTGTTATACATCTGCATTATTTTTCATAAAAAAACTTTATGTTGAACTTGAAGGCTCCAAGCACAGACTATATATATAGCCCTCATTAAGGTAAAAATAAAAGTAACTAGAACTGCCACTTTAAAACTGCTGGCAGTGATGACCGGTTTACTCGCACCCACTTTTGATGCAACCCCACTGTTGATACAACCCCACTTTTGATACAACCCCACTTGTGATACAACCCCACTTTCATTGGACATGCTTTGACACAACCCCCTTGGATACAACCCCGACACACACACACACACACACACACACACACACACACACACACACACACACACACACACACACACACACACACACACACACACACACACACACACACACACACACACACACACATCCCCTCTACCCCCTCCCACACACACACCCACACCCCTCCCCCCACATGCACACCCTTCCAAACACACACACACACCCACACACACACATCCCTCCCCCCCCCACACACACACACACACATCCCTCCCCCCCCACACACACACATCCCCCCTACACACACACCACACCCACACACAAACACACATATCCACACCCACACACAAACACCCCCACACCCCTCCCTCCACACACCCACACATACGCACATCCCCTTCCACCCCACCCCCACATACACACAAACACACATCTCTACACCCCCCCCACCCCAACACACAAACACACGCACACATCCCCCCTACCCCCACCACACCCCTCCCCCCATACGCACACCCCTCTAAACACACACACACACACCAACCCCCCCCCCCCCCCCACCTACACACACACACACACACACACACACACACACACACACACACACACACACACACACACACACACACACACACACACACCCCTAACACACACACAAACACACGCATACATCCCCCCACCCCCAACACACACACACACACACACACACACACACACACACACACACACACACACACACACACACACACACACACACACACACACACATCCCCCCTACCCCCACCCACACCCCTCCCCCCAAACACACACACACACACACACACACACCAACCCCCCCCCCCCCTCCACATACACAAACACACCCCACCCCCAACACACACACATATCCACACACACACCCACACCCCTCCCCCCACACACACACCCCTCCACACACACACACACCAACCCCCCCCTCCACATACACAAACACACCCCACCCCCAACACACACACACACATATCCACACATCCCCTTCCACACCACCCCCTCC